>NC_135329.1:202591120-202894150 GCF_023851605.1 Tamandua tetradactyla
TTTCTTTTTAAATAGTAAAAGATGCTGAAATGAGAATCCAGGCTTCACATTGTTGTGCGTGAAGCAAACACTTGGAGAAAGTTAAAACACTAAATGTGTTAGAAAAACACCAGCTTAAGTTTTATCATCACAACTGAGCAACTTTCATAAGTTGTTTTGGTTGTTTACTGGAAGGTTAAGGTCAGGAGATGATTAATATTTAAGTATCTTCAGTTAATTAATAGGGACACTGGTAAATAAGGAGATGCAATGATAGAGAAGATGAGAACTTACAGAAAATGTCCATCAAAGTATAAGAAAATGCTCTTAGCCCTGAAGTAGTCCATAATTTTCAGTATGGATATTTAATGATAGCAAATGAAGGTTTTAGATCCTATTGTTAAAAAAACAGCTATAAAAATCACTTACATGTATTCTGTGTATATAATATATTGCATATGATTATAGGAGCACAGAACATAGTTGAATAAATTCGAACTAGGTCATGATTTTATTTGGCAGTGTGTTATATGGGGTGGAGGGAGGACCAACTGTAAAAAGAAATAATGTGTGTGTTTATTTAAAGCTAGATACGTGCAAGTATATTTTTAAAAATTAACCATAAAAAAAGAGAGAAGAATCTTTAAAAAGACATTCCATTTTATGTTGCAGTTATAGTCATTTAAGCAGTGGTCATCAGACTTTTAGCAAGGAGTTCTCTTAAAATCTTACCTGTAAAGCTCAGGAGCTGAGAGGCGTTAGTGAAAGTGAGGTTAAAGGAACAGGGCCTTCCTGCTGGTGTGTGACTTGAAACTGTGGTGACACGGGGAATCTAGGATTCTAGGGAACACAGTGTGAAACCCCTCATCTGCAGGATGGAAACCCTCTATCCTGATGAGGTATAATGAAAAAGTAATGACGTTAAGAATTCTTCCAAGTGGGATTTCCAAACTTGTTCTGAAAGCCCAAGATTTTCAGCAATGTCAGCATGTGTGTATGACTTCTCATGCAAGGGTGTAAGTGATTATTAAAAAAAAAAAGATCTGGCCTGCAATCTGACCCATATTTAACAGGAACAGAGAGAATTCTATGCTTGTTTTTGAGAATTTATCTTAGTGATTTTTTTTAATCCCTCTAAGTTGTGACAGCTGTATCACTATTCAAAGCTATTTACTATTTTAACTGACTGTTGCTTAGCATTACAAATGACTCAGGGAAAAAGAAACAAGGAGTCAGTGGAAATACATTACTTGTGTTTACCATCCCTCCATTTTTTTGTTGTATGAAAGCAGCTGGTTTGCCTTTATACGATAAAGTGTTTTTTAATAGTTAGTTTTTCGTTAATAATGATCTTTCATAAGAAAAATAATTCAAATGCTAAGTATTTGTTAGATTGTTATTAACAGCGCTAGTGGAACTATTACACTGTTTCTTCAGGCACTGTGGAGGGTTTCCTGGTGACAGCTGGAGAGTGGGGGAGGGGCCACTTTCAATCAACCAGCTGCTCTGTACAGCATGATGATGGTGATATTTCAAAGTCTGTGGATAATTTTGGCCGCATTCAGAAAAGAAAATGTATCGCATTTCTGGATAGCAATAGATAGTGCTCAAAAGCCCTGTGGGATGTAGACATTGGCCAACAATATGTGCATTCAGGTTTGCATGTTGGTGTTTTTTACCATGTAGTTTCTTGGACATTGTTACATACACATCATAATTATAAAGCAGTAAAGCTGAGCTCCGTGGAGGGGTGGAGGGGGTAAGGCTCAGTACTTTGAAAAGAAGAAAGGAGAATGGAAAACAAATTTTGCTGGATTGTAATGTATTTTCACATAATATGCTACTTTGTTCTTCACAATGACCCCACAAAGTGGAATTCTCTTCATTTTATGAAAAAAGACAGAAACTCAGCAGAATTGATTATATGATTTGCCAAGCCGCACGTATTAGCAGGTGGTGGCATCAATGTTTGACCCCAGATCCTCTGTATTCAGCTCCAGGAATGTCATTTCTTAAACATCTACCTCTCTGTAGTGTTAACTTGCTTATACATTTTCAATACAAAGTCATAATACCAAAAGAGTTATGAATGAAATTTATATATGTTACAATGACTTCAATTTTATATAAATGATGTGTGTGTATGTGTGTGTGCCTGTGTTGACAGTTACTTTTGTGTTGTTTTTTACTTTAAGGAAAAAAGTCTCTTAGGTAGCATTGTGCGAGAAATTTTAAATTTTTTTGATGCCACAAATACCAAATACTTACAATTATGTGTATTGTAACGAATCAGTTTTGATTGTGAATCTAAAATTGAACAAATGAAGGAATAAGCATTCTGCATACAGCCCACGTATCATTTTCCTTCGTATGAAAATATTCAGGAATATTTCCTCTTTTTTCTTTCAAGGTATGTTAATTTTGTATTAATGAAGGACCTGTTGTCTTCTAAACTTCCAGCCTATAGCTTATATAGTCATCAAATGATGACTGAAAACAAATTTTGTTTCTGTGAGAGGGCCCTGCTGTTTTTGACTATGAGCTTTTAATGGTCATTTCATCTCCCTCCCCACTGCCCGCGGGTAATACCCAACCCCAGTATTTTCTTTCTTACTTTCTCTCTCCCCACAAACATGTACAAAATTCAAAAAACATATACAAAGCTTTGAAACTTGGTTTTATTATTTTCTGAAACACAATATGCACCTTTATTTATCGTCCTTTCATAGTTGTTCATCACAATATTATGTCGCTGTTGTGTCTCTGCTGTCTCAAGCAATGGTTTCCTAAAAGGACCATGATTTTCTCTTAGTAGATGCTTACTTATTAAATGAAAGAATGTAGACAGAGAGTTAAATCACATACTTCATACTAATTCTGTAGTTCCACATTTATTGTATTCTTCCTCTGGGCTCATGAAGAAATAACATGATGGTGTGTGTCTGATAGTAAATTGAATGTTGGTGAAAATGAAGGAATAAATCCCTCTATGGAGAAGCATAGGGAACTGGGGGCTATGAAACTGAAGAAGACTCTTAACTTGGAGGCTGTGAGACTGAAGAAGACTCTTAGTTTTCTTTATTGTGAGTGAATGAATCCAGATAGTTCACTGTTCTAAAGTCAGAAGTTTTCATCGAGTGATAACATTTTTTACTCTTATTTTCAGTGAAACACAGAAGCTGAAAGGTACAGTGTAGGAAATCACTGAAAGTATTCTTTGAAAACATCTACTTTGTATAAATACAGGACAAATTTTGAACCTCCTGTTTTTCCTTTTGAGATAACATTCTTCATCCACTGTCCAAGTTTACATATAAACTAAATATATAACCTTGAGAGGTCTTTGCCTTATTTATGCAGAAGTTGCTCTTCTACTCCTGTATCTGTTCACTCCTTCTTTCTTTGGGAGTTGCAGTCCTGTTGGAGACCTTATATAACCTCCATGTTTGGTTCTCCTGTGAGCTAGTGTTGTTCTCATTGAAAGAGGGACACTGCTGGGGCTCAGAGTAAACAGAACAGGGGCCTGCTTATCAGCCCTTTGCAAATGCTCTAGGGCCTGGGTAGGGGTTCTTTGATTATAAAAAACAGAAGATAAGTTGTTCAGATAATTTATTCAAGGACACGGAATCTATTGGAAGTGTATGGATAAGCTCAGAGAATCAGCAGAAAAGCCAGAGCACCAGACCTTGGTAAAGCTTGGCAGCTAGGTGACCTCTCAATGTTTGGATAGACCTACATAGATCTGGAAAGCTCCTCAAGTTACTGCTTTAAGGAGTATTATCTCCAGAAATCATTGGGCCTGGTGTCTTTGCACAAGTTCCAAATTCCAGCAAAAGGCTTATTCCAACTTTGGTCATTATTACCCTTGAATCAATTTAGGAAAGGGCACTTTGACAGCTCCCCTGCCCCCCCAAGAGCACATCCAAGGATGGGTTGTGAAATTCCTATTACTGAAAGAATGGGATATGGATGATCAACAGCCGGAAACCTCAAGTTGTTCCCTATCACCTAGCAGCTTGTGGATGACCCATGTTCTTTGTGAGAACATAAATATCTTCAAAGTCTGGCATGCTTTTCAAGCCCACTTGACTACTTGTGCTGGGAGAATTTCAGTTACATAAATAATTCACTAACAATTCTTACATGGAGAATTTAAATGGGTAGTGTAGCTATCATTTTTTCATTGACTTTAGATAGATAAATAAACCTGGCTGAGCAAATGAGAATGGAATTACTTAAATCTTCTTGAACATAAAGGTCTGGATTGGTGGCATTGCAGGTCCCTGCGTGGCTTGTGGTATAAGGACCTATGTCTGAAAGCTTGTCAGTCTGAGAACTTTAATGAGCCTCATTACACTAAAATGTGTGGTCTGTGAGAGAAGGAGCTGGCTTATGAGTGATACTGGAAATTATATGTAGTGATGGATCAGAATTGGAGTTGGCACTAATTCACCTAGCTGTGGAGCAAAAGTCAAGATTATATACAAAATCCAGTAGTTTCAGTTTTCAGCCATTATTTCTCATGTTTAAAGATAGTCTAATCATTTCTATTAACACTCTAACACTTGAAAAAGGAGGGGAAATTACGCATTTTGCCAGCTCACATGTTAACCTTTTTTCTCCTCTAAAATGGTGTCTCATTAAATTCTCAATCATCAGATAATCATTACAGAAACTCTTGTTTGAGATTTTATCATAAATTTTATTTTAATTAAAAAGTCATATTTGCTTTCCACATGCCCCATCGTACTGTCTAAAAATGTATGTGTAATTGATTATTACTAAAAGGGCAAGATCCTCATCAATAGATCGATACGTAAAAGAATAGTCAGACTACGTCTACGAAGTGTGAGTCATATGATGTAGATACAAAAAGGTAGAATCATAGAAAGCTCTGGAAAGTTCTCATTGGTGCTATGTTACAGAAAACGCTTTAAAACTATTTAATCTTAAGCCTTATATTCTTTACTTATAGAAATAGAAGCACTATCATTTCCCAACTAATGATTTTGTATATTTATATGTACAAGCTCTTTCTCTCTCTACATATATGCGCCATCTCATTTAATCCTTACATAAACCAAATGAGCCTGTGTCATCTCCTTTTACAGACGAGAAAACTGGAGATTAAATAATTTTCTTCAGGTCCTACTGCTGGCCTGGTTCAGTTCTTAAACCCAAGATCGTGCCCTCAACCATTGTCCTGTGCTGCATGCATTACTATTGCTAGCCCTGCATAGAATTTTGACAAAAAGCTTTGAGGCATTTCTTTTCCCAGAGCCTATATGTTTACTTCCAGTTCCCTGACAACTCCTTTATGTTCTAAAACTGTTCAGACGTGGTGTATTATCCATCATCTTGTGCTCCTGTTTGCGTAAAGGTGGTAACAACTCCTATATTGCCACAAAGTGCCCCGTGAAGCCTTTTGTCCTTTATGTCTTAGAGCAGCCTGACAGCTTTTCGTGTTGAGGTCAGCGAGATTGCTTTTTCATTTAACAAAGCTGAGTGTTGCTTCCTAGGTGAAGAATAATTAAATGCTTTTAAAGATGTATTTGATTAACAGGAAGCTGATCTGTGTAAATTAATTATAGCAGTAATGATGTCATAGCCTTGTCTTTTGTTATTAACCAGGTAATTGACCAGAAGTTTGGAAGCTTATCGTAAGTGACAGTTAGTAGTTTGACCTTGTATTCTGTCTAGAAGTGAAACATGCACAATGAATGTAAATGCACTTTGTTCATTGAGTTGCATGTGTTATCAGAGCATCTGATCTTGGGTTCTTATTTTTTATTCTTCCATTCCTTCTTTGCTGAAATTCATGGTCAAGGATTATACATTCAAACTCAGTATTATACATATTTCTCTTACTAAAGCATCCAACCAAACACAAATGTTTTCAGTGTCCTCAAATAATTATAGTCAAACATGAAACCTTGGGACATTTACGATATACGGTCAAGTAAACAAATGCCAAAATTTAATGAATCTTTGTTTTTAAATTCTTTTTGAGAGTAGGCAAACTAACTTTTGGTAGAGAAGACATAAAGGGTAAAAATAGGGATATATTTGATAGTTGGAGGAAAAATTTATCCCTTTGTTTTCTAAGTTGTCCAAGAGAATTAAGAACATGTGGAATTTTGAATTTGTGAATGACAAGAGCCTCTGACTTTGTTGAGTTTGGGTAAAGAACTGGATTGTAGTAGTAAGCCATGGGACTCAGAAAAATCAGAGGTGGGAAGTTAAAGTAATTGCTAACAACTGGCAATTCCTAGGTATTGGATTATCCTTCCTCTTCTACCCTTTACATTCTGCTGATATGGCTTCTGCTTCTAGAACATGATGTATGCATTCCTAGAAATCACTATGTTGTGCAAAATCATGAAATAAAAGACACAGGACTTATGGGGAAAATGAGAATAGAAGGATAACACTCAAAAGCTTCATCTGTAGCACGTTAAAAAAAAAGTTAGGAACCCGATGTAAATGGTAGTATGGTTTTACACCTGTTAAACAAATGTAAACAGTTGGCTAACGTTATTGGAATGCACTATACCAGAAATGTATTGGCTTTTATAAAGGGGGTTAATTAAGTTACGAGTTACAATTCTAAGGTCAGAAAAATGTCCAAATTAAGGCACCAACAAGAGGATGCCTTCTCAGGAATAAGGCACCTCTTGTCAGTCGGGAATGCACAGGGCCGATGTCTGCTGGTCCTTTGCTCTTGAGTTCCGTTGCTCTCAGCTTCTGATTTCAGTGGCCCTCCAAGCATCTGAGGGCCTCACTTAGCTTCTCTGAGGCAAACTCTTGGTTTCATCTCTTAGTTTAGCATCTCTAAACATCTGTGTCTCTTGGATTTAACCCTCTGCCCTCTGTGTCAGCTCTCAACAGATTCTGGCTAATCCTGGGGTAGCACCTGAGGTATTTCTGTCTACATCTCTAAAGGTTTGTGTCTATATCTGATCTCTGTATCGGCTCTCCCTCTCCATGAGCTCTTTTTTAGGACTCCAGTAAACTAATTAAGACCCATGTTGAATGGGCTGGGTCACATCTCCATCTAATCAAAAGGTCCCATCCACAATTGGGTGGGTTGCACTTCCACAGAAACAACCTAGTCAGAAGGTCTGCCCCCACAAGATTGAATTAGATTTGAAAGAACATGGATTTTCTGGGGTGTGTAACACTTTCAGACCAGCGCAATATATTACACTTATCTAAACTTTTTGGTATATTTAATGGAAGTCGCCTTCTGCCTTTTCTGAAGAAAGGGGTTTCTTTCTTTTAGCAGCTACTTGGGTTGAATTTATGAGTTAAGAATGTCTCCTCTTCATGCTAACTCTTGAACTTCAGTATTTCTCCCAGATTTAGGCAGGGAGAGGCCTGACTGCATTTCTAAGAGCAGTGCCATCTTGGTCTTTCTCATGTGGATGCACGCAGTGCTGGTTGGAGTCTGTAGGAAAGAGGGCTCTCACCCTACTTCTTTCCTGATGTTTTAATCCCTGAGAACCCCCAGACAAGGTGCCTTAAGAGGCCGTAGGCCCACATACGATTTTCTGAGTGCTCAGAGAAAACCTGAGATGGACAATAGTAAATAAATACAAGTAATTCTGTGTGCATAAAAGGGCTCCTATTTACTGCACAATCTTCTGTCAAACTTCACTGATATGGCCATGATAAAAAGAAATCTGGCATAGTTTTCGTGGAGTTATATTAATTATGTTTCACTTACTCATCCTTACTTGTCCTTTGAGGGTGAGACATTGTTGCCTCTGATTAAGTGTAGGGAATGATCAAAGCAACTTCCAGACTCCTTTGAAGCCAGGGACGGTGGTGTGTACTCTGTTTTTTTTGTCCGAGCCTAATAACTTGCCTATGGTAGCTGGTCAGCATGTTTTTTGTTAACTGATCAAGTTGGTGATCTTGTTAAGAGTTAGCCTATTCCAGAGGGGGATCCAAGATGGCGTCTTAGTAAGGTACATGCGTCTTAGTTCCTCCGACTCCAAATCAACTAATAGGTGAACAGAAACAGTACAAAACAACTCCCGGGGCTACAGCAGGGAATGGACACACAGCGTAACCAAGTCTGGGCTGGCTAGTCTGACTGCGAAACTCAGCTGCGGTGAGTGAGATCCCCGAGCGGCGGGCGATTTCCCGAGCAGCCGCAGCTGCGGCGGTCCGAGCTAATCCCTCCCTCCTTCCGGGGCTGACTGAGAGACTCGGAGAGACAAGCTTCCCAGCCAAGGCGGCCGGCACCACACTTTTGCGGGCGGCTTCGAGTCCGCGACTACAAGTCTCGGATCAGAGGGCTATCCAAAGTCTGGGCTGGCAAGTCTGATTCCGAGTCTTGGCTGCGGCGAGACCCCCGAGCGGCCGCAGCTGCGGCGGTCCGAGCTAATCCCTCCCTCCTTCCGGGGCTGGCTGAGAGACTCGGAGAGACAAGCTTCCCAGCCAAGGTGGCCGGCGCCACACTTTTGCGGGCGGCTTCGAGTCCGCGACTACAAGTCTCGGAACAGAGGGCTATCCAAAGTCTGGGCTGGCAAGTCTGATTCCGAGTCTTGGCTGCGGCGAGACCCCCGAGCGGCCGCAGCTGCGGCGGTCCGAGCTAATCCCTCCCTCCTTCCGGGGCTGGCTGAGAGACTCGGAGAGACAAGCTTCCCAGCCAAGGCGGCCGGCGCCACACTTTTGCGGGCGGCTTCGAGTCCGCGACTACAAGTCTCGGATCAGAGGGCTATCCAATCTGGGCTGGCAAGTCTGATTGCGAGACTTGGCTGCGGCGAGACCCCCGAGCGGCTGCAGCTGCGGCGGTCCGAGCTAATCCCTCCCTCCTTCCCGGGCCGGCTGAGAGTATCGGAGAAGTAAGTTCCCCAAGCCGAGGCAGGCGGCGCCCTTCTTTTGCGGGCGGCTTCGAGTCTCGGCTTTAAGTCCGCGGCTACGAGTCCCGGATCAGAGGGCTATCCAAAGTCTGGGCTGGCTAGACTGACTGCGAGACTCGGCTGCAGTGAGACCCCCGAGCGGCGTGCGATCTCCCGATCAGCGGCAGCTGCGGTGGTCCGAGCTACTCCCTCCCCCTTTTCCGGGCCGGCTGAGAGTATTGGAGAAGCAAGTTTCCCAAGCCGAGGCAGGTGGCACCCCTCTTTTGCGGGCGGCTTCGAGTCTCTGCTTCGAGTCCGCGGATACGAGTCTCAGATAGGAGGGCTATCCAAGCCGCGGAAGCCCCCCCCCACGGGAGGCTTCCTGGTCCGGTGGGGAATCCCCCAGGCCCGCTGCGGCCCGCAACCAGCCACAGGGTCCCCTCAAGCCGCGGCAGCTGACGCCCCCACCACGCGCGGCCCCTGAACCAACGGAGAGATTTGGATCCGAAAGCCCCAGGCCACGGAGATCGGTGACTGGGGGAGACCCATTCCAAACACTTGAGACAAACGTGTGCCACGTGCGCCACGTACTGGGCAAGATAAGAAAAACAGATCCCAGAGATTTCACAGAAAAATCTTACAACCTTGCTGGGTCCAACACCCAGAGAAATCTGAATAAATGCCCAGACGCCAGCAGCAGAAGATAACTGTCCACGCTCAAAAGATTGAGAATATGGCCCAGTCAAAGGAACAAACCAATAGCTCAAATGAGACACAAGAGCTGAGACAACTAATCCTGAATATACGAACAGAAATGGAAAACCTCTTCAAAAATGAAATCGATAAATTGAGGGAGGACATGAAGAGGACATGGGCTGAACATAAAGAAGAAATAGAAAAACTGAAAAAACAAATCGCAGAACTTATGGAAGTGAAGGATAAAGTAGCAAACATAGAAAAAATAATGGATAGTTACAATGATAGATTTAAAGAGACAGAAGATAGAATTAGTGATTTGGAGGATGGAACATCTGAATTCCAAAAAGAAACAGAAACTATAGGGAAAAGAATGGAGAAATTTGAACAGGGTATCAGGGAACTCAAGGACAATATGAACCGCACAAATATACGTGTTGTGGGTGTCCCAGAAGGAGAAGAGAAGGGAAAAGGAGGAGAAAAACTAATGGAAGAAATTTTCACTGAAAATTTCCCAACTCTTATGAAAGACCTAAAATTACAGATCCAAGAAGTGCAGCGCACCCCAAAGAGATTAGACCCAAATAGGCGTTCTCCAAGACACTTACTAGTTAGAATGTCAGTGGTCAATGAGAAAGAGAGGATCTTGAAAGCAGCAAGAGAAAAACAATCCATCACATACAAGGGAAACCCAATAAGACTATGTGTAGATTTCTCAGCAGAAACCATGGAAGCTAGAAGACAGTGGGATGATATATTTAAAATACTAGAAGAGAAAAACTGCCAACCAAGACTCCTATATCCAGCAAAACTATCCTTCAAAAATGAGGGAGAAATTAAAACATTCTCAGACAAAAAGTCACTGAAAGAATTCGTGACCAAGAGACCAGCTCTGCAAGAAATACTAAAGGGAGCATTAGAGTCAGATACAAAAAGACAGAAGAGAGAGATATGGAAAAGAGTGTAGAAAGAAGGAAAATCAGATATGATATACATAATACAAAAGGCAAAATGTTAGAGGAAAATATTATCCAAACAGTAATAACACTAAATGTCAATGGACTGAATTCCCCAATCAAAAGACATAGATTGGCAGAATGGATTAAAAAACAGGATCCTTCTATATGCTGTCTACAGGAAACACATCTTAGACCCAAAGATAAATATAGGTTGAAAGTGAAAGGTTGGGAAAAGATATTTCATGCAAATAACAACCAGAAAAGAGCAGGAGTGGCTATACTAATATCCAACAAATTAGACTTCAAATGTAAAGCAGTTAAAAGAGACAAAGAAGGACACTATATACTAATAAAAGGAACAATTAAACAAGAAGACATAACAATCATAAATATTTACGCACCGAACCAGAATGCCCCAAAATACGTGAGGAATACACTGCAAACACTGAAAAGGGAAATAGACTCATATACTATAATAGTTGGAGACTTCAACTCACCACTCTCATCAAGGGACAGAACATCTAGACAGAAGATCAACAAAGAAATAGAGAATCTGAATATTACTATAAATGAACTAGACTTAATAGACATTTATAGGACATTACATCCCACAACAGCAGGATACACCTTTTTCTCAAGTGCTCATGGATCATTCTCAAAAATAGACCATATGCTGGGTCACAAAGCAAGTCTTAACAAATTTAAAAAGATTGAAATCTTACACAACACTTTCTCGGACCATAAAGGAATGATGTTGGAAATCAATAATAGGCAGAGTGCCAGAAAATTCACAAATACGTGGAGGCTCAACAACACACTCCTAAACAACGAGTGGGTCAAAGAAGAAATTGCTAGAGAAATTAGCAAATACCTCGAGGCAAATGAAAATGAAAACACAACATATCAAAACTTATGGGATGCAGCAAAGGCAGTGCTAAGAGGGAAATTTATTGCTCTAAATGCCTATATCAGAAAAGAAGAAAAGGCAAAAATTCAGGAATTAACTATCCATTTGGAAGAACAGGAGAAAGAACAGCAAGCTAACCCCAAAGCAAGCAAAAGGAAAGAAATAACAAAGATTAGAGCACAAATAAATGAAATTGAAAACATGAAAACAATAGAGAAAATCAATAAGGCCAGAAGTTGGTTCTATGAGAAAATCAATAAGATTGATGGGCCCTTAGCAAGATTGACAAAAAGAAGAAGAGAGAGGATGCAAATAAATAAGATCAGAAATGGAAGAGGAGACATAACTACTGACCTCACAGAAATAAAGGAGGTAATAACAGGATACTATGAACAACTTTACGCTAATAAATACAACAATTTAGAGGAAATGGACGGGTTCCTGGAAAGACATGAACAACCAACTTTGACTCAAGAAGAGATAGATGATCTCAACAAACCAATCACAAGTAAAGAAATTGAATTAGTCATTCAAAAGCTTCCTAAAAAGAAAAGTCCAGGACCAGACGGCTTCACATGTGAATTCTATCAAACATTCCAGAAAGAATTAGTACCAACTCTCCTCAAACTCTTCAAAAAAATCGAAGTGGAGGGAAAACTACCTAACTCATTCTATGAAGCCAACATTACCCTCATACCAAAACCAGGCAAAGATATTACAAGAAAAGAAAACTACAGGCCGATCTCTCTAATGAATATTGATGCAAAAATCCTCAATAAAATTCTAGCAAATCGTATCCAACAACACATTAAAAGAATTATTCATCATGACCAAGTAGGATTCATCCCAGGTATGCAAGGATGGTTCAACATAAGAAAATCAATTAATGTAATACACCATATCAACAAATTAAAGCAGAAAAATCACATGATCATCTCAATTGATGCAGAGAAGGCATTTGACAAGATTCAACATCCTTTCCTTTTGAAAACACTTCGAAGGATAGGAATACAAGGGAACTTCCTTAAAATGATAGAGGGAATATATGAAAAACCCACAGCTAATATCATCCTTAATGGGGAAAAATTGAAAACGTTCCCCCTAAGATCAGGAACAAGACAAGGATGTCCACTATCACCACTATTATTCAACATTGTTTTGGAGGTTCTAGCCAGAGCAATTAGACAAGAAAAAGAAATACAAGGCATCAAAATTGGAAAGGAAGAAGTAAAACTATCACTGTTTGCAGATGATATGATACTATACGTCGAAAACCCGGAAAAATCCACAACAAAACTACTAGAGCTAATAAATGAGTACAGCAAAGTAGCAGGTTACAAGATCAACATTCAAAAATCTGTAGCATTTCTATACACTAGCAATGAACAAGCGGAGGGGGAAATCAAGAAACGAATCCCATTTACAATTGCAACTAAAAGAATAAAATACCTAGGAATAAATTTAACTAAAGAGACAAAAGACCTATACAAAGAAAACTACAAAAAACTGCTAAAAGAAATCACAGAAGACCTAAACAGATGGAAGGGCATACCGTGTTCATGGATTGGAAGACTAAATATAGTTAAGATGTCAATCCTACCTAAATTGATTTACAGATTCAATGCAATACCAATCAAAATCCCAACAACTTATTTTTCAGAAATAGAAAAACCAATAAGCAAATTTATCTGGAAGGGCAGGGTGCCCCGAATTGCTAAAAACATCTTGAGGAAAAAAAACGAAGCTGGAGGTCTTGCGCTGCCAGACTTTAAGGCATATTATGAAGCCACAGTGGTCAAAACAGCATGGTATTGGCATAAAGATAGATATATCGACCAATGGAATCGAATAGAGTGCTCAGATATAGACCCTCTCATCTATGGTCATTTGATCTTTGATAAGGGAGTCAAGCCAACTCACCTGGGACAGAACAGTCTCTTCAATAAATGGTGCCTAGAGAACTGGAAAACCATATGCAAAAGAATGAAAGAAGACCCATATCTCACACCCTATACAAAAGTTAACTCAAAATGGATCAAAGATCTAAACATTAGGTCTAAGACCATAGAACAGTTAGAGGAAAATGTAGGGAGATATCTTATGAATCTTACAATTGGAGGCGGTTTTATGGACCTTACACCTAAAGCAAGAGCACTGAAGAAGGAAATAAATAAATGGGAACTCCTCAAAATTAAACACTTTTGTGCATCAAAGAACTTCATCAAGAAAGTAGAAAGACAGCCTACACAATGGGAATCAATATTTGGAAACGACATATCAGATAAAGGTCTAGTATCCAGAATTTATAATGAGATTGTTCAACTCAACAACAAAAAGATAGCCAACCCAATTACAAAATGGGAAAAAGACTTGAATAGACACCTCTCAGAGGAGGAAATACAAATGGCCAAAAGACACATGAAGAGATGCTCAATGTCCCTGGCCATTAGAGAAATGCAAATCAAAACCACAATGAGATATCATCTCACACCCACCAGAATGGCCATTATCAACAAAACAGAAAATGACAAGTGCTGGAGAGGGTGCGGAGAAAGAGGCACACTTATCCACTGTTGGTGGGAATGTCAAATGGTGCAACCACTGTGGAAAGCAGTTTGGCGGTTCCTCAAAAAGCTGAATATAGAATTGCCATACGATCCAGCACTACCATTGCTGGGAATCTACTCAAAGGAATTAAGGGCAAAAACTCAAACAGACATTTGCACACCAATGTTTATAGCAGCGTTATTTACAATTGCAAAGAGATGGAAACAGCCAAAATGTCCATCAACAGACGAGTGGCTAAACAAACTGTGGTATATACGTACGATGGAATATTATGCAGCGTTAAGACAGGATAAACTTATGAAGCATGTAATAACATGGATGGACCTAGAGAACATTATGCTGAGTGAGTCTAGCCAAAAGCTAAAAGACAAATACTGTATGGTCCCAATGATGTGAATCGACACTCGAGAATAAACTTGGAATATGTCATTGGTAACAGAGTTCAGCAGGAGTTAGAAACAGGGTAAGATAATGGGTAATCGGAGCTGATGGAATACAGACGGTGCAATAGGACTAGATACAAAAACTCAAAAATGGACAGTACAATAATACCTAATTGTAAAGTAATCATGTTAAAATACTGAACGAAGCTGCATCCGAGCTATAGGTTTTTGTTTTGTTTTGTTTTGTTTGTTTTGTTCTTATTATTATTACTTTTATTTTTTTTCTCTATATTAACATTCTATATTTTTTTCTGTTATAATGCTAGTTCTTCTAAACCGATGCAAATGTACTAAGAAACGATGATCATGCATCTATGTGATGATGTTAAGAATTACTGATTGCATATGTAGAATGGTATGACGTCTAAAAAAAAAAAATGGTCAGCACAATACTGCCTAATTGTAATGTAATTATCTTGGAACGCTGAATGAAGCTGCATCTGATCTATTGTTTTTTTGTTTGTTTGTTTTGTTTTTTTTTTCTCTCTTATATATTTTTGTACTTTTTATTTTTATTTGTGTTTTCTCTCTGTGTTATCACTTTATTTCTTTTTCTGTTGTAGTGCTATTTCTTTCTCTAAATCGATGCATATGTACTGAGAAATGATGACCATACACCTATGTGATGATATTAAGAATTACTGATTGCATATGTAGAATGGATTGATTTCTATTGTTGTGTTAGTTAATTTTTTTAATTAATAAAAAAAAAAAAAAAAACCAAAAAAAAAAAAAAAAAAAAGAGTTAGCCTATTCCAGGCTAGGAAGAAGCAAAACTTTTCTTTCTTCTACCAAGAAGAATTCACACATCTCTTTCTGTCTCTCTCTGTATGTCCCTATGTCTATTTCTCCATCTGTATTTCTACCTCCCCTTGGATATGTGTGGGTTTGGGAGAGGGGGGAAGGAGTGGCGAACATTAGTCTGAAGACTAAGATCTTCTGGGCTTCACATGCTGCAAAGCGATTTGATGATGCAACTCACCCTAAAGAAATAGACTTTTCAAGAGATAGATGATCTTGGACATGCAGGACCCCAAAACTAGACACAGAACCTGATGAGCAGAACCAGGACAGCTGGCAGGAGCAGAGGAGAAAGTACTGCCTCACTGGGGAATAGACTCTCACTGCTTTTTTGGCCTTCTTTGCATTTTTTTTTACCTGAAGTTTTCAAATTATTCAGGGACTTTGTGCAAGGACCACCTATATATTGTTCATGACTACCAAAGCCTAGTTTTCTAGTGTCTTAGAATTGATGAATTTTGAAGCTTAATTTCTTTGCTCTGTGTAATTTAATTAAACTGACACTGACACACACGCACATCTTTTTGTTGTTGCTTTTTTGGTTAAAATTGTTTACAGCGTTTCCCAAATCTGCAGTTCCCTTCCTGAGTCTTTTGTCTTTACCTGAAATCAGAATGTCATTTCTTTGGATTTTTCATCCTTAGCCTATATTCAGGGGGTAGGAAAATAGACTTCTGAACCGTGAAACTCTTCCTTGTCACTAACTCCAACACATCCTTTAGGACCATGCTAATCTCCACCTCAGGCTAACTTGTGTATCTCTGGTGTGGGCTCCCTCTGTCATTATGTTTAGAACATGCATGACATTGGTTGGTTTACTTCCTTAGTAAAAGGTGACCTTAAAAGATGAGGACTGTGTTTCAGTCTTGGATTTGGTACGGTGCAGGCAACTTTTAAAAGCTAAAATTTTTGCAAAAATATTCAGGCAACTGATTTCTAGCTGTATGGAATTTGGGATAGAAGATAATCTATACTTGCGTTTTTAAACTTCCCTGTTGATATTTAAAATATTTGAAGAAAACCCCATCTAATATATTAATATAGAATATTTCTTTGAAAAAAATGGAGGAGGTAAAGAATCCTGACCAGCAGTCTGAGTAGAAACCATTATAAATATCTTCACACTATCTTTTGTAAGCCTTTCATTAGGTTGCAAATTCATCTGTAAGGAAGACAGATTGTATTTTCAAGGCATATTCATCAGAGAAAGCATGCCCATCCATTAAATGGTCCATTAGGATTTGGAATAAAATTTCTATTTTAAAATGTAAAATAGGTAGGTTGTAAACCAGAGTCCTGGATATTATTCTGGAAGACATTGAAAATGAGTGTTTCTGTTAGAATAGAGGTAGGATATACATAATGTAAGCTCAGCTTTAAGAGAATATGTCTTATTAATGTCTTGATTCTTAGTTGATGGGTTTTCATGTAAAGTTCCTTTTATATTTTAGGTCCAGCTGTCTATATACTTCCCTGGATTCCTAAAACGTGACCATCGCTGGGTTGTTTTCCTGATATCTAACCATGCAGCGAAGAACAAGAACGATAAATACTGGGCTTATTTTGCTCCTTTCTCAAATCTTCCATGTTGGGATCCACAATATTCCTCCTGTCACCCTGGCAGTTTTGGCTCTGAACGTCTGGTTCTTCCTGAATCCTCTAAAGCCATTGTATGAGTCCTGCATTAGTGTGGAGAAGTGTTACCAACAGAAGGACTGGCAGCGGTTAGTGCTTTCCCCCTTTCACCATGCAGATGATTGGCATTTGTATTTCAATATGGCATCCATGCTATGGAAAGGAATAAATCTGGAAAGAAGATTGGGCAGTAGATGGTTTGTCTACATAATTGCCACATTCTCCCTTCTCACCGGGGTGGTATACCTGCTTTTAGAATTCGCTCTTGCAGAATTTATGGATGAACCTGACTTCAGAAGGAGCTGTGCTGTAGGCTTCTCAGGTAAGGCAGATTAATTTCTGACAGAGCTTGCCTGAAGACAGCAGGAAAGGTGTGGCTGCTGTTGTTTCATGAAGCAGGAATCTCTACTTGGTAAGGAGACTAAATTGCAAGTGGTCAAGGGCTGCTGGGGCCCTTTGGAAGATAGGTTGATTGGAGTACAGAAGGAATACAAATTTTGCTATTCCACGTTATCCTGTATCATTGACTTTTGGACAATCTGGAGTAAGTCCTAGTTGAAGGTAGTTGTGTAGAGAAATAGAATACTGGAAATATATCTTGGCCCCATCAGGATGGAGCTAGGAAGAAAGCAACAGGTGAATTTGTAATAGGAAATTCTCAAAAAAGATAAGTATGCTTCTCAATAACTCCATTAAAATAAATGCACTACACATTACCCATAGCATGCTCACCATGTTTTAGGAACCACTAAGTGATGTCAATCTGCATCACTCATCCTATTTAATTCATATAATAGGCCCAAAGAGAGCTAGCATTTTTTCGATTTTGTTGATGAAGAAGCTAACATCCAGAGATGTGAGACAATTTGCTCCAGATCACAGAGCTAGTGAATGGTAGAGCTGGGATTTAAACTCGGTCTGTATGATTTTAACCATGAGATTCATTGCCTTTCACTTTTTTCCCCTCATTGGTTCTTTTTTAACATAAATTCCATGGGGCTGAAATGGCCCTCAGGATTTAAATTAGGTGTTCTAAAAATTAAAGGGTGAAGGGAAGGAGGAAAATAGTCCTCATGCACAAGTAAATCCAATTCCTCTATTCTACTTTCCTGCCATCCTTCCCCGTCCTCTCTACCTTGGTGAGGCATGGCTTCATACCCTCTCGTCGATAGATCTACCACAGAGGTTATAAAAGTGTACACTGCTAGCGTTTTATCCCCATTTTATATGTTACATATTTAATAGCATATTGAAAGTGTGAACTTCCAGGTTAAGGAACAACAAAGAAATAATTGCCTTGGACTTGCCTTTTTACTGAATGCTGGGTTGAAGAATTGAAAGGAATAGAATATGTTTCAAAGCAAAATTTGGATGTAGCTGAATGATCATTTTTACTTTTAGTTAATTTTCTTTACAAATGTAAATTCTTTGGTTTCTTTCCACATTTGCATTGTTGATGTTTATATGCTCTTTATTCTCTTTTAGGAGTTTTGTTTGCTTTGAAAGTTCTTAGCAACTATTATTGCCCTGGGGGATTTGTCAACATTTTTGGCGTTCCAGTATCCAACAGATTTGCTTGCTGGGCAGAACTTTTCGCTATTCATTTCTTCTCACCAGGGTAAGTGTTTCCATTACAGGATAAAAATGGAGAACTTAATATTCCATCATTAGGTGGCTTTCAAGCTTCATGTACCCTAGAAAAACATGTTCTTAAATCTAATTCATTCCTGTTAAGATTGAGTCTTAATCCTATTACTTGAGTCCTTTATAAATGGAATGAATATAGAAAGAGAGAGAGAGACAGAGACAGAGACGGACACACTGAAGCAGGAAGCTGAAATCAACAAAACCCAGAAGAGAAGGGAAGAACCAGATGCTGCCATATGCCTTGCCATGTGGCAGAGGAGCCAAGGATCACTGGCAGCCAGTCTTCAGGAAGAAAGTATCGCCTTGATGATGCCTTGATTTGGACATATTCCCAAACTCTAATCATAAGTGAATAAGTTCCCATTGTTTAAGCTGAACCATTTCGTGGTATTTGCTTGGAGCAGCCTTGGAAACTAAAACATGTAGAAGAAATATTGTAATAATAATGAGGTAACAAATTGATTTTTACAACAAGGTTTATTCTTTAACTCTAAGGCCAGAATCTAGTTTAATGGCTTTAATGTGAGACATTCCTGGATTTAAATCTTCTCAGCCACTTAGCCATGTCATTTGGGGGCCCTTGTCTTATTTGTGTTTCAGTTTCCTCCTTTTTTATGTAGAAATAAGAGAATCTAATATGCAGAATTGAGGATCATTATTAACTGGCTAATCAGTTTTTAAATTCTATTAACAGTCCAAAGAGGCATGTAGAAACCTTGTAATTATGACATGAACTATGAAAATGGAAACTACAGGGTATGCTAGTGCAATGCCTTTATGCTGTGAATTGTCTTGTTTTAGTATTCTTTAAAAAAAACTTGACTCGCAATCCAATTGCATCAAATGGATCAGCTCTGGATGGTTTTGAGGAAGCTCTGGCCCTGTGTTCTCCATCCTGCCCTCATGCCACTGTGGCTGCTTCAGAGGTTCTCCATGAAACCCTAGGGCTCCAAGGAACCAAATTTGAGAACCACTGATCTAGCTGAATCTTTCCTTTACAGATGAAGGCATGGAAATTCAGGGAGGTTAAGGAAGGGGCTCATCACATCGCTAGTGGAGACTTTGCACTAGGTCGGATTCAGGCCTGATTCCCACGTGTGCTGTTCTTTTCCTGTTTTTTTTCTTTCTTTGCTTTCTGTCTAGAAAAATGAGGAGGAATTGTGCTATTTTCCCACCTCTTCCACCAGCTTCACTTCACTTAATCTGTATAATACAACCAGAAATACATGGTGTGCTTGTTTATTTTTACTGTGGGGACCTGGATATTGTTTGGAGATGGAGCGGACTCAGGAAGAAGCAAGAAGGATTTTTTTACTGAGATTCTTTTCAGGCGGGAGTTTTTATTTTGGTTTGGGTTTGTGTGTCTAGGTTGGGAGTTGTATTTTATTAGAGAGTATTCTCATTGGGCTATGTGCCAGCCCACTGACCTTAAGTCCTTCTTTAATGCTAATCTGGCATCATGGGCAGCCATTGCCAGCTGGTCTCTAAAGGGTGGTGAAGTGGCCACTGAACACCACTCATTTGCAACTGCATTGTATCTTGTGACAGTTTAGCGAAGAAAGCCTAACACAGTCTTCAAAGTTTTCTTTGATAAAAGGTCCAGTCATGTCTGTCCCTTATCTGAACAGCTTTCTCTATACCTTGCCACTCGCAACCCCCTTGACTTGCTTGATGTGACTTGGTTCTCCAGGAAGACAGGAGACTTGTTTGTGACAGATAGCACCCAACATTGATATGAAAATCACTCCCTCTGGTACTTGAACTTTCCTTCTATAGTGAATCCATTGAATAGTGGTGCCTTTAATATTCTCAAGCAACTATTTCTGAAAGATCTCATCATGCCTTTTGTGTTTTTAAGGGTCTCCCCCTTTTCCATGGAAAAAGCACGGTTGAGGTTTTATGTAATATGCATATTCTGTGTGGAGGAGCCTGACATTTTGAGCCAGGAAACTAAATAAAAATTTCTGTCTGTGAAGTTTGAAAGACTAAATCTTTTGGTTTTTAGAGTTTGACTACTTTGAATGATAAACTTTTTTTTTTGAATAAAGTTTTTGGATAACCTTCTAATATCCAGGCATCCACTTATGCATGTGTGCAAATAAAGACCAAGCTGCACTGGGGCCCAGGAAACCTGAGAAGCAGCGCTTCTTTAAGCTGGATCTTGGAAGAATGGGAGAAAGCAGAGCTCTCTTTGCCCTGCATTGTTATTCTCCCAGTGGTTGTCAATTAGAATTTTCATTGAGGAAACACCATAAATCTTTAGAACAAAGTCTGCCTTTATTATGGGACTGTCTGAGCTGCCCTTGGGAAGAAAAAAATCTGTGGAAAAAAATAAATATTTTGTTGAAATCAGTAATTTCCCCTGTTTAGGGAGTTTTATGAAGCAAAGGATCTCTAAACAGCCAGGCCTTAGGCACTATGGGGGGGTGTGGATGTGACTGCCACAGTCAGGAGAGCACATTTATTTGCATGGTGCTCCTGCTTTTCCCAGGAGTGAGTGTACTTTATTTCAGGGATTGCTTTGCCTCACGGCCGGCCTTCTTTTCATTTCCCTTGAGGTCTTGGGACCCTGGCAGGTGGTTGTGTTTGACGAGGCGCGGCACTGAGGTAGCACAGGAAGGCTGACCAGCCATGAGGCTCTAGGAGGGAGGTGTGTTGGCTCCCTCATAGGCTGGGCACTAGCCCCTTCCTACTTCACGTACAATCTTTTGCCAGTTTTTACTTTCTAGCCCAAATTACGAACCTCTGTCGTTTCCCCCATGAGCCTTAGGCTATGTAGTCAGGAAACTGCAACTTAGAGAAAGTGATGTTAATCAGGGTACCACAGCCATTCAGTGACCACCTTGGATGAAATGTGGTCAAGTGTAAGTGGACCTCTGCTCAGTTACTAGCTGTGTGATCTCAGACAAATCATATAATCTCTCTAAGCCTCGTTGTCCTCATCTGTAAAATGGGAATATCCCTTATCCTTCTTGTTCCATAAGTCAGTTTTAAGTAATCAAAGAGGTAATTCATATGAAAGTGTTTTAGATGAATATAAACACTAAGAGTAGGCAGTTCTCACTGAAAGGAATCATACTTGATTTCTTTTTTCTTTCTAAAATTGATAAAATAATCTAGTTATTTAATTTTGTTTGCTGGAATTCTATGCATGCTGCACTACCTGCCGCCGCCCCCACCTTGCCTCTGCTTGGCTTTTCCATCATGAATGACAGCAGTCTAAAATGTCCATGAGCTACTCTTGAACACATATTAAGCAGGCCATAACTGCCTTGGGAGATTTTTTAGTTTAACATTATAGTATCGCAATTCTGAAAACATTAGCGCTTTGGCTTCGGATACTGCTTCACTGCTAGTGTTTCACATGAGTAATTACTTTGACCCTGTGAAAAACTTCTTGATTAGGTTGACCAGATAAGAGAAAAAAGTAGATTTAATTATATTCCACTTGTTCCAATTTTTTTATTATAAAAATTTTCCAACATAAAGAATATTTAAAAGAAAAACAAAGTTGCTGAACTTTTGAAAGTTACAAACATTGCACTTCTTTGCACTTAGGAATTTTAGCATGTGTCTCCTAAAAATGAGGATGTCCTGCTATATAACCACTTTATTGTTGGCTTACCAGAAGTAAATTAATAGAAAGTTCCTAGTGTCATCTAGTAAGCAGTCCATGTTCAAATTTCCCTAGTTTTCAAAATGACTATTTTCTACAGGGGGCAGAGTGACTAGGAACCAATCAAGGTTCAAGCATTGCATTTGAATATTATATTTGTTTGTTCTCTTTTACTCTAGGACAGTTCTTTCCAACCTTCTCTATTTTTCCATGACATTGACATCTTGAAAAGACCCATTTTCCAGATTTGTTTGCTTGTTTCATTGTGGTGTTGTTTAACTTGTCCATCTAGTACCTGCCTTTCTGTAAGCTGGAAGTTAGCTTAACTTATTTTTTTGGCAAAAATACTTTATAAGGGTATTGCCATTCACTCGTTTTTGTATCACATCAGGAAGTACATAATACTTGTCCTTCTATTAGGAATTATGTTTGATCACTTAATTGAGGTGATGATATAGTAGATGTACCCTATTTTATGGGTACAGTTTTCCTTTTGCAATCAGAAAGTAATCTATAGGTGATGCTTGCACATGATGATAGTTCATTCCCAGTAACTGTTTCCCTTATGGTTTTATTATCCATTGGTGATGATCCTTGTCTGAATTTGTTCTTTCGTAGGAAGTTTTGAAGGATGACTTTCTATTATTCCTTCCACATTTATTACATGGAGGTAATCTAGGGTTGGGAGTTGAGATTTAAAGGCAAGGAGCTGAAGAAAATGAGTGTTCTGCCAATGATTAATCTTAGTTTTGTGTCTTAAAGTTTATTCAATTATAAGTGTTCTCTTTAAGGAAATAAATGCAAAATTAGACCCAATAGTAAATATTTTACATGAGAAAAGAAAGTACAACAATTTACAAATTCTGAAAAATACTATAAACAGTACCAAATCCAGGAAAATAATATAGTGTCTTATTAATTCCCTGGCACATATCTCTAATATTTCCCTCCTCCCACAAGTTTTACTACATATTCTGTGTTCTCTTCAAAATACATGATTTTGCAATAATATTTCTCTAGAGAAGATTATATAGCAGATCAAAACTAGTTTTTTTGCTATAGAGAGTTTGGAAGTGTTTCTTTCAGCTTCAAAACTTAAGTTTTAGAATTATTGTCTGATTTGGGAAAATCTCTATCCAGGAGTTTTTACGTATAAGCTTTAAAATTTCAAGGCTTTTCAAGTTTTCTTGTTCAGTGACCAATATCAAATGAAATTTGAATTGATTTGAATGTTGTCAGTGATCTTTAGTGGTACAGTATGAGTTTTATGTTTGCTTTACTGGTATCAATACTTTGTGCTGAATCAGTAAGTATTTATAAACTTTACTGATGTTCCTATGATTCACTCCTCTTCGTTAATTGGATTATCTCAAACCCACAGTCCTATTCATTGCTTCTGTTTATGGTTTTTGATATGATTTGAAAATATTTGTTTGGGAGCTATAGTCATAGGAATTCAAATACAATTTATTTCATGTGAGTCTCAGAAAATGCAAAGGGATAGCATATTTGTAATTGTATATACTACATTATTGAGCATATTCTTGACTGAGGGGAACTTTTATTTAACTTCCATTCATTTATTAATGAGAACTGAATTCTCCACATAACCATTTTACATGTCCAGTGAATGAAAGAATTTTCCAGGCTGGTAGTTCTGCCTCATTCACTGTGTTCTTCCTGCCAGTGCCAGCTGCCTTAGGGTACTTCAGAGTGCAGTGTAACTTGTGCCCCTGTGCTGCCATTACAATCTTGGGTAAAGTAGCAAAGTAGGCATTAAGTGTGTTCCTAGAAGTCATTTCTGTGTTGAGACAACCAGCAGTAATTTATGCACCGAAATGACTATGGACCACGTAAATCTACTCCATTGAACCCAAATCAAATGTATCCAAAACTCAACTTCCTTCCATCTGATTCCCAAAAATGTCTACAGCCACTCTAATGCCATCTGACATGGCAGTAAGTGTGACAGACAGGAAGTTGGAGTGGGAAGAGACTGCAACTTTAATTATGGTTACAATGTCTTACTTTTGCAAGTTTTGTAAAATTTGAGTGTGGAAGGGGCCCCTGCAAGTGAGGGGCCTGATATTTCATGAGTGTTTAAGTTTCTCCCAGCTGCTGTAACAACATACCACAGCCTGGGTAGCTTAAAACAGCAGGGATTTATTGTCTTGTGGTTTTGGAAGCTAGAAGTTTGAACTCTATAGGTGTCAGTCTGGCTGTGCATCCTCTAACGTCTGTGCGGTTCTTATGGTAACTTGACATCTATTTATGATTCTGGCTTGTGGTTTAATTCAGTTTTTGCCTCCATCACATGGCTGTCTTCTCTCTCCTACTGACTGTGTCCAATTTCTTCTACTTATAAAGATACCAGCTATTGCAAGAGAAATTAGTAAATACCTCGAGGCAAATGAAAATGAAAACACAACATATCAAAACTTATGGGATGCAGCAAAGGCAGTGCTAAG
The DNA here is from genome assembly GCF_023851605.1 of Tamandua tetradactyla. Taxonomy (NCBI): domain Eukaryota; kingdom Metazoa; phylum Chordata; class Mammalia; order Pilosa; family Myrmecophagidae; genus Tamandua; species Tamandua tetradactyla. The sequence goes on from NC_135329.1 coordinate 202,615,689, forward strand.
AGGGAAATTTATTGCCCTAAATGCCTATATCAGAAAAGAAGAAAAGGCAAAAATGCAGGAATTAACTGTTCACTTGGAAGAACTGGAGAAAGAACAGCAAACTAATCCCAAAGCAAGCAAAAGGAAAGAAATAACAAAGATCAGAGCAGAAATAAATGAAATTGAAAATATGAAAACAGTAGAGAAAATCAATAAGACCAGAAGTTGGTTCTATGAGAAAATCAATAAGATTGATGGGCCCTTATCAAGATTGACAAAAAGAAGAAGAGAGAGGATGCAAATAAATAAGATCAGAAATGGAAGAGGAGACATAACTACTGACCTCACAGAAATAAAGGAGGTAATAACAGGATACTATGAACAACTTTACGCTAATAAATACAACAATTTAGAGGAAATGGACGGGTTCCTGGAAAGACATGAACAACCAACTTTGACTCAAGAAGACATAGATGACCTCAACAAACCAATCACAAGTAAAGAAATTGAATTAGTCATTCAAAAGCTTCCTAAAAAGAAAAGTCCAGGACCAGATGGCTTCACATGTGAATTCTACCAAACGTTCCAGAAAGAATTAGTACCAATTCTCTTCAAACTCTTCAAAAAAATCGAAGTGGAGGGAAAACTGCCTAATTCATTCTATGAAGCCAACATCACCCTCATACCAAAACCAGGCAAAGATATTACAAAAACAGAAAACTACAGACCAATCTCTCTAATGAATATAGATGCAAAAATCCTCAATAAAATTCTAGCAAATCGTATCCAACAACACATTAAAAGAATTATACATCATGACCAAGTAGGATTCATCCCAGGTATGCAAGGATGGTTCAACATAAGAAAATCAATTAATGTAATACACCATATCAACAAATCAAAGCAGAAAAATCACATGATCATCTCAATTGATGCAGAGAAGGCATTCGACAAGATTCAACATCCTTTCCTGTTGAAAACACTTCAAAAGATAGGAATACAAGGGAACTTCCTTAAAATGATAGAGGGAATATATGAAAAACCCACAGCTAATATCATCCTCAATGGGGAAAAATTGAAAACTTTCCCCCTAAGATCAGGAACAAGACAAGGATGTCCACTATCACCACTATTATTCAACATTGTGTTGGAGGTTCTAGCCAGAGCAATTAGACAAGAAAAAGAAATACAAGGCATCAAAATTGGAAAGGAAGAAGTAAAACTATCACTGTTTGCAGACGATATGATACTATACGTCGAAAACCCGGAAAAATCCACAACAAAACTACTAGAGCTAATAAATGAGTACAGCAAAGTAGCAGGTTACAAGATCAACATTCAAAAATCTGTAGCATTTCTATACACTAGTAATGAACAAGCTGAGGGGGAAATCAAGAAACGAATCCCATTTACAATTGCAACTAAAAGAATAAAATACCTAGGAATAAATTTAACTAAAGAGACAAAAAACCTATATAAAGAAAACTACAAAAAACTGCTAAAAGAAATCACAGAAGACCTAAATAGATGGAAGGGCATACCGTGTTCATGGATTGGAAGACTATAGTTAAGATGTCAATCCTACCTAAATTGATTTACAGATTCAATGCAATACCAATCAAAATCCCAACAACGTATTTTTCAGAAATAGAAAAACCAATAAGCAAATTTATGTGGAAGGGCAGGGTGCCCCGAATTGCTAAAAACATCTTGAGGAAAAAAAACGAAGCTGGAGGTCTCGCGCTGCCTGACTTTAAGGCATATTATGAAGCCACAGTGGTCAAAACAGCATGGTATTGGCATAAAGATAGATATATCGACCAATGGAATCGAATAGAGTGCTCAGATATAGACCATCTCATCTATGGACATTTGATCTTTGATAAGGCAGTCAAGCCAACTCACCTGGGACAGAGCAGTCTCTTCAATAAATGGTGCCTAGAGAACTGGATATCCATATGCAAAAGAATGAAAGAAGACCCATCTCTCACACCCTATACAAAAGTTGACTCAAAATGGATCAAAGATCTAAACATTAGGTCTAAGACCATAAAACAGTTAGAGGAAAATGTTGGGACATATCTTATGGATCTTACAACTGGAGGCGGTTTTATGGACCTTAAACCTAAAGCAAGAGCACTGAAGAAGGAAATAAATAAATGGGAACTCCTCAAAATTAAACACTTTTGTGCATCAAAGAACTTCATCAAGAAAGTAGAAAGACAGCCTTCACAATGGGAGACAATATTTGGAAATGATATATCAGATAAAGGTCTAGTATCCAGAATTTATAAAGAGATTGTTCATCTCAACAACAAAAAGACAGCCAACCCAATTACAAAATGGGAAAAAGACTTGAACAGACACCTCTCAGAAGAGGAAATACGGATGGCCAAGAGGCACATGAAGAGATGCTCAATGTCCCTGGCCATTAGAGAAATGCAAATCAAAACCACAATGAGATATCATCTCACACCCACCAGAATGGCCATTATCAACAAAACAGAAAATGACAAGTGCTGGAGAGGATGCGGAGAAAGAGGCACACTTATCCACTGTTGGTGGGAATGTCAAATGGTACAACCACTGTGGAAGGCAGTTTGGCGGTTCCTCAAAAAGCTGAATATAGAATTGCTATATGACCCAGCAATACCATTGCTGGGAATATACTCAAAGGACTTAAGGGCAAAGACACAAACGGACATTTGCACACCAGTGTTTATAGCAGCGTTATTTACAATTGCAAAGAGATGGAAACAGCCAAAATCTCCATCAACAGAAGAGTGGCTAAACAAACTGTGGTATATACATACGATGGAATACTATGCAACTTTAAGACAGGATAAACTTATGAAGCGTGTAATAACATGGATGGACCTAGAGAACATTATGCTGAGTGAGTCTAGCCAAAAACTAAAGGACAAATACTGTATGGTCCCACTGATGTGAACAGACATTCGAGAATAAATTTGGAATATGTCCTTGATAACAGAGTCCAGCAGGAGGTAGAAACAGGGTAAGATAATGGCCAATTGGAGTTGAAGGGATACAGACGGTGTAACAGAACTAGATACAAAAACTCAAAAATGGACAGCACAATAATACCTAATTGTAAAGTAATCATGTTAAAACATTGAATGAAGCTGCATCTGGGCTATAGGTTTTTGTTTTGTTCTGTTTTGTTTTGTTTTGATTTTACTATTATTACTTTTATTTTTTTCTCTATATTAACATTCTATATCTTTTTCGGTTATGTTGCTAGTTCTTCTAAACCAATGCAAATGTACTAAGAAATGATGATCATGCATCTATGTGATGATGTTAAGAATTACTGATTGCATATGTAGAATGGTATGATCTCTAAATGTTGGGTAATTTCTTTTTTTCCGTTATTTAAAAAAAAAAAAAAAAGAAGGGATAATTGGAGCTGAAGGGATACAGACTGTACAACGGGACTGGATATAAAAACTCAGAAATGGACAGCACAATACTACCCAATTGTAATGCAATTATGTTAAAACACTGAATGAAGCTGCATGTGAAGTATAGGTTTTTTGTTTTTGTTTTTGTTTTTTTCTTTCTATTATAGTTTTAATTCGTATTCTGTTGTCTTTTTATTTCTTTTTCTAAATCGATGCAAATGTACTAAGAAATGATGAATATGCAACTATGTGATGTTATTAAGAATTACTGATTGTACATGTAGATTGGAATGATTTCTAATTGTTTTGTTAATTCTTTTTTTAATTAATAAAAAAAATAAAATAAAATTAAAAAAAAAAAAAAAGATACCAGCTATTTTAGAGTAGGGGTCACCCTAATCTGGTTTGACCTCTTTTTAACTAATAACATCTTCAAAGGCCTTATTTCCAAATAGGATCCATATTAATAGGTGTGCAAGTTAGGACTAGAACATATGTTTTTTTTTGGAGGATAAAATTCAACCCATAACTTTGAGCTTCTTTGCAGATTTGCCTGTGGGTTCTGATGAGCATGTTGTCCCGGTAGTGAAGATAGGATAAGGAAAGATATAAAGCTGAAAATGAATATACACTGCAGGAAAATGAAGGGATTAAGAGATAGGATGGTTCATTGAGTTTCAAAACTGACAGAGCTGGAAGAATATGAATTGGTAGGCAGAGGACAGGATGTTGGGGATTGTTTTCCTGGTGACGTGGTCCAGAGCATGTCTGAGGTGGTACGAAACTGAGCAGTGGTGGAAGGAATATCACTAGAGTCAAGGAGATTAAGGGAGTGTGATATTAAGGGGTTAGATGGATTATCCACTTTGATAGTGAAATCACTCAGGATGATTGTAGGGGATATGTTGGAGAGGAGGACTGGGAGATGATTCTGGAGTCCTTGTTGGATGGGAGGAAATGACATTAGAGGCACATAGCAGGCAGCATCTACATTAGCTTCCTATCCCTGCTTAACAAATTACCACAGACTTGGTGGCTTAAAACAACAGAAATGTATTCTCTCTCAGTTCCTGAGGCCTGAAGTCTGAAGTCAGTATCAGTGAGCTGAAATCAAGGAGTCAGCAGGATTATGCTCCCAGCAGACACTCTAGAAGAGAATTCTTCCTTATCACTTTATCTTCTGGCTTCTAGCACTCCTTGGCTTCTTGGCCATATCGCTCCAATCTCTGCCTTGTTGTCACATCACCTTCTGTCTTTTCTGTGTGTGCGAAGTTCCTTCTGCCTGTCTTCTAGGGAACTTGTAATTCCATCTGGGCCCACCCTGATAACCCAGGATCATCTCCCCATATCAAGATGCTTAACTTAATCACACCTGTAAAATCTCTGTGATATAGAGTAACATTCAAAAGTTCTAGGGATTAGGGTGTTGATATCTTTTGGGGGACTGTTGTTCAGCCTACCATCAAAAGTGGGTAGAAGGTGGTAGAGACTCAGTTTCAAAATGCCAGCCACGTGTGTCTGGGCCTCTGCATGTGCATCTCCCTTCTCTTTCCCTGGCATACCTTTTATTCTTTTCTTGTTGTGCTTTATTACTTAAATGTAAGAAGGAAGTAATCTTGAGCAATTTTGAATTAAATCTTGAGTAAAAGGGGAATGTTTATTCCTTCTTGTGCCTATGCTCTTGGGGTCTCTATTACAGTTGACCTTACTCGATGTGCTATCTTCCTCCTCCAAGGAATTTCATAATTAGTGAAAGAAACACACACTAACAACTAACTGTAAAATAAAACAGAAGGCAGGAATTTCAGTTCAATAAAAGCAAAGGGACAAAAAAGGAGAATAATTTACTCTGATTTAGGAAATAAGGAGGCTTCAAAGAGGAAGGGGTATATGCATTGAGTGTTATGAAATAACAGGATAGATGATGAGCTCAGAATATTCTTTGCAATGAGAATAGAATAAAAACCAGGAAATATGGCAAGTTTATGAAATGGCAAAGCATCTGTCGACATATCCTGGGAGATGAAGCTAGTGGTATTCCCCCAAAATTGCCCTCTCAAAAACTAGTTCTGGAGAGGGCCCAGTTTCTTCAGAACATCAGATAGTTCCATCTCCCTACCCCATATTAGTGACAGAGCCTTCCAATAGGAAAAAGTTAGAATGGCCATAGCCCAAACACCTCTAAAGAGAAGGATAGAAAGATCAAAGGTGATGGTGGAGTTATATAGAGAAGATGGGATTTAACAAATGAATATGAATGCTGTATCATTAAATTGATATCTCTTTTAGTTTATAGTATCTTAGAGCAGCTAAAAGTAAAAACCTTAAATTGTGGAATTATAACCCATGTCAAACTCTGAAATATGTTCTACAACCAATTGTGGTGCTGTGCTTTGATATTTATTGCTTTTTTTGTATATATGTTATTTTATACACACAAAAAAAGAAAAAAAAGTTGATTGTAATGATAAAAAAGTATTTAAGCCTTCTAGCCTCCTATATTCTGGAGCATCTAGAAGGAAAAATCTGAGAGGATCTTATGGTAGCCTGTTCTAGTTTGCTAGCTGCCGGAATGCAACACACCAGAGATGGATTGGCTTTTAATAAAAGGGGATTTATTTTGTTGGTTCTTCAGAGGAAAGGCAGCTAACTTTCCACTGAGGTTCTTTCTTACGTGGAAGGCACAGGATGGTCTCTGCTAGTCTTCTCTCCAGGCCCCTGGGTTCCAACAACTTTCCTCGGGGTGACTTCTTTCTGCATCTCCAAAGGCCTGGGCTGAGCTGCTAGTGCTGAGATGAGGAATGCCGAGCTGCTTAGCCCAGGCCTTTGGAGATGCAGAAAGAAGTCACCCCGGGGAAAGTTGTTGGAACCCAGGGGCCTGGAGAGAAGACTAGCAGAGACCATCCTGTGCCTTCCACGTAAGAAAGAACCTCAGTGGAAAGTTAGCTGCCTTTCCTCTGAAGAACCAACAAAATAAATCCCCTTTTATTAAAAGCCAATCCGTCTCTGGTGTGTTGCATTCCGGCAGCTAGCAAACTAGAACAGATTTTGGTACAGGAGAGTGGGGTGCTGCTGTGGTTTGCAGATACCAAACATGTTGGAATGGCTTTTTAAATGGATAAGGGGAAGATTCTGGAAGAGTTGTGAAAAGCTTGATAGAGAAGGCCTAGACTGCTTTGGAGAGACTGTTGGTAGGAGTGTGGACTCTAAAGATACCTCTGATGAGGCCCTAGACAGAAATGAGGCACGTGTTATTGCAAACTGGAAGGAAGGTGATCTTTGTTTTAAAATGGCAGATAATCTGGCAAAATTGACTAGTGGCTTTGGCTGGAAGGCTGATTTTAAAAGCCATGAACTTGGATACTTAGCAGAAGAGTTTTCTTGGAATACAGGAGATCCCCTGGGGCGTCAATTAGTACTACCATGCCCTGTGATTAAAATCAATGGAAAACTGCAACAACACAATCCAGGCAGGACCACTAATGGCTCTGAGACTTCAGGAATGAAGGTTTGGGTCACCCCACCAGGCAAAGAACCACGGCCAGCTGAAGTGCTTGCTGAGGGGAAAGGGAACATGGAATGGGTAGTGGAAGAAGGTAGTGATAAATATGAACTTTGACCACATGATCAGTTACAGAAACGAGGACTGTAATGCTGTTTTGTTTGTGTTATACTATTTAAGTTGTAAGATATCAAGTTTAAGAATGAATGTTGCCCAAGGATTTGCACGCTATTCTGGAGAGGTTTAATGTGTTTCCAGTTATATGCAGGACAGTTGAGTATTGCCAGGTAAAAGAAAAAATGTGTGCTTATTTGTTTTCATTTGGAAATTAAGTATGGTCTAAGGTGATATATATATATATATATATATATATGTGTGTGTGTGTGTGTGCCAAGTTGACAAGGGGTGGACTGTCATGGTTAGGGACAGGTGTCAACTTGGCCAAGTTGTGGTACCTGTTCATCTGATTGGGCAAGCGCTGGCCTGTCTGTTGCAATGAGGACATTTCATAGGATTAGGTCATGATCACGTCAGCTACATCCACAGCTGATTCCATTTGTAATCAGCCAAAGGGGAGTGTCTTCTGCAATTAGTGATGCTAAATCCAATCATGGGAAGCCTTTTAAGGAGGACTCAGAGGAGACAGGTTCCATTCCTGCTTTGGCTGGTGAGCCTCTCCTGTGGAGTTCATCAAGGCCATCCATTGGAGTCATCGGCTTCGCAGCCTGCCCTGTGGATTTTGGACTCTGCATTCCTACGGTCACGTGGACTCTGCATTCCTACGGTCACGTGAGACACTTTCATAAATTTTATATTTGCAAGTGTTCCCTGTTGATTCTGTTTCTCTAGAGAACCCTAACTAATACATAGCCCATGACAGACTCTGAGATCTGTCCAGTAACTACTTGTTGAAGAGTGCTTTGAAAACTATTGCTTTTTTATTTCTTTGCTTTGTGTATATGTTATACTATACAATACAAAACTTAAAATAAAACCAAATAAAACCAAACTAGTTTCTTGAGATGCAATTTGAAACAGGGCTCGCTGGTCAGTAAACTCTGGCACGTGCTGTGTTCAGTGTTCCAGTCCTAGGACACAGTCCATGTGAGCATGTGAGAGGCTCTGAAAAGTTCTGTAAGAAAATCAGGTTTATTAGTTTCCCATATTTATTTGATGATGTCTTCCTTGTCTTCTGGTCCTGACATGAAACAAGTGTTGAAGACACGTTTTGTGAACATCAGGCTGAAGAGTCAGAATGAGAGTTAGAAGCAGGCCTTTGATGCAGGCTAATGAATTTAGGCCTTACCTGTTGACAGAATGGACACACAGCTTTGCTTTCTGAAGCATTAGAACCATTATCTCATCTGTGGTTTAGGAGAGGAGAAAGAATTCCCTAAGGTTTTGAGATATTGGTTGACTAACTTGATCCATAGAAGAAACGGAAGACTGGGACTGCTGAAGGGAAAAGAAGTAAGTAGGTGGGAGAGAGAGCCCAAGGCCCAGCTGATAGTCTGTGGGGTCATAAAAACAGTATTTCTCATACCCTGGGGACTTGCTGCATATCAGGCACTCTTGTAAGCTCTTTCCATGTGTTATATCATTGTTGCAACTATGTTGAGAAGGAGGAATTGTTACTTCCTCCATGCAAGAGATGAGGAAACTGAGGCATAGTTACTTTAAATACCTTTCTAAAACTACTCTTTAGAGTCTTTGGACTCTAGCAGTTAGGTCTTCAAATATTTGTTTGAAACCAGTGGTTTTCAGACTTTTTGGTCTTAAGTAAAATTTTGAGTTTTAAAAAATATTGAGGACCTTAAAGAGTTTTGGTTTATGTGAGTTTTATCTATGAATATTTATCATATAGGAAATTACAACTGAGAATTTTTTTGAGACTTATTATTTATAAATACTACTACTAATTCATTTAGAAACATCATTTATTTATAAACAATTCATTTAAAATAACAATGATAAGCCCATTATATGTTAACATAAAAAAAGTTTTCTATGAAAAATAAATGTATTTTAAAACCTTCCTCCTTTCCAAAAAAATAGTGAGAAGAATGGTATTATCTAACATTTTTGCAGAATTTTCTAATGTCTGGCTTACTTTAAAAAAGCAGGTAGTTCCCATATTTTCTTCTGCAGCTAATCTGTTGAAATATATTGTTTGATTAAAAGACAGTCTGACCTCACACAGATGTGTCATTGGAATGTGAGGGGGGCATTGTTTTTAAATTCCCTTCTTAAGAAGCCATTCCATTTCTGGTGTATTGTTTTCTGGCAGCCTTAGCAAACCAAAACAGAGACGTTCTACATATTGAAAATTTTAATGTATAAAATCAAGATACTACATTTGTTAATATCACTACTGATATCATCAGAAACATCTATAACTGTTGGGAAGCTGTCAAGCTCATGTAGCAGATACAAGGTTTCCAAAATTCTCATTTTCACACAAAGGTTCAAATTTTATCATGGGCAATAAATACCATTAATTGTTTTCTTTGAAGTGACAAGGCTCACTTTGCTCATTTTTGAGAAAATGTGACCCACATCTGGATAACCATTGTTTGTCAGTTTTTCTTTCGCATAAAGATGGGGGTCCATAAAAAGAGTAGCTAGTTCAGCTTGCAACTCAAACAACCACATGGTGCTTTTCCTGGAGACAGGCAGCACACAGCTTGTTTTAGTTTGCTAAAGCTGCTGAAATGCAATCTATCAGAACTGGGTAGGTGATTCTTTCTCCCTGAAGATTGGCTACGACTAACCCTGGACTCCTCTGTCGCATGACAAGGCACATGGTGGCATCTGTTGGTCTCATCCTTCTCTCCCGGGTTTCGTAGCTTTTGGCTTCTGGTGCTCCATCTGTGGTTTTCGTTCTCTCTGTCTGAATTTCATCCACTTATAGAAAACTCCAGTAAGAGAATTAAGACCCACCCTGAATGATGTGGGTTACATCTTAAGTAAAAATTCTACTTACAGTAGGTCCACATGCAGAGGAATGGATTAGCTTTAAGAACATGATTTTCTGGGGTCCATATAATTTCAAACTATTAAACAGCTAAAGTGCTTTATGCATATTTCCCATTTGTCACACGGCATATAAAAAGATGTATACTCAGTGTAGATATTTAAGATATTAGGAATTTGACTGTTTCATCAAGGATATTCTTTAGTAAAACTTGCTTTTTTTTAAACTGTGAATGTGTGGCTGTGAAGAATTCAATTAGCACAGTTTGGACTGCTGCCTTGACTCACTTGACTCATGCTAAAGCATAGCAGTTTTATCCACCATTGCAGTTATAACACACTGAAAAAGGCAAATAATGACTTAATGCTGTTATGATAATAGTTTTGACCTCGTGGATTTCCCATAAGGGTCTTGGGGACTGCCAGTTGTCCTTGGAGCACACTTTAAGAATTACTGCTCCAAACGCTGATGCTGCCTCTCTCACCACTTGAAGGTTTCTTAGCTTGTATGACAGGAAATATGGTAATGTGGAACCTGTACAAGGAGAACCTTTTCCAAAGGAGCTTTTCCAAAGGCATGGGAGGGAGAGGAAAACAGTAGAGTATGTTAAAAAATAAATAAGTAAAACCACTGAAATTGCTAATTGAGATGTCAGCATAAACTGTTAATTCTTTGTATGAAAGCGAATAGCTACTTGACTCCCTTGTTTCTGGGATAGACTATACTATCAGTCTATACTTCATCTGGGACAGAATTCCTTAGACTCCATGGAGCTAGTGTGCTGGTTTGAGTTTTCTGCTTGAAATTGCTTCCCTTTTGTTATACGGTGCTTCTGGCATATTTGTCTAAAATACAGCATAAAGTTCTTTCTTCCCCAGTAGGACTGAGATAGGAAACATGTCAGAAGAGGGTAGATAGTGAGTTCAATTTGGACACATTAGTATTGAGGTGTCAAACTGACACCCACTTAAAGCTAGGTACATCATAGATGTTGGACATTTGCCTCTGGAATTAGGAGGTTGGGGAATAACAATTTAGAAGATGACTGTAAATGGTATCTCCTGGGATATCTGGTCTTGTAGAAATTTGCCACTTCTCCATCAAGAGGTGGAGTCCAGTTCACCTCGACTTGAATTGGGATGATTTGTGACTTGCTGTGACCTGAGGCAAGGACTTACTAGGAGCCACAGTTTCTACCCCGTGAGCTAAAGCACATGCTCCTGGAACTCGTGTAAGACCAGTCCCCTGATTCCACCAAGCAAGGAGGAAGAGGCTGCAGCCGTCTGTGGCATAGCACCAGGCATGTGAATGAATGCCCTTCAGATGAATCCAGCTCCAGCCACTGAGTGGCCCCAGATGGTGAGTTTTCTCCGCTGAGGTTCCAGGCATCCTGGAGCAGAGACCAGCATTTCCACTGTGTTCTTCCCCTAATTCCTGACTCACAGATTCTATGAGTTTAATAAAATGTTTTTTTTTTCTATGCCACTAAGTGTGGGGAGATTTGTTCTGCAGAAGTAGTAATGGGAATACTAAAAAGAGAAGTATGGAAAGGACAATTTTTTGGGGAATGGGAAAAAGAATAGAATCTTTAGAGAATGGGAAAAAGAGTAGAATGAAAGGAAAAGAGAGCAAAGCATAGAGTCCTTTGGGACCAGTCTGTACTGAGATGCTGTGTTAATGTGAGTTATGACATTACCCAGCACAGAACAGGGCTTTAAAGCAATGTTTCTCAACTGTGGGTTCCAACCCACGACAAGGTCATGAAATCAGTATTGTGGGCCACAGCTGATATTCCTTAAAGCAAAGTAAAAAAGAACAGAAATATTAGTGTTGACTGTAAGAGTATTATTTTAGGGAATCTTTATTCCAGCTGTGTGTGTGTATGCTGGCTTAAGTTGAAAATGTATTTTTTAAAAAAATTTATTTATTAATTAAAAAAATTTTAACAAATGAACTAAAACATTAACATATATAATCAGTAATTCACAATATCATCTCTTAGTTGCATATTCATCATTTCTTAGAACATTTGCATTAATTCAGAAAAAGAAATAAAAAGACAACAGAAAAAGAAACAAAACGAAAACAGAAAAAAAAGATTATATATACTGTGTTAGTTAGATTCAGTTGTCAACTTGGCCAGGTGAGCATACCTAGTCTTGTTGCTGCGGACATAAGCCAATGGTACGTGAACCTCATCTGTTGCCAATTACATCTGCAGTCAGCTAGGAGGCGTGTCTGCTGCAATGAGTGATGTTTGACTTAATTGGCTGGTGCTTAAATGAGACATTGCAACGTAGCACTGCTAAGCAGCTCGGCATTCCTCATCTCAGCACTAGCAGCTCAGCCCAGGCCTTTGGAGATGCAGAAAGAAGTCACCCCTGAGAAAGTTGTTGGAACCCAGAGGCCTGGAGAGAAGACCAGCAGAGACCATCTTGTGCCTTCCACGTAAGAAAGAACCTCAGTGAAAAGTTAGCTGCCTTTCCTCTGAAGAACCAACAAAATAAATCCCCTTTTATTAAAAGCCAATCCATCTCTGGTGTGTTGCATTCCGGCAGCTAGCAAACTAGAACACATACCATACCCCTTACCCCTCGCTTTCATTAGCATTTCAAACTAAATTTATTTTAACATTTGTTCCCCTTATTATTTATTTTTATTCCATATGTTCTACTTGTCTGTTGACAAGGTAGATAAAAGCATCAGACACAAGGTTTTCACAATCACACATTCACACTGTGAAAGCTGAGTCATTATTCAATCATCCTCAAGAAACATGACTCCTAGAACACAGCTCTACATTTTCAGGCAGTTCCCTCCAGCCTCTCCATTACATCTTGAATAACAAGGTGATATCTACTTAATGCGTAAGAATAACCTCCAGGATAACCTCTCAACTCTGTTTGGAATCTCTCAGCCATTGACACTTTGTCTCATTTCACTCTTTCCCTTTTCTGTCGAGACGGTTTTCTCAATCCCTTGATGCTAGGTCTCAGCTCATTCTAGGATCTCTGTCCCATGTTGTCAGGAAGGTCCACATGCGGGAATCATGTCCCATGTAGACAGGGGGAGCATGGTAAGTTTGCTTGTTGTGTTGGCTGGAGAGAGAGGCCACATCTGAGCAACAAAAGAGGCTCTCTTGGGGGTGACTCTTAGGCCTAAATTTTAAGTAGACTTGACCTATCCTTTGTGGCGTTAAGTTTCATATGAATGAGCCTCAAGACTGGGAGCTCAGCCTATAGCTTTGGTTGTCCATACTGCTTGTGAGAATATCAAGAATTCACTTGGGAAAGTTGAATTTCTCCCCATTCTCACCATTCCCCAAAGGGGACTTTGCAAATACTTTTCCACTCACTGATTGAATCACTCTCAGATTCATTGGGGCATCACTCTGGACAAACCAACAAAATCTCATGTCCTACCTGAGATTCCAAGTACTTATGGTATTCAGTCAAACCGTTTACATAAATTATATTAGGAAATACACTAGTCAGAATATAAATTTTGTACCAAATAAACATTTTTTGCTTTAGTCTCACATATAAGGTGAGATTTTAAAATATTAATTGCCATCTATTTTCAGCACCCTGCAGTAATGACATTCCTTTGTTCTTCCTCATGCAGAAGCATTTTTAAAATTTGTACATTTAGTCACTATTATTATGCACTCTAGGCATTCCTAGATTATATCATCTTAATCTTTAACATCTTTCTTTCTGATTTCATTTGTGCCCCCAGCCCTCCTCCCTCTATCATTCTCACATGCAGCTTCATTCAGTGTTTTAACATAATTGTATTATAGTTAGGTAGTATTGTGCTGTCTATTTCTGAGTTTTTATATTCAGTCCTGTTGCACAATCTGTATCCCTTCAGCTCCAGTTACCCAATATCTTATGCTGTTTCTGTCTCCTGGTGGTCTCTGTTACAAACAAAATATTCAAGTTTATTCACTAATGTCAATTCATATCAGTGAGACCATACAGCATTTGTCCTTTAGTTTTTCGCTAATCTCACTCAGCATAATGTCCTCAAGGTCCATCCATGTTGTTAAATACTTCATAACTTTATTCTGTCTTTAAGCTGCATAATATTCCATCGTATGTATATACCACAGTTTGTTTAGCCACTCATCTGTTGATGGACATTTTGACTGTTTCCATCTCCTTGCAATTGTAAATAATGCTGCTATAAACATTGGTGTGCAAATGTCTGTTTGTGTCTTTGCCCTTATGTCCTTTGAGTAGATACCTAGCAATGGTATTGCCGGGTCATATGGCAATTCTATATTCAGCTTTTTGAGGAACTGCCAAACTGCCTTCCACAGTGGTTGTACCATTTGACATTCCCACTAACAGTGAATAAGTGTGCCTCTTTCTCCACATCCTCTCCAGCACTTGTGGTTTTCTGTTTTATTGATAGTGGCCATTCTGGTGGGTGTGAGATGATATCTCATTTTGGTTTTGATTTGCATTTCTCTAATGGCCAGGGACGTTGAGCATCTCTTCATGTGCCTTTTGGCCATTTGTATTTCCTCTTCTCAGAAGTGTCTGTTCAAGTCTTTTACCCATTTTGTAATTGGATTGGCTGTCTTTTTGTTGTTGAGTTGAACAATCTCTTTATAAATTCTAGATACTAGACCTTTATCTGATATGTCATCTCCAAATATTGTCTCCCATTGTGTAGGCTGTCTTTTTACTTTCTTGATGAAGTTCTTTGATGTGCAAAAGTGTTTAATTTTGAGGAGTTCCCATTTATTTCTTTCTTTCTTCAGTGCTCTTGCTTTGGGTGTAAGGTCTATAAAACCACCTCCAAGTATAAGATTTATAAGATATTTCCCTGCATTTTCTGCTAACTGTTTTATTGTCTTAGATGTAATGTTTAGGTCTTTGATCCATTTTGAGTTAACTTTTGTATAGGGTGTGAAATATGGGTCCTCTTTCATTCTTTTGCATATGGATATCCAGTTCTGTGGGCACCATTTATTGAAAAGACTGTTCTCTCCCAGGTGAGTTGGCTTGACTGCTTTTTCAAAGATCAGTTGTCCATAGATGAGAGGGTCTATATCTGAACATTCTATTCGATTCCATTGATCAATATATCTGTCTTTATGCCAGTACCATGCTGTTTTGACCACTGTGGCTTCATAATATGCCTTAAAGTCAGGCAGCGTGAGATCTCCAACTTCCTTTTTTTCCCCCAAGATACTTATAGCTATTCGGGGCACCCTGCCCTTCCAGATAGATTTGCTTATTGGTTTTCCTATTTCTGAAAAGTAAGTTGTTGGGATTCTGATTGGTATTGTATTGAATCTGTAAATCAATTTAGGTAGAATTGACATCTTAACTATATTTAGTCTTCCAATCCATGAACACGGTATGCCCTTTCATCTATTTAGGTCTTCTGTGATTTCTTTTAAGAATTTTTTGTTCTTTTCTCTGTGTAGATCTTTTGTCCCTTTAGTTAAATTTATTCCTAAATATTTTATTCTTTTGGTTGCAATTGTAAACGGAATTCGTTTCTTGATTCCCCCCTCAGATTGTTCATTACTAGTGTATAGAAACACTACAGATTTTTGAGTGTTGATCTTGTAACCTGCCACTTTGCTGTACTCATTTATTAGCTCTAGTAGTTTTGCTGTGGATTTTTCAGGGTTTTTGACATATAGTATCATATCATCTGCAAACAGTGAGAGTTTTACTTCTTCCTTTCCAACTTTGATGCCTTGTATTTCTTTTTCTTGTCTAATTGCTCTGGCTAGAACTTCCAACACAATGTTGAATAACAGTGGTGATAGTGGACATCCTTGTCTTGTTCCTGATCTTAGGGGGAAAGTTTTCAGCTTTTCCCCATTGAGGATGATATTAGCTGTGGTTTTTTCATATAATCCCTCTTTCATTTTAAGGAAGTTCCCTTGTATTCCTATCTTTTGAAGTGTTTTCAACAGGAAAGGATGTTGAATCTTGTCAAATGCCTTCTCTGCATCAATTGAGATGATCATGTGATTTTTCTGCTTTGATTTGTTGATGTGGTGTATTACATTAATTGATTTTCTTATGTTGAACCATCCTTGCATACCTGGGATGAATCCTACTTGGTCATGATGTATAATTCTTTTAATGTGTTGCTGGATTCGATTTGCTAGAATTTGTTGAGGATTTTTGCATCTATATTCTTTAGAGAGATTGGTCTGTAATGTTCTTTTTTTGTAATATCTTTGTCTGGCTTTGATATGTAAAATGTATTTTTTATTGATGGGGCACAGTACAGGAATTTTGAGAGCAGATACTAGTCACTTAAACTGGAGTTAAATATATGTGGGATCAGCATCATTTATTGCCTCCAATGAAAGAAAGAATTAAATTGCCAAGACTTTGGTGGCAGTGAAATGAATACGTTGTTATCCCTGATTTCTGTTATTTCCTGTCTTTCCTTAAATTAAGAATTATTTGTCCATGAGGCTTACTAATCACTGTGCCAGTTTTCAACATAGCTGTCTGTATAGAGAAACATGTGCCAACAATTTAGATTTCACCTAAACCAGAAATGCTAATAACATTTGTTCGGTGATTAAGTTAGTAATAAAACCCTCAGAAAATGCAAGAAGGGGTTATAAGGAGCAGAGGGAAAAAATGACATGTAAAAGCTAACACATTTTCCCAAATGAAATACCTGTCTAAACTTTTTAAAAGGTGGAAGTATTTCAGACTGCTTAGTAGAAAATAAAAAGGATATACGGTCAAAATGTACATTGGGAGTTTATGTAAACAAAGAGGCAAGTGGCAAACATGTAAATCCGGTGATACTCAAGTTAACCATACTGGAAGAGAAAACTCCTTTAAGAAAAATGGCCTGAAGAATGAACATTCAGGGAAGAATTTGGCTTTCTCAGGCTTAGGTCACTGCTCAGTTCAATGCGAGCAGAGAGGGTTGCTGTCTGGAATGCAGATCTTTCATGGGTGGGATAGTGCGTTTTTCAAGAAGTTACATCAATTTACTGTGTCAGGTTTTTTTTTTTTTAGCACACATTTGCCTGAATAGGGTGTCATTAAAAAAAATACTTTTTAGTAGGTATACTTTGATGTTCCCAAGTTGTGTGTATCTGTGTGTGTGTCTATGTGTGTGTCTGTCTGTCTAGGATGAGCATTTTCTGAAACATTTGTTTTCTGTTTATATTGCATGGTCACATCTTTTATCTTTGTATCTACAGGGACTGTTGTATTTTTCTAATAAGCTTGGGTGAAAAATGTATATAGAACTGATATTTACCCTCTGTTTTATTTCATGGAAACATGTTTTCACAACCTGTTAAAGAATTCTGCTTTAATTAACATTCTAGGATTGACCCAAACAAATTTGTGAGTTAGGGGAAATTTTTCTTCTGCATTCCTCAGGTGTCCGTTGTACATTTCCTCCCTCCCTCTGTAAAGGTTCCCATAAAGGAAAGTTAGATGAGTCCCGTAAAAAACTTAGCTAATTCATCCTGTCTCCCAGGAGTGCTTGCAGTTTGAAAGAGCTCAAGATGAGAGCTGTACTTAACCTGAGCAATGATCTCCTTGGGTTTAAATGTTTTGAGGTGAGAATGTGAAATTTGGGTGCAGGGTACTTTCCCTCTCAATAGAATTGAAGCTCTTGGTAGGAAAGGACTGATAGAGATGATCTCTGTGGCACTGGGTCCAGCACAGTGTCCTGTTTGAGCACCAGGTGGCAACAGCAACGATAGGCCCATGGACCGAGGGCAGACCCAGCCCTGTCCTGAGTAGCCGAACCCGGGGATCCGGGCCCCTTTCTTGAACACTATAGGAAAAACTTAGAGCCAAATCAGACTATCTTCTCCAACTTCTGAGTTTTCTTAAGTAATTGTTTCTATGAATTCAATGGTAACCATTTCTTTTTAAAATTGGTTAAGTTATATAAATAATTAAACTGAAAGGAAAGTAGTGATTAAATGAAAAGGGAACCTTATTTCCCTGCTCCTAATTGAAAAGAACTGCATATTCATTGTTGCAAATATAAAAATGTATGATGAAGAAAACAAATCACCCCGTCTCCTACCCTAAGAACACTACGTCAGCATTACGCTCTCACACATCCCTCCCTCGCACAAAGTTACATGCTCTTGTCTTTTCATTTCGCGTGTTATAGGCACAATGCCTCACAAGGTTCATTTGCAATTGTCTGCATAGTGATTCCTTAATCTGTGGTTTCTTAATCTGTTTTATCATTCACTGCTTTTACCTGGTATAGTTACTGCCTTGCAGAGTACAAGTGAGGATGTATTTCAGGGCATTATTTACAAGACTTGGCTCCTGGGGCTGAATGTGTCCTTTCCAGAGATTCCTAGAAGTGGTGTCAGATGTTGGAGTAGAACTATTTTCATGGCTTTTTATATACATGTCAAAAACTTGATTTCTGTAAGTTTGTTCTACCTGAGAGTAAACCAGTAGCTAATGAGAATGCTTACTTCCTTATTCTCTGGTCAGCCTGGATATTCTCTGAATTATTTGGAAATTTGATAAGTAAAAATATTATTCCACTATTGTTATTAACCCTTCTTTTTGTCAGTGAGATGAGACACTTTTTCGTTTGCTTTAGTCAATTGTTTTTCCTTGTCTGAATCCTCTCTATCTTTTCAAGAAGCTGTGACTATACAGTATTAATGAGTATAATATTAAATATCAAGTGGCCCGTCTTATTTGGTTATATTTATGTCTATATACTGAGTATCTTAAGTGCACAGTACAATTTTCAGTTCTATAAAAAATAACTTAGTGCATATGAGGAATTTCTTTTTTGCTGATTTTTAATGGATAGAGTTATTCTAAAATACAGCTAAGCTCACAATGTCTTTTACATTGACAATAAAGAAATGATATGATGGGTTATTTTATGGGGAGATCAAAAGATGACATCAGTTTTATTATTTATTTATTTTAAAAAAACTTTATTTTTAGCACAGTTTTGGATTTATAGAAAAATTGCAAAGACAATTTTTATTGTCTTTATAACCCACTAGGGCCAGTGAGAGCGCCACGGGATCCCACCACTTTTAGGTGGTTTTATCTTGATTCAGCCTTGTCCTGTTTTTTCAAGCCTTTAACTGTTTTCTGGAACTTTGAGAAAGATGTTTTTGCCAGTTCTTAATGATTGCTCAAAGCCTCTGTTGGGGGACAGAGCCCTGAAGTGTCTCACTCTGCCGTTTTGACTGGAGTAGGGTCTTGGTTTTATTTATTTTTGACATAGAGTTATATTTTTCCTGAATGTGTACATGTGTGATCATGCACTACCTCCCATTTGTCCTCATGTGCTTTCTGATGCATTGTTCAATTAGTCACAGAACAATTTCTAAGTATGAATACATATTGTCCTTTGTAATTGGACAATCCTGCTATGCATGCTATGCACCGAAGTGAAATTAAAGCAAATGGATATGAGAGATTTCCATGTCAACCCGAGCACACCAGCACGGAGGACTCTTGCTGTCTCTGAATTAGTCAGATCTTGTTTATTGCCTTTTTTACCCAATTGGTTGCCTCAGGGATAACAGAGAAGAGCAGTAGGTAGAAACAAGGAAGCAGCTGTTTTTGCCCTGAACATGGGGTTGTCTGGAAAAAGGTTCACTACCCAGGTTGAAACTAATTGGCCATCATGCTGTGATGTAATTGTGGGTGTATAGATGATAACACCTACCTAATCTGTACTTAACTAACTAGCGTTGTTAATGATCAATTCTGGTGACTTGGTGACAGGTGCAGGACTTAGGTTTACCATATTGGATGTCTCAGATAATGATTGGAGGTTATTTTTTAGGAATAAATAAAAAAAGAAGAAAACTCATATGTGCTGGGTTAGAAGGTGATATCAATAAGTGCCTCTAATTAAATTGTAGTGCACAGTATAATGTATTTTTCAGAAAGGAGTGTTTTTTTTTATTTGAAAAGTTAATTATCAAATGTAGCAATTATATTGACTTGCTTTTTTTTCTTAGTAATATTTTTTATTAAAAAATAATAAAGCCAATAAAGCACATTTATTTCCCTTTGGAATATTAAGAATATGTTACTTTGGCCTATTTGGAATTTTTTTCAGGAGACAGTATTAGAGATAAATGTTATACAATTAAATATTCACTCTCAACCAAGAAAATGATAAATCACATCTCTGGAGAGTTCTGATTTATTTACTGAATTCTTCTTATTTCAGTGTAAGAAGGAATGTTTTTAAATAGAGAGCTCCTTATATTTGCTAATTTCCCCTTCCTTTTCTGCAATATAAAGTGATTTTTAGTTGAAAGTCATGGGAGTTAAATTGGCAAGACACTGTTTCCCATTTACATTCAGGTTTGGTACAAATTATGTAAAATGGAGACAGTTGTGGTGCTATGAATTGAAATCATTAGTACATCAATTATTCTGTGATAACCAGCTGAGAACAGGCTGCATCCTGAATGAACATACTTTCCCTTTAAAGGTGGCTTCTCATTAGTTTATCCAAGAGAACAAATAATAGGATTCTAGTTTCTCTCTCTTTAAATGAACATTGTTCCCCTCTGAATTTAAAAGGAGAACATTCTTTTTTTATTTTAATTTTAATTTAAAAAATTAATTTTTAAATTTTATAGTCATAACTCACAGGTCAAATAAATAACAAATTTTATTTCTAGCATATATGTCACTTGTATTATTCATATTATCAGAGTTGCTTGATTCTAAAGCACACTTTTTTCCTGCATCTTTTTAGAATAAAATAAGCCACAGACAAATTAGTATAAAAAATCAATTGGGAAAAAAAGGATTGTTTAGCAAATTGTGCTTTGGGAATTATTTAACCATTTGGAACAAGCAAAAATTAGAAATTTTTTTTTTAAAAGCAAGATCTGAAATATGCCTAAGAATATATAAGGGAAATTTTCCAGTTCTTGGGTCTGGAAGAAATGTCTTTGTATAAAAACAATGAACATATTCTCATATGAAGGCATAAGAATAATGGATTTTTTTTTTCAATTCTAAATACATTATAATTCAAAATAAAAGGCAAAAAATCAGAAACAGATTTGGAAAAAAGGTTCACATCTGTGTGGTGAACATTACAAATTTCAAGAAAAAAACTGACAGATGAATTGACTAATTGCCAAAGGATGAAAATAGTTTAAAGTAAGAAAAAATAGTGGCTAATGAATGTATCACATAAAAATTCATTGTTAACCAGTAAAGGAAAATTGAAATAATAATCTAGTTTGCTCACTAAATTAGCAAGATTAAAAAATGACCACTGCTGTTTAGTGTTTGGTGGGATGGTAACTTATATAAACTTCTGATGGGACTCTAAATTGTTTAGTTATTTATTCTTATAGATAGTTATTTATTATTATGTATCAAGGACTGTAATTACCTTTCTAGATTTATAAATAAGTATAAATATTTATACTTATAATTCTATAAGTATAAATATACAGAAATATTTGTATTTGTTGTCATGAAGTATTGGAAAATTGGAAACCACTTAAATGTTCCATGGTAGATAAGTGATTAAAGAAATCATGTATAATAGATTCTACAGCCATTGAAATGGTACTTTCAGAGATTGTTTTAATAGAATTGAAAAATACCCATGATAAGAGTAGAAAGTAGATATAAGATATTTTATATATGTGTGTGTGTGTATATATATATATATATATATATATATACTATACACTATATATATACACTATATATATATTGATTTCAAATTTTTTTCCATAGTGATTTCAAATTTTTTTCCATAGTAAAAATATTCACATAAAAAAGACTAAAGAGAAACACATCAAAATATTAGTAGTGATTAACTTTAAGGAACTTTGGGTTTTTTAAAAAAAAAAACTTTTGTATCTCCCTAATTCTCTAAAGTTAGCCTCGGTTAATAATAGGAGAAAAATGAGTTGTTAAAATATAAATATATACTAGCATATTTTCACAAATCTTAAGTGTCTTGCCCAGTATCCAGGAAGGCAGGGATATTGTCTGTCTTGTTTGCTGCTTGTCTGCCTTTTAGGCGCTGCGGAAAGACTAAAATAATGCCTGGCAGATCACTGTTACTCAGTACATGTTTGTTTGTTAAATAAAACTTTAGGCAGCTGGCCCAAGCAAAGATAAAAGGCAAAATGGAAATAGCAGAACTAGCCACCCAAGTCCAGAAATCTAGAGTGGGCAGGAAAGAGAGGTCAGATCCCAATGTGAAGGCAGAGTCTGTGAGTCAGAGGAGGAAAGGGAAAGTTGAGCTTCAGTAGGCTTCAACAAGCGTCTCACCAACTGCATTGTGATGGTTGAAGTACCTCCTGGGCTGTGCAGTGCACAGCGTGGTGGTCCCTGCCTTGTCTCATGCAGAGACCACACTACACTTTTTTTTGCAAATGTCCCTAAATTAATAAAAATTGACTGTGTATTAGGCTACAAAAGCAGCCCTGTTCATCTCCAAAAGTTTAGAAATTTTATAGGCCATGTTTTCTCATCAAAAGTAATAATAATTTAAAAACCCTCAAAATAAAAGGAAAAACAACAATAATCTTATTTACCTGGAAATTTAAACAACTGTCCAATCATGAGGAAATATAGCAAAAGACGTTAGAAATGAACATTGAACACACCTACATTTCATAACTTCTGGGCTATGGCAAACACCCTTTCAGAGAAAAATTCAGACTTTCAGTGCTTTTTTTATAATAAAAAGATTAAGATGTAAGTAAACTAAGCCTTCAATTTAAGAAGCTAGAAAATGAACAATTAAATAAAAGAGTAGATGACAATGGAATTTATAAGAAAGGCAAAATTTGATAAACTAAGAAGAAAAAAGTGACAATTGATAAAGATAAATGTTTTTGAAAAGACAAAATAAGAAAAGATAAGCAGGTTTAATGAAGAAGCCTAGAGAGAAAACTTAAAACAGGAGATTTGAAAAGGAGTTGTAACCACAGATATGGAAGAGGTTAGAGCAATTTCCAGAGGGGCATGCACTTTGAGAGGGAATAATTTTTTCTGTTTATGACTATTTTTGAAGAGATCACTTTTTTTTAACTTCAGACTAATATTTCAAAAGCCTAATTTTCTTTTTGAAAGAAAACATCATGGAGATTTCATTATGCTGGTAATATTTAATACATAATTAAAAAAAAAAACTTTGAATTCTTTGATGTATTTTATTTTATTTTAATGGCTATGTCACCGAAGTTGTAGATTGTATTTGATGTGTTCTTACCTAGAGAACACTAGTTATTGTGTCAGTAGTGATTGATTGAGGGCTTCTGATCCTATATTTTTTGAGGAAGAATTTCCCAGTGTAACTGACATTGTGCAGATTTTGATGAGCCGGTTAATTTTATTTTGGGGTTAGCATGAATTCTTTGTATGATATATACCAAGTAATTTGAACTCTGAACAGAGGGTCACTTTCTTCTTTTTTCTCTCAAATGATCTTGTAAAGTATGATGCACCATTGGGAAAAATCTTTTAGGACTTGCTAATGAAGGGCAGTGTGTATAAAATCCACTCTTCTTAAACTTATTTTTATAGATGTTGAAAATGCTATTGTCAAACAGCATTTTAGAAACTGTCAGTTGTGTCTGTGTGTGTGCTTAATGAGTTTTAAATAATTCAGTACTATGCAGACTGCAGGAAAAAATCACTTTATAAATGTATAGCTCGTTTGTGTTGAATATACAAGTAGTCTTTGAGTTAAAAATGAACCTATCTGATCTTTCTTTTGACCAATAAATAGTATTGTGTGGCTAGAAATTCACTGCTACTAATGTTGTTTTGGCATTTTCCCATTGGAGAATTGCCTTAGCTTCATTTCAACATAGATGCTACAAGTGTGCCCACAGTGACACAGGTTTCTGACAGCAGTCCTTGTCTAGTTCATCTAAGTTGATGGTGGACTGGGGATGGCCTCTTTCTCCTCTATTTTCTATGTCATGCAGTGGGGAGGACAGAATGTACATGGAAGACAGTTCACTTCAAATAAGTGTTAGGTTCTGCAGAGCTTGCCCATCGAAGCCAGTCAGGTCGTGAGTGGCATCCGAGGAATAGTAAAAGTCCCCTCCCTAACTCAAGAGTCTAACAGGGAATGAGAGTGTAAGGATTTTGGATCGTGAGTCTAAGCCTCGTTCCTCATTAACTCATTATATGTGTGAGCAAGTCTTGGGATTTTTCTCCTGATCTTCCTGTCCCTCATTTCTTTTTCTTCAATGAGTAGCAAAATCAAAGTTCTTCCTGTGAAATGGCTAAATGGAATACCAAAAAGCAACAAAGAACTGTGTGGTTTTTTTCTGAAAATGGAAAAATTGTCTTCATCTTCATCATCATCATTACTATCATTTGGTGTTGTTATCCTTATTCAAGAATTTTTCATTGTAATAGTGTTATTATTCACGTTCAAGAATTGTCAAATTTCTAATCTGAGAGTCTCAGAGGTAGGAAATAAACTGTTTCATAGCAAAAGATTTAAGGTTGTGCTTGCTGGGATGTGGGAAATCCCAGCGACACGGAAGTGCTGTAGTTAGACAGGCACAGAAAGGGTAAAAGCACCTGTCTTGGAACATTAAGTTTAAAGTTTTTTGCTTTGCAGCAAAAAGATTTGCCCTAAGAAACTGTAAAAAGTTCATTTGAAATTCATAAATTCCACTGCAGTGTCTCTCTGAGCATCCTGCATATGATTGCTATCAAGTATCTTAAGCATGCTGATTAGATACTCTTTAACACACGTTGTCTCTAATGGTATTTCCAATGCTCCAGGACTGACTAGCTCTTCTCATTCAGTCTGAAAGGGTCCATCAGAGCTGTCGTCACCCATCTGGGTGAAGGTAGACTGCCCAGTTAATGAGAGAGGTGTTCTTTATGTGCACCGCATTATCCTAAGATCCTTCCTTAGAGGTCTTTATTTTTAATGATGTTTTGAGGTCTCCTTTTGCTCTGGGTTCATAGATTTTTGCCTGTAGGTTTCAACTAAGTTTTCTTAAGGTTCAGCTAAGAATCAACAACAAAACAAGGGGAGGATGGGGGAAAGGATGGCAAAAGATCTTAGAAAATAGTGAAGGAGATTAAACCCACCCAGTGAAACAAGTCTTTTAGATGTTAGATTTGAAGAAGGCAAGTATTGTTTTTTGAAAAGTTTCTTGAAGAATACAAATTAGAAATCAGAGCTAGCTTATTTCATTTTTTGAAAGTACTTTGTGGGCTAAACCATGATCCACTATATTGGTAGACTTGTGAAAAATTTTATGGCTTCTATTCACGCTTTTGTTCTCATGTTCCTCATTGCAAATTATAAATCATGATTACACTTTTCCAATCCTCAGAAGCTGAGCAAAGACAGAGAGAAAGTGTATCCATTAGGGAACGAGTATAAGAGACTAGTTTGTTACTGAATTCTTGCAAAAGGGTTGAGTACTGCTCCCACTTCTGCCTAGCTCTTTGCTTCATAGTCTTGTGACCTTCGTTCAGCTACTTTTCTAAGTCTTAGTTTCCTCATTTGTAAAATGGGACCAATAATACTGCCCACTTGTGGGTTTGTTGGGAGAATTAAAAAGGCACACTGGAAGGGCTACTGGCATCTCAGGGCCCCTCAGTTTTCTTCTGTGGGTGCAAGAAAAAAGGCTGAGAATATCGAAGTTTTATTGAACCATACAAATCATGTAATTCCCTTGAAAGGACTAACAATCTAATGAATAAAATGTCTATGGATTTTAAATAGCCCTTTAAGAGATATAACAAAGTAAGTGGTTACAAATAGTGTTTCTCAGTTTTTAAGAAAAGTGGATGTCTGGATTTAACTCAGCAACCATTTTGGTCCCTATACTGTATCAGTGATTGTGTGCGACACTTTCATAGGAGTTTTTCATATAACTCTTACATTATTTTTATTATCTCACACCTGAGGGATGTAGCTATTTCTAATATGAGGGTATAAGTTCTGGGAATTAACTTATTATCTCAGACTCCTGGATTACTATTTCTTCAGTGAGGCAACATTCTTTTTGGCTTAGAATCCTCAAACCTCCCATTCCACCTGGAGTCTTAGCCTACACTGAAACTGAAATTGTGTGTGTCAGAGTTCTCTGTGACATCTTAAAGACTGCCAATGCTACAGTGGTTCTGTCATTTTTGATTACCTTAGTCAGGATTCATTTGGTTAAAGCGGAAACAAATCCAGCTCAAATTAATCTGATCCTGTTGGCTTACATAATTAAAGTTCCCAGTGGTGCATTTCAGGGTTTCAGGAATTCCAGATGTGGTGTGATTCATGGGCTCAAGCATGGTCATCAAGATCCTGCCAGTGTCTCCAAGCTCTACCATGTCCCTGACCTACCTGCGTTGGTTGGCTTTTGTTTTAGCTATCTATTGCTGCTTAACAAATTATCTCAAATTTAGTGGCTTAAAGCAACACACATTTTTTATCTCACAGTTTCTGTAGGTCAGTAGTCTGGACATGGCTTAGTTGGGTCCTTGCTTCAGGGTATCACTGGTGGCTGCAACAAGGGTGCCAGTGGCACTTTGTGGGTTTTTGAACTAGCAACTTCAGTCTCTTGCTGGTGTAAGCTGGAGACCACCCTCCGCTTCATAGAGCAGCTCACGACATGGCAGCTTCCTTTGATCAAGGCCAACAAGTAGGAAGGTGGGAGTTACAGTCTTATATATCATAATCTCAGAAGTCACATGTCATAATTCTCTTGGTTAGAAGCAAGTCACAGATCCTACCCATGCTCAGGGAAGGGGATTACACAAGGATATGAATACCAGGAAACAGGGATAACTGGGGACCATCTTAGAGTCTGCTTGCCATGGCATCATTTTCTGGAAAGCTCTATCCACATGTTGACAGAGTTTGACCATTGATACCTCCATCTTAAATCATTCTAATGCTAACAATCCTAGATAAATAGACCCACAATCCCCTTGGTATCCCAGATATGGACTTCTGCCTTACCAGTCAGGATTCTTGATCGAAAACAATAAATACCAACCTTGGCAAATTTAGCTGCAACAGGACTTATTAGAAGGATATGAGGCAGCTGCTAGAATTGTTGGGAATGCTGAAGAACAAGGCTGGGGAAATCGGTGAGAACTGACTGGACGCTTGTCACCACTGACACTACTGTTGCTGGACACTGGGTATTGCTTCAATGGACTTTCATCACTAGATTAATTCATTTACGATTTATCTAATTGACTGGATGTAGATCACTTAGCTGTCAAGAAGGGAGATGAGGGAATATCTGCCCCCCTTGGCCCCTGTTAGAGGTGGGACTGTGTTCTTTGATTGTGACATTGCTCTGAGATGAGCCCATGGAGGCCTTGTGGCTCCCATAGGGTTGCTTTTGTTCACAGATGCCCAGCCTAGCAGCATTGTATCATATAAATAGATTCAACTCTGATGGGCAGTTGTTAGCACCCTGTTGCTTGTGGTTCTGTTTAACATTAACTGTGCCTTACAGACATACCAATAAAGTGGCTACAGAAACAGCATGTGATGTCAATGGTATGCCCCAGTCTCTGAGTCATATTGTAGGTGGGGCATTTTCAGAGGTCAGAATTTTGAATCAGACCAGTTTTAACCATCAGAATGCAGAATTCACATACTTTGAAATTGTAGGTTAATTTATGATCCTGTTTTGTTTCCCAACCTTTGTGTTTTATCTAGAAAATCCAGGGATTAACTTAACTCTTTATTGTCTTCATATTTAGAAATGTGTATGACTTTCTTGGACAGGTGAGTACACTGACTGAGTTACCAGATTTTTGTTGTTGTTGTTACCAGATTTTTATTAGTCAAAAAAAATTTATAAATCTTTTGAAGTCAGTTCATATGTTTACTTGCATGAATTTGCAAGGCTGTACTTCTCCTCTTACAGCACTACAATAGAATATGTTAAGTAAGACCAACTCACCCAGAAGGGAAACAGATGTAATTTCTGTGGTGTAGTTTGTGAGGTTCAGATCTTGCCTACTCCCCAAATGTTTTTCTTATTGCTTGACATGGCAGCTGAAATCTGTCCATTAGAATTAGAACTTTGGGTTGCGATCAGTGGTCCTCTAGCCTAGCTACACATTAGAATCACCTGGGAAGTTAAAATCAACAAAACCGAACAAAGCAATGTCAGCCTCCACTCCAAAGCAGTTTTGCAGAATTACTGGAAATGGGATCCAGGAAGCTCTAACTTTTAAAACCTCGTGAAGGGATACAAATGTGAAGGATTCAAATTCCAGGTCAAGAATTCAACCTGGAAAGAGCAGCCCTTTCATTTTATGTTCCAGTGAGGACAAGGAACATGTAGAAGTCATTCTTACTCTCAGATTCACTCTCAATTAGAATTGGAAAGGTAGTGATAGGAGGAGAAGGTGTATCTGTTTGAAACAGATTGGTAAAGGGGACTTTCAAAATTTCATGTCTAGTTGCATTGTACTAGCTGGTAATATTGCTCCCTGTGAGATATTTCAGCATTCTGCAGCACCCCTAGACTATTTGGGGGCAGTCACTTACATAGATTGCTTTTTTTCTGTATTGTCATTTATGTAGATTGCTTCCTGCCACTGGTGACTGGACCAACAGTGAGTGCATGACTGGAGACCATCCCACATATAGGTTTGGTGTTAGTCCTCAGCCCTTCAGGGGACAGTGCTGGGTGGATCCAATTCAGAACCCACTTTTGGGGAGTTTTGAATTTGAAATACCTAAAGGCAGTTGATAGAGTGACCCAGAAGCTGTACAGTGCACATGAAAGAACACAAGCAGGAACTATGAGACAGAGAGGATAGAAGTAGAGAAAAGGTAGCAGCCTGACTAGAGAAGCAAGGACACAGCAGCTGCATTACCGGGCAGCTGGAAGACAGAGGAGCAACAGGTTTGTGGCTTACTAGAGCTGCATCATTTCCTGAAGGAAGGAAGATCAGGTCTTTATGAGATGGGCTGTGTCACAGTTAAGACTGTTCCCTGCTGTCCTTTCTTCCCTATGTGTTCCTGTGAGGAATTCCCATTAATGGCCAGTATTTCCTCCAACCTGAATGTGCCTACTACCACTGGGCCATGAAATTTCCAGTTATGGCACTGCTTCTGGAAATACCTCCTAAGAGTTGGAGCTTATAGCAGTTAATATTAGGCTATAAGTAATCCAACTTCCCTTTCATTTTTTTATTTACTTTTTGGAGGTGATATGGAAATAATCATACGTGTGGCATCCTGAAATATTTTTGTCTATGCTAATAGCATATGCAGAGCATTTTTCATATACCAGGATGCCTTTATTGTACCACGGTACAATATGGAAGTGATCATGGATGCTTTCAAATACTCTAACTCCCCATATGTATTTCAGTTGTGGTGGGAAGTTTTCTTGCATATCATTTCAGTATGTTGTAGATTTACTTGGAACCCTTGGAATTTGCACATAGTATAGTCACATGAGAAGGACTTTGAAAGGAAACATTTTTGAGGCCTAATGATTAAAGGTCATCCATTCAACAAATATTAAATAAACATTTGCTGTTTGTTCAGCCAGTAGTTTTCCACTGGAATAGTGGTTTGGTCCCTGGGGGGCGGGGGGGGGGGGGAGTGTTGGAAATATGCAGGGTTGTTTTTAGGTATCAAAATGATTAGTGGGTTGCTACTGGCATTTGATGAACAGAGGCCAGAGATACTAGCTGTCCTGCGTCAGGTGAGACAGACCTCCATGACAAGAATGGTCCTGCACCTCTTTCCCTAACTTTTGAAAGGAATTCATGTAGATGAAAAGCCTTTTCATGTGATTATCTGATCCTGAAATCCAATTCTCCTTTTCATATAAACACAAAGACTTTTTAATATCTTGGATTTACTCTTCAGTGACTTTTCCAGGGAAATGGTAAATTGAATTATAAGTGTAAATTAAAGGAAAATTGTTCTTTTCTCTGTTTGGAATCAGGAATTATTTACCCTTACATAAAATCATTGTGACTGCTGGAACCCTGTCCCTGGTAACCGAAATGCAAGACAATTAAATAAAGATATCTAGTAGGTATCTGGCATGTTGACTCGTAGGGAGATCTGATGAAGATTAGTGTTGATTCAGAATGTGGCAGACCCAGGGTTCAGTCCCAGGTGGTGTGGCTCTAGCACCTGTGCTCTCCACCACTTTCCCAGGTTGCCCCAGAGGCTGTGGTGGGTGTGGGGTGGGGCAGTAGATAGGAGAGACTTTTGACAGATGGAATCTACTCAAAATTGAACATGGAGGATATGGAAAAGAGAATACTCCGGGTTGTGTTTGGGTAAGTAGTATGCCTGATGAGAAAAAGAACACAGCCCTCCCTTGTAGAATTTCACTGACTGTGACACCCAGGCCCCAGTTCAGTGTGTGTGTGTGTGTGAGTGGGGAGGGTCTTGTTCATTTATCTTGTGTGTAATTTCACTTAACCTGTTGCTGTCATATCATTTGGTCCAATCTGTCATTTTGTTTTGAGGAAATTTGAAAAACAATCATGTTTGGGCCTTGTGGTGGTTTAGAGCTGTATGTGACCCAGACAAACATGTTCTTAAACCCAATCAATCCCTGTGATGTGAACCTATTGTAAGTAGGACTTTTTTTTTTTTAATTTATTTTTTATTGTATAAAATAGCATATATACAAAGCAGAGAAAGGAAAAAGCAGTATTTTTTTCAAAACACACTTCCACAAGTAGTTACAGAATAGATACCAGAATTTGTCATGGGCTACCATTCCATACTTTTAAGATTTTTCCTTCTAGCTGCTCCAAAACACTGGAGGACTTTTGATGAGTTAGCTTCAGGTAACTGTGAGCCAAAGCAATTAGGATGGGTCTTAATCCTATTACTAGAGTCCTTTTTAAGGGGAATGAAATTCAGACATAGGGAGAGAAAGCCATAGGACACAAAAAGCTGGACATTATTTTAACCCAGAAGAGAAGGGAGAGACCAGAAGATACTGCTGTGTGCCTTGCTGTGTGACAAGCTAAGGACCAAGGATCGCTGGTAGCCAGCTCTAGAATGCCAGTCTTTGGGAAGAAAGCATCATCTTGATGACACCTTGATTCACACCTTCTTTGGGTGCATTGCTCTTAGGGGACATAATTTTGGAAGGTGACATGTTTTTACTTCTGAAACCAAAGGTGGGGTTAGAGAGGTGTTGTGAAGAGAGAGAGCATGTAGACCATGTCCCTTCCAAATTGCCATTGCCAAGGAGGCATGTTAGTGTGGTGGGTAGAGAAGGCATCAAGGACAGAAAATGGGCAGCTTATGAGCAGGGTTTATCTTGAGAAGAAAAATCCTATTAAGGTCTTTCCTAGTGGTGTTAACTTTTACGAACCTGAAAATCTTGCCATGTCTTGTTGCATTAATGCTCATTCTGAGACCATTTATTAAGATCCCCAAACCCTAGACCTTCTGATCAGCTCAAGCCCTACCTAATATTAACCACATTTATAGGAGGAAATTATGGAAAGTACAATAGGCCCCTTCTAGTTGACTGCCTTTTACTTTACCTTTTTCACTTACCTTGTCCAATACTGTATCTCCATCAAGTTAATGTTCTTAATGAGGTCATTTGCTCTGTACACACTGAGATTATGTCTTTGAGTAATACACTTTCTGCTTTCTGAGCTATGCCTGAGAGGGCAGCCCCTTCAACTGTGGAAAAGACTTACCATTTAACTGAGGACGACCTTTATTGCTTGTCAGAGCTTAGAGTCATAGCCGTAGTTTTTGATTCTTCAATGGTGGCACATGAGAGCAGGAACATTTTGCATAACCTCTTAGGTCTACTTACAGATGGCCTCTTAAAGGGGTGGAGAGGACTTTATGATGAGTTGATAGGAAAGAAATCAGTGTCTGTGTTAATTATATCTGTATATGATTTGCATACCTGAAATCCACCATATCTTAATCTTAGTTTTGCTCCGGAATGACCTTTCCACCATCACTATCCCTTTTAATTAATGAGTAGTAACAATTAACTTGATCTGAACTATTTCTCTTTTATTTTTATTTTATTTTCCAATAAACATATATTGAGAGCTCTCTCTGTGTCAGGTACCATACAAGTGCTGCACATGTATGTCGGTACAACATAAAGCAATGCCTGGGGATTTTTCAGAATGGCAGAGAGACATAAGACCTCACTGAAAAAGCATAGCAAATCTTGAACAGGGTACATAGAAACAGATATTCAAATGGCATGATTGTGATATAATGACATATATCCAAAATAAAGAGCAAAATCTTGAAAGCTGAGAGAAAAGACAGATTGCCTGGAAAGGAATGACTGTTCCACTGACAGTGGATGTCTCATCTGCAGCAGAAGATCCTATATCTGTCATCAGAATGGGATATTTAATTAAAGTACTGAATTAAAGATCTTTTTCGGATATATAAAGACTAGGAGGAATTTTTACATTAAACTTGAGCTGAAAAAAAATTATTTTAGCAAGAAGGAACTGAATCCAGAAGTTCGTTAAACCATTACAGAAGAAATGGCAAGAACAAAGAAATTAGAAAATATGTTAATAAATTTAAATAATCTGAGTAATGGATGTCTCTGTGTTATGACTTAGGTGGTAACAAGATGTTTTTTCAATTCATTATAACTCCTTTTCTTTGTGCTGACATATGAAATACTTCTCTTTGCAATGAATTATTTTCACTTACTGCAAGGGTTTTTAACAAGGGGCCCATGGATAGAATTCTAGCCATCCATGAACTTATTAAAATTATAGGTGACAGTTTTTGTGTATGTGCAGTTTTCTGCAGAGAGGAAATTTAAAGAGGATTGGAATCTGAACAAGTTTAAGAATTACTTGCTGTTCCATGTTAAAATGGAATTACATTGATACCTTGTTCTGAAGTTGAGGTAAAGATATCTGAAATTTGAATTTGAAATCTATCAGTTATCTTGGATCTGTTGTGACCTTGGGCAAATTATTTTTCTTCTCATTGTAGTTTGTCTGCAACAGTCTAGGATTGTGCATTGCAGAACCTGTATGGCCACACAAGGCAATAATATAACTGGCCCCTGTGATTGTATCTCTCAGTACCACAGTCAGTATTTAATTACGGCTTTTCTAAAGAAAGTTACTACTGAGTTATCAGAGGAAACTAAGCCTCTAAGTTACCAATTTTAAGGTATAATAGATTTAGTGCTGTTGTTTTGTTAATCAAGCACACGTTTCGTGTAATACCTCGGGGCGGGGGGGTGAGTAGGGGAGCTGTGTTGAAGCATTCTCTCTCCCAGTGAAATTTGGTACTAAAACAACCCTTAACTGGTGACCATGTGAAACTTGTGTTTTCATAGTACAATTGTAACATATTTTAGATATGTGCATTTTATATGTGGTTTAAAGTTCTGCTTCTCCATTCACTGTTGACTTAGTAATTATTAAGTGAGCATAAGCTTTAGGCCATTTACTGCACTTGAGTCCAATGGTAGATATGGAGTTGAATATGGTGATCCTTCCTCTGAGGAGTTACTTTGAATTAGGAAAGTAGGCAGCAGGAATTTACTAAATATTCAGTTCTAGCCCAAGGCCTAGTGAGTTAAGAGGAAATCCACAGTTCCTAGGGGCAGTCTTCCTGGGCTGCTGCTTAGTGGTGTCAGCTTCCACGTATGGCTAAGAATGGAGGAGAGCACACTGAGTGGGACTTGCCCCGAGACCACAGCCCTCAGCATGTCATTATAGCATGCGTATATGGGACCCAGTCTACAACTAAAGCCTTTGAAGCCACAGCAGAGCCCTCACGTGTGTCTCCTGCCCCCAAGCCCGGGCTTCCATATGGCTCTATAGCACTCCCAGGGGTGAGGATAAAGCACCCCAAATCTTGGACTGGGGAGAAGACAGTCATCCATAGTTTCACCCCCTGCAGGGCCTTTACCTCTTTGAGGACTTAGGTAGGCTTTGAGGCAATTTGTCAGAAGGGTACAAACAGCATGGAGAGAGAGAGAAGGTACCTTTTGAAATGAGAATGTATTTCCTTCTCATGAGTGTACTCCTCCCGACTTCTGTGTAATGTTGAGAGATTTTCAGGACTGACTGAATAATAATGTCATAATCTCTTCTTATTTTTATTTTTTTAAAAAAGCACCTTTATAGTTCTTAAATGAATTAATAAGAACAATTAAATTTTTGAGATGAAACTTTTGTGGAAAATGCTGAATATTGGGTGATAATGGGATATGGTCTCTGGTCTATTGGCATCTCTCCCCTAGTAATTCTTAATTGTATTTGGACAATTAGATTATAACTCAAACTTCTAAAAACCCATATAGAGAGATGAGAAACTCATATAATTGCATTGTACTCTAAATTGTAAATGAGATTTCATGATTATTTAATAGGTTGAGGTTTTAAATTGAAATTTTCTCGGATGTTATTTTAGATCTCTATGATTCAGCATGAAAATTGGCTTAAAAAGTTTCTAAATATGGACGTTATTTTATTCTTTTCGATTAAATTGAATACGTATCAACAATGGTCTCTTCCTTCTATCCCTCAAAGTATCACATTCTTTGTGATTTCTTGAGCTAGTTGGAAGGTTTTTAAGCCTTAAAATAAAATATGTACAATTTTTTCTGTAAAAAAACTAAAGAAAAGCATAGCTCATGCTATTCTTCGCTGGGAATGGAAAACCAGGTATCCCATATTTTTATTATCAAGTTGCACATACTGTAGGGTAGATAAATTTGGTGAAAATTTTATTTCTCCTAAGGGAATTATTGTGTGTGTGACTTTCAGTAAGTGTGGACTTATGCAGGGGTCTTGTGGGCAATAATATGACTTAGCTGGCTGTTATGAAGAAGCAATATTGCGATCCTAAAGAAGACTTTCACTCTTCTTTCTCTCAACTTCGTCCCTGTTCTTTTCCTGGGAGCCAGCAAATCCTTCAGTAGCTCTAAGAGACTGCAAATTCCCTGTAACTGTCTTGCCTCTTTGCGAGCCTCTTTGCCCTGTAGTTGCTGGTGTGGTGGGTGGGCCAAGTGTATTGGCTTTGGTTCTGTCCATGTGTAGAACACTGAAGGTCAGATTCTAAGCCCTGTAGCTACCAAGTGTCAGTGAGACTAAGTTGAAGACTTAATGGTTTTAAGTATCTCCTGATGCTCCTAATGAAACAATCCTGAGATGCTGTGTCTCAGCTTGTGCTGGTCCTGTCCTAGGTGTTTGAAATACACATGTGAAAATCCACAAAAATCCTCAGGACATGGACTGTACATCAGGCTCCTTGATAACTTTCAGTTGTCCCCTCTTCTGGAGTGAGGGGTCATTCCCCAAGCCTTGTGTGTTAGTTAGGTTCAGTTGTCAACTTGGCCAGGTGAGCATACCTAGTCTTGTTGCTGCGTACATAAGCCAATGGTACATGAACCTCATCTGTTGCTCATTACATCTGCAGTCAGCTAGGAGGCATGTCTGCTGCAATGAGTGACATTTGATTTAATTGGCTGGTGCTTAAATGAGAGAGCACAATGTTGCACAGCCTAGCAGCTCAGCATTCCTCACCTCAGCAACTAGCAGCTCAGCCCAGGCCTTTGGAGATGCAGAAAGAAGTCACCCCGGGGAAAGTTGTTGGAACCCAGGGGCCTGGAGAGAAGACCAGCAGAGACCATCTTGTGCCTTCCACGTAAGAAAGAACCTCAGTGGAAAGTTAGCTGCCTTTCCTCTGAAGAACCAACAAAATAAATCCCCTTTTATTAAAAGCCAATCCATCTCTGGTGTGTTGCATTCTGGCAGCTAGCAAACTAGAACACCTTGGAAATATATTCACTTTCTTGGCACAGTTTTTGAACTTCTAATTTTGCAAAAATGGTGAATAAGACCTCATTTCTATCCTCAGAGAGTCTGTAGGAGAGAGAGAAGAGAGACAGCCAGGCAGACATGTAAATATCCTCCACAGTGGGTGGATAATTCAAGATTTAATTCTGAGCAGAGAAGACTGGTTTCTTTTATGTTTATGAGAAGAGGTATGGAGAAAACCTGGAAGAAGTAGAATGGGTTGTCTTGACAAAATGCTTCTGTTACTCTGCATGGGTCAGGTCAACCCACTTCTTGTGGTTGGGAGTGTTTTGCTTTTTAAACATGAGGTGATTGCTCTTTTTTTTTTTTTTTTTAATTTGGAGATGTTCTTTGGACTAAGGTAAATGCTGCTCAGCATAGAGGATGTGATGTGGAACAAAGTCTGCAGACTGTGACTAATTGACATGCCCTGGGCTAATGAGAAGACAGAATGCATCTAATCAGTAGCAGAATAAACACTCACAAAGGCTCTCCTTCCCTCCTAGGACTTCCTTCGCTGGACATCTGGCTGGGATTCTTGTTGGACTAATGTACACTCAAGGGCCTCTGAAGAAAATCATGAAGACATGTGCAGGTACTGAACAAAACACCTATTGCATGACAAGTTAAAAGTTCATCGTAATTTTAATGTGAACAGAAGCAACTCCAAGTTTCCCTGTGGTTCAGCCTAGGAATTCCCTAATGTGCTCTTTTCCTTTTTTAAATCAAGAAGTAAAATAACTGGTATATTTCTTCACACTGCTTCAGAAAATAGGCTGCAAGCCCAGGTGGTAACCCTTGGCTTTCCTGGGGATGGCCTTAATGCTACTCACAGGAAATCATGATTTCCTTGAACATGCAGAGAGCTAAAGTAGGTTTAAAATAATGCATCCTTCTAGAATATTACATGAATTAATATATGTACTAGGCAGAGTGAAAAAACAAAAACCACTGTGCTGAAGTGTAAGGCCAGAATTTTAAGTAATTCAGAATGATCACAGAGTCTCCAGCAGGACAGATGGAGACCTAAAACCAAGTCTGTTGATGTTTGATGCCCTAGTCCTGGCTTTTTCCCCCCTTCAAATTAATGCACAATGAAAACACTTTATTTGAAAATATATATGTTTTGTAGACCTCTTAATTTAAATTGCTATACTACTGGTTTGACTTGCAAGGAAACTATTTTGCGAACACTTGTTTTATAGACCATACAAGTTCCTATATTTTATCTTTTATTCATGGGAAATCTTCTGAGACTATTTTACCTTTTCGTGAACCATAAATAATTTGTTTTCACAGTTTGTGCCAATGACTGGTAATCTGGAGAACTATATAATATTCATGATATTAGAAAGCTTTCCGCTCACTGTGCTGTCACTTTTATTAGTAGGTTGTGTTTACTCTGCATGATTTTTACAGGCTGCCTTGCATCTAAGAATCCTGTTTGTCTGCATTTGCTTATTACTGTGTTTCCAGTGTGTGTGCTTAGAAGAGGCAGCAGTAGATTCATTTATGCATGTCCAGCTTTATTATATTTTTGTTACAACTTAATTTTGGAAATCTAGAAATGAGCTCTGTGGCCCAAATGCTCTCAATATTGATAAAAGAAAAGAAATTATTATCAGGAATTTAGTACTGTTTCATTTTTCTGTGTGTCTCTCAAGATTATGTGATTGGTAAAGTTATCTGCAGACATGTTATGGAACTTAGGCAAGTGTTTTGTTTTGTTTGTAAAGAGGATTTCCCCCCACAATTACAATATTTAGACTCCTAGTTTTCTTTCTTAAAATATTGCCTATTTTCTATGGAGACTTATTTTTATACCATTCTATTTTAGAAGTTACAATAGAAAATTAAATACTAAAAGTTGAACCAGGACTTCCTGGAAGATGGCGGCTTAGTAAGACGCGTGGATCTTAGTTTCTTCTCCAGGACACCTACTAGGGGAGTAGAAACGATACAGAAAGCGCCCAAAGCCACAACAGAGATAAAAAAGACAGCGTACCCCATCCTGGAACGGTTGGCTGGCTGAGAGAAGCAGCTCGGGTGAGATCGCCGAGGCGCGCGGGCCTTACCGGGCGGGGTGGCAAGCGGCCGGAGTTACTCCCTTCCCCCTTCCCGGGCCGGCTGGGAGAATTGGAGAGGCGGTCCCCTGAAACCAAGGCGACTGGCGCCCACACCACGCACAGCCCCCGGACCAACTGAGAGAATTGGATCGGAAACCCCCAGGCCGCGGAGAACGGTGACCCCGTGACTCCCGGGGAACGTGCACTCTCTCGGGCGGGCCGCTGCCGCTGGCGCCCTCCCGCCACGCTTGTTGCCCAGGGCCGACTAGGAAATTCGGACGGGCTCTTTCCCTGGCTGCGGCGACCAGCAACCCTCCCTGCGTTCGGACACCCTCCCTGCGTTCGGACCCCGGGCCGGCTCAAGCCGCTTCGGCTAGCGAACCCCCAGGACGGCGAGAGTTTTCCCAAGTGTAAGGTCCCACAACACCTTTTACTGGTGGGACCCGCAGACAAATGTGTGCCACGAGCGCCACCTACTGGGCAGGATAAGAAAAACAGAACCCAGAGATTTCACAGAAAAATATTACAACCTTGCTGGGTCCAACACCAAGAGAAATCTGAATAAATGCCCAGACGCCAGCAGCAGAAGATAACTGTCCACACTCAAAAGATTGAGAATATGGCTCAGTCAAAGGAACAAACCAATAGCTCAAATGAGACACAAGAGCTGAGACAACTAATGCTGAATATACGAACAGAAATGGAAAACCTCTTCAAAAATGAAATCGATAAATTGAGGGAGGACATGAAGAGGACATGGGCTGAACATAAAGAAGAAATAGAAAAACTGAAAAAACAAATCGCAGAACTTATGGAAGTGAAGGATAAAGTAGCAAACATAGAAAAAATAATGGATAGCTACAATGATAGATTTAAAGAGACAGAAGATAGAATTAGTGATTTGGAGGATGGAACATCTGAATTCCAAAAAGAAACAGAAACTATAGGGAAAAGAATGGAGAAATTTGAACAGGGTATCAGGGAACTCAAGGACAATATGAACCGCACAAATATACGTGTTGTGGGTGTCCCAGAAGGAGAAGAGAAGGGAAAAGGAGGAGAAAAACTAATGGAAGAAATTATCACTGAAAATTTCCCAACTCTT
Organism: Tamandua tetradactyla; assembly: GCF_023851605.1. Classification (NCBI taxonomy): domain Eukaryota; kingdom Metazoa; phylum Chordata; class Mammalia; order Pilosa; family Myrmecophagidae; genus Tamandua; species Tamandua tetradactyla. Next base: position 202,654,512 of record NC_135329.1, read on the forward strand.
ATGAAAGACCTAAAATTACAGATCCAAGAAGTGCAGCGCACCCCAAAGAGATTAGACCCAAATAGGCGTTCTCCAAGACACTTACTAGTTAGAATGTCAGAGGTCAAAGAGAAAGAGAAGATCTTGAAAGCAGCAAGAGAAAAACAATCCATTACATACAAGGGAAACCCAATAAGACTTTGTGTAGATTTCTCAGCAGAAACCATGGAAGCTAGAAGACAGTGGGATGATATATTTAAAATACTAAAAGAGAAAAACTGCCAACCAAGACTCCTATATCCAGCAAAATTATCCTTCAAAAATGAGGGAGAAATTAAAACATTCTCAGACAAAAAGTCACTGAAAGAATTTGTGACCAAGAGACCAGCTCTGCAAGAAATACTAAAGGGAGCACTAGAGTCAGATACAAAAAGACAGAAGAGAGAGATATGGAAAAGAGTGTAGAAAGAAGGAAAATCAGATAGGCAAAATGTTAGAGGAAAATATTATCCAAACAGTAATAACACTAAATGTCAATGGACTGAATTCCCCAATCAAAAGACATAGATTGGCAGAATGGATTAAAAAACAGGATCCTTCGATATGCTGTCTACAGGAAACACATCTTAGACCCAAAGATAAACATAGGTTGAAAGTGAAAGGTTGGGAAAAGATATTTCATGCAAATAACAACCAGAAAAGAGCAGGAGTGGCTATACTAATATCCAACAAATTAGACTTCAAATGTAAAACAGTTAAAAGAGACAAAGAAGGACACTATATACTAATAAAAGGAACAATTAAACAAGAAGACATAACAATCATAAATATTTACGCACCGAATCAGAATGCCCCAAAATACGTGAGGAATATACTGCAAACACTGAAAAGGGAAATAGACTCATATACCATAATAGTTGGAGACTTCAACTCACCACTCTCATCAAGGGACAGAACATCTAGACAGAGGATCAACAAAGAAATAGAGAATCTGAATATTACTATAAATGAACTAGACTTAATAGACATTTATAGGACATTACATCCCACAACAGCAGGATACACCTTTTTCTCAAGTGCTCATGGATCATTCTCAAAGATAGACCATATGCTGGGTCACAAAGCAAGTCTCAACAAATTTAAAAAGATTGAAATCTTACACAACACTTTCTCGGACCATAAAGGAATGATGTTGGAAATCAATAATAGGCAGAGTGCCAGAAAATTCACAAATACGTGGAGGCTCAACAACACACTCCTAAACAACGACTGGGTCAAAGAAGAAATTGCAAGAGAAATTAGCAAATACCTCGAGGCGAATGAAAATGAAAACACAACATATCAAAACTTATGGGACGCAGCAAAGGCAGTGCTAAGAGGGAAATTTATTGCTCTAAATGCCTATATCAGAAAAGAAGAAAAGGCAAAAATTCAGGAATTAACTATCCATTTGGAAGAACTGGAGAAAGAACAGCAAGCTAACCCCAAAGCAAGCAAAAGGAAAGAAATAACAAAGATTAGAGCACAAATAAATGAAATTGAAAACATGAAAACAATAGAGAAAATCAATAAGGCCAGAAGTTGGTTCTATGAGAAAATCAATAAGATTGATGGGCCCTTAGCAAGATTGACAAAAAGAAGAAGAGAGAGGATGCAAATAAATAAGATCAGAAATGGAAGAGGAGACATAACTACTGACCTCACAGAAATAAAGGAGGTAATAACAGGATACTATGAACAACTTTACGCTAATAAATACAACAATTTAGATGAAATGGACGGGTTCCTGGAAAGACATGAACAACCAACTTTGACTCAAGAAGACATAGATGACCTCAACAAACCAATCACAAGTAAAGAAATTGAATTAGTCATTCAAAAGCTTCCTAAAAAGAAAAGTCCAGGACCAGATGGCTTCACATGTGAATTCTACCAAACGTTCCAGAAAGAATTAGTACCAATTCTCTTCAAACTCTTCAAAAAAATCGAAGTGGAGGGAAAACTACCTAATTCATTCTATGAAGCCAACATCACCCTCATACCAAAACCAGGCAAAGATATTACAAAAAAAGAAAACTACAGACCAATCTCTCTAATGAATACAGATGCAAAAATCCTCAATAAAATTCTAGCAAATCGTATCCAACAACACATTAAAAGAATTATACATCATGACCAAGTAGGATTCATCCCAGGTATGCAAGGATGGTTCAACATAAGAAAATCAATTAATGTAATACACCATATCAACAAATCAAAGCAGAAAAATCACATGATCATCTCAATTGATGCAGAGAAGGCATTCGACAAGATTCAACATCCTTTCCTGTTGAAAACACTTCAAAAGATAGGAATACAAGGGAACTTCCTTAAAATGATAGAGGGAATATATGAAAAACCCACAGCTAATATCATCCTCAATGGGGAAAAATTGAAAACTTTCCCCCTAAGATCAGGAACAAGACAAGGATGTCCACTATCACCACTATTATTCAACATTGTGTTGGAGGTTCTAGCCAGAGCAATTAGACAAGAAAAAGAAATACAAGGCATCAAAATTGGAAAGGAAGAAGTAAAACTATCACTGTTTGCAGACGATATGATACTATACGTCGAAAACCCGGAAAAATCCACAACAAAACTACTAGAGCTAATAAATGAGTACAGCAAAGTAGCAGGTTACAAGATCAACATTCAAAAATCTGTAGCATTTCTATACACTAGTAATGAACAAGCTGAGGGGGAAATCAAGAAACGAATCCCATTTACAATTGCAACTAAAAGAATGAAATACCTAGGAATAAATTTAACTAAAGAGACAAAAAACCTATATAAAGAAAACTACAAAAAACTGCTAAAAGAAATCACAGAAGACCTAAATAGATGGAAGGGCATACCGTGTTCATGGATTGAAAGACTAAATATAGTTAAGATGTCAATCCTACCTAAATTGATTTACAGATTCAATGCAATACCAATCAAAATCCCAACAACTTATTTTTCAGAAATAGAAAAACCAATAAGCAAATTTATCTGGAAGGGCAGGGTGCCCCGAATTGCTAAAAACATCTTGAGGAAAAAAAACGAAGCTGGAGGTCTCGCGCTGCCTGACTTTAAGGCATATTATGAAGCCACAGTGGTCAAAACAGCATGGTATTGGCATAAAGATAGATATATCGACCAATGGAATCGAATAGAGTGCTCAGATATAGACCCTCTCATCTATGGACATTTGATCTTTGATAAGGCAGTCAAGCCAACTCACCTGGGACAGAGCAGTCTCTTCAATAAATGGTGCCTAGAGAACTGGATATCCATATGCAAAAGAATGAAAGAAGACCCATCTCTCACACCCTATACAAAAGTTAACTCAAAATGGATCAAAGATCTAAACATTAGGTCTAAGACCATAAAACAGTTAGAGGAAAATGTTGGGAGATATCTTATGGATCTTACAACTGGAGGCGGTTTTATGGACCTTAAACCTAAAGCAAGAGCACTGAAGAAGGAAATAAATAAATGGGAACTCCTCAAAATTAAACACTTTTGTGCATCAAAGAACTTCATCAAGAAAGTAGAAAGACAGCCTTCACAATGGGAGACAATATTTGGAAATGATATATCAGATAAAGGTCTAGTATCCAGAATTTATAAAGAGATTGTTCATCTCAACAACAAAAAGACAGCCAACCCAATTACAAAATGGGAAAAAGACTTGAACAGACACCTCTCAGAAGAGGAAATACGGATGGCCAAGAGGCACATGAAGAGATGCTCAATGTCCCTGGCCATTAGAGAAATGCAAATCAAAACCACAATGAGATATCATCTCACACCCACCAGAATGGCCATTATCAACAAAACAGAAAATGACAAGTGCTGGAGAGGATGCGGAGAAAGAGGCACACTTATCCACTGTTGGTGGGAATGTCAAAGGGTGCAACCACTGTGGAAGGCAGTTTGGCGGTTCCTCAAAAAGCTGAATATAGAATTGCCATACGACCCAGCAATACCATTGCTAGGTATCTACTCAAAGGACTTAAGGGCAAAGACAAACGGACATTTGCACACCAATGTTTACAGCAGCATTATTTACAATTGCAAAGAGATGGAAACAGCCAAAATCTCCATCAACAGAAGAGTGGCTAAACAAACTGTGGTATATACATACGATGGAATATTATGCAGCTTTAAGACAAGATAAACTTATGAACCATGTAATAACATGGATGGACCTAGAGAATATTATGCTGAGTGAATCCAGCCAAAAACTAAAGGACAAATACTGTATGGTCCCACTGATGTGAACGGACATTCGAGAATAAACTTGAAATATGTCATTGGTAACAGAGTTCAGCAGGAGTTAGAAGCAGGGTAAGACAATGGGTAATTGAAGCTGAAGGGATACAGACTGTGCAACAGGACTAGATACAAAAACTCAAAAAGGACAGCACAATAATACCTAATTGTAAAGTAATCATGTTAAAACACTGAATGAAGCTGCATCTGAGCTATAGGTTTTTGTTTTGTTTTGTTTTGTTTTGTTTTGATTTTACTATTATTACTTTTATTTTTTTCTCTATATTAACATTCTATATCTTTTTCGGTTATGTTGCTAGTTCTTCTAAACCAATGCAAATGTACTAAGAAATGATGATCATGCATCTATGTGATGATGTTAAGAATTAATGATTGCATGTGTAGAATGGTATGATCTCTAAATGTTGGGTTAATTTCTTTTTTTCCGTTAATTAAAAAAAAAAAAAAAAAGAGAAGGGATAATTGGAGATGAAGGGATACAGACTGTACAACGGGACTTGATATAAAAACTCAGAAATGGACAGCACAATACTACCCAATTGTAATGCAATTATGTTAAAACACTGAATGAAGCTGCATGTGAGGTATAGGTTTTTTGTTTTTGTTTTTTTTGTTTTTTTTTCTTTCTATTATTGTTTTAATTCTTATTCTGTTGTCTTTTTATTTCTTTTTCTAAATCGATGCAAATGTACTAAGAAATGATGAATATGCAACTATGTGATGTTATTAAGAATTACTGATTGTACATGTAGATTGGAATGATTTCTAATTGTTTTGTTAATTCTTTTTTTAATTAATAAAAAAAAAAAAAAAAAAAAAAGTTGAACCAAGCATTCTGTACTACTTGTGAATAGCCTTTTATTCCAGTGGAGTCAGAGAATGTTCTAGAGTGAACTGAAAATTGAGGTGACACGGGAAGTCTGGGGACGACAATCAAGCAGGTGAAGGGTGCTGGCTGAATACAAAGACTATCTTTGTCTTTATCTGAGCAAAGATTATCTTTAGCTTAATAGGAACCTCTGAGGAGCTTTTGAGAGTGTAAATTACAAGGTCACTGTCCACACACAGTCTGTTCCCTATAGGGCTGACTCCAACCAAAAGGGAGCTTGATTTAAGAATTGTTTGGACATCATTTGATGTGACCTTGGGCGTTGTCACAAACAACCTCCTGATTTTTGGGGAATAGATTAGCAGATGAAAGTCTTATGACTGCTATTAAAATATTTGTTTCCTTCATATTTAGACATTTTTTACTCCCATAGTGGATACCCAGGACAACAGTACTACTTTAATAATTCAGGTAAGCACTTGATTTCATTTAATAAATTTTTAATTTATTTAAAAAGTATAGCACATACTGCTCCAGAGCTACTATAGGGTAATACTAGTTTATGCTGTTGTAGAATAGTTCACACGTTATGGAAATGTACTCTGACATGCATGAAAATGAGATGCAGGGGTATCCTGGGTAGCGTATCTGGACGTGCTGGTAGTGATGGCAGGAATGGGGCTAACTCTGGCATGGAGATAATTGTATGATTGGTACGAGGTCCCTCAGACCCACATCTCTTGAGAAATGGTACCACTAATTAAGGGTTAGAAGTTAGTTTCAGGTATATGATGGACATTCTTCTAATATTTAATTCTGCGTGAGTTAAAGAGGAAATGTATTTTTTTAGATGTCTGTATAAATAGATAGAAATGATTTCCTGTTAAAAGCATAAAGAGCTGTTTTAGGCTAAAGCCCTTACAGTCCAGTAACTCCAAGGGGCACTGTAATATCCTGAACCAGTCACAGCCAACATGTGTGCAAAGAAGCAATGGGCCATGGAAGCGCTGGGTATCTTTTGTATTCAGGCCAATTGAGAACTGCTAGAGCACAAACCTGGGATGGGCAGCCTTTTCTCGTAGATAGCCAGTTGGTTAATGTTTTAAGCTTTAAGGGCTTTGTTGGCCATGTGCTCTCGGCCACAGTTATCCACTTCTGTCCTTGTAGTCCAGAAGCAGCCATAACACAATAGGTAAATGAATGGGCCTTGACTATGTTCCAATAAAACCTTATTGCAAAAATAGAGAGTATGTTGGATGTGCGCCATAAGCTGTAATTTTTCAACCTTTGGCTTAAATAATATGGGGAGAAAGAATTATTGCTAAGAAAATGTATTGACTTTATTTTTCCATAAAATATTCTTAGCCGGGCGGGCCGCGGTGGCTCAGCGGGCAAAGTGCTTGCCTGCTATGCCGGAGGACCTCGGTTCGATTCCCGGCCCCAGCCCATGTAACAAAAACGGAGAAACAGAATACAATAAAACAAGAAAATGTTTAAAAATGTTTCCCTTTCTTCCTTCCTTCCTTCCTTCTATCCTTCCTTCCTTCTCTCTGTCTTTCCTTTAAAAAAAAAAAAAAAAAAATATTCTTAGCCACAAGCTAGTTTCCTCAGTGACATTTTGTGGGTAGTCATTCTGCAGTGCACCAGCCGTTTTGGGAGAGAAAGAGAAGAGCATGGTTCCAGTCTCAGGGAGTTTATAGTCAAGGCACTGAGAACATAGGCTCTGTACATTGAAAGAGATGAAATAGCAAAAACTACTAGGACCAATGGGCATGACAGAAAATAGGATGCTTAAGGAAGAACTGGGGTGGTACAGAAAAATGGGATGATCGCTAATAATAATGCTGGTGTTAAGATTTTACTATGTCCCCTTCTAGTCAATTTCTACCACCCGTAGGCAAACATATGAGTTAGTTTAGCTTGAGCTTGAGTTTCTTATGAATGTAATCATTTGGTGAAATACTCCCCTGTGTGTTTGGCATCTTTAATTCAGAACAATGTTTTAAATCCATCTTTGTTGTTTATTCTTTTTTATTGCTGAGTGATGTTTTATTGTTTTAATAGACCACAGTTTGTTTATCCATTTACCTGTTGATGAACATTTGAGGTTTTTTCCCAAGTTTGGGGCTATTAAAATAAAACTGCTCTAAACATTTTTGTAGAAGTCTTTTTGTGGATGTATATTTTTATTTATACGTTAGTTAAAAACCTAGAAGTAGAATTTCCAAGTCATAGAGTAGGTATTTAATAAAAAACTGCCAAACAGCTTCCCAAAGTGATTTACCATTTTACATTCTCATCAGCAGTATATGAGAGTTCCAGTTGCTCCACATCCTTACCAGGAGGGATAAGTTTTTTTTTAATTGTTTTCTTGGTTGCCTCATTTGGTTTTTGTTCCTCTGGGCCTCCTTTCTTGTTTTCTTTTGAATTAATGAAATACTTTTTAGCATCGTGTTTTAAGATCTCTATCACTTTTTTACCTTTATCTTTTTGTATTTTTAAAGTGGTTGCTTTAGGGATCACAACACATAGCTTTGACTTTACATGGTTTACTTGGAAGTAGTATTTTATCACTTCATGTAAAATGTAAACACCTTAAAACTGTATAATTCCGTTTACCCCTGTCCTTTGTACTATTGTTTTCATATATTTTAGTTCTACCTATGTTATACCTCACAATACAGTGTTTTTTTTTTTTGCTTTAAATAGTTCTCTTTGAAATAAATGAAGGAAAGAAAATGAAGGCTGCCATTTATGTTTACCAACATATTATGTGTGCAGTATTCTCCATTCCTTCCTGTGCATTCATGTTTCCATCTGGTATCGTTTTGTTTCAGTTTAAAGTACTTCTTTTAGTATTTCGTGTAGTGCAAGTTTACTGGTATGATTTGCTCAGTTTTTATTTATTTGAAAACAGTTTGTCTTTCCCTAAATGCAATATTAGCTGCAATTTTTTGTAATGCTTTTTATCAGATCAAGAAAATTCCTTCTATTTATTATTTGTTAAGAGTTTTTAATTTTGATGGGATGTTGAATTTTCTCAAATGCTTTTTTTATATCTATTGCTATGGTCGTATAGGTTTTCTCTTTTATCCTATGAATTGGCCAATTACCTTGATTATTTTCTTATTTTATATCAAACTTGCATTCATGGAATAAACCATGTTTGGTCATGATGTATCATCCATTTTATATATTGTGGGATTTGATTAGCTAATATTTTGTTAAGGATGTTTTCAATCTATGTTTATGACGGATCTTGGTCTGAAGTTTTCTTTTCATTAAAGTTAGCCAATTTGCTGTCTTTAATGACAGCCTCATAAAATGATTTTAGAAGTGTTCTCTTGTACTGTAATCTCTAAAACAGTTTGTGTGGGATTCGTGTTGTCTTCCTTGCATGTTTGGTGGAATTTACCAGTGACGCCATCTGGACCTGAAGTTTTCTTTGTAAGGTTTTTATTTATAAATTGAATCTCTTTAATAGATAAAGGATTATTCCAGTTTTCTATATCTTCTGTCAGTTTTAGTAATGTGTATGTTTGTAGGATTTAAAATAATTTTCTGATTTTATTCTTAGTATTTGTTTTTTTTCCCCTGGATAAATTTGGCTAGAGGTTGATCAGTGTTGTTGACCTTTCAAACAACCAAATTTTGGCTTCATTGATTTTCTCTATTTTTTTCTGTTTTACCTTTCATTAATTTTTCTCTGATCTTTATTATTTTACTTCTTCTTATTTTGGGTCCAATTTACTGATCTTTTTCTAGGTGATTGATTTAGATTATATATGTATATGTGTGTCTGTATTTCCCTTTGAGCATTTTTTAGCTGCATCCCATAAATTTTTTTTAATGTTTTTTTTTAATTGTGAAATATATACAAAAAAGAATAAATTTCCAAGTACATTTTAACAAGTGGTTATAGAACAGATTTTAAAGTTTGGTATGGGTTACAGTTCCAGGATTTTTCATTTTTTCTTGTAGCTGTTACAAGACACTGAAGACCAAAAGAAATATCAATATAATGATTCAGCAGTCATATTCATTTGTTAACTCCTATCTTCTCTATTATACTCCTTCTCTTTAAATATACATAACAGCAATAAATTTCAAAATACATTGCAATAATTAGTTGTAGAACAGATTTCAGAGTTTGGTATATGTTACAATTCCATAATTTTAGGTTTTTATTTCTAGCTGCTCTAAGGTACTAGAGGCTAGAAGAAATATCAGTATAATGATTCAGCACATACTCATTTGTTAAACCAGACCTATTCTGTATAACTCCACTACCACCCTTAATCTTTCTCCCAGTCTTTCGGGGTATTTGAGCTATGCCCATTCCAACTTCTTCGAGTTGGAAGGGGCTGTTGATGATATGGGATAGGGGGATGGACCTAGCTGATATTCTGGAGGGGCTGGCCCCTCTGCATTTCAGGACTTATCTGGTCCAGGGACCCATCTGGAGGTTGTAGGTTTCTGGGAAGTTACCCTAATGCAGTGAATCTTTCTAGAATCTTATATAATGCCCTAGGTATTCTTTGAGATTGGCAGGAATGGTTTTGGTTGGAGTTTGGCAAGTTATGATAGATAACAGTGTCTAACTGAAGCATGTATAAGAGTGACCTCCAGTATAGCCTCTCGACTCTATTTGAACTCTCTCAGCCACTGATACCTTATTTGTTATACTTCTTTTCCCGCTTTTGGTCAGGATGGCATTGTTGATCCTAGGGTGCCAGGAACAGACTCATCCCTGGAAGTCATCTCCCTCACCACCAGGGAGACTTTCACCCCTGGATATCATGTCCCATGTAGCAGGGAGGGCAGTAGTTTCACTTGCAGAGCTGTGCATCACATAAGTTTTTTTATGTTGTACTTTCATTTTCATTTAGTTGAAACTACTTTCGGGTGCACAGGTGGTTCCGTGGTAGAATGCTCGCCTTTCACGCAGGAGACCTGGGTTCGATTCCCGGACCATGTACCCAAAAAAACAAAAGCAACAACAAACAAACAAACAAAAAACTACTTTCTAATTTCCCCTGTGATTTCTGCTTTTATCCCTGGGTTATTTGGAAGTGTGTTATTTAATTTCCATATATTTTGGGGGCTTTCTAGATGTCTTTTTTTGTTAATAATTTCTAACTTGATTCTGTTGTTGTCAGGGATCATACTCTGTATAGTTTCAATCCTTTTGATTTAAGGAGACTTTTGTATGGCCTATTGTCCTGGTGAATTTACTACGTGCATTTGAAAAGAATGTGTATTCTGCCTTTGTTTTGTGTAGTTCTCTTCCCTCAATATCAGTTAAGTCAAGGTGGACTGTGAGCTCATTCGTGTCTTCTATGTCTTTTCTGATTTTTTGTCTGTTCTCTTTGCTAAGGGAGGGGTGTTAATATCTCCAATTATAATTTCCCCCCTAATTCTGTCCATTTATGTTCATATATTTTTTCTTTAGCCAAATTTGCAAAGGTTTCAGTTATTTTTTCTTCAAAATTCTTCTACATAAAGCTTTCTCGTTTTTTGCAATTTCAATGACATGTATTTTAGACATTTAAGGTCCTTCAAGTCCCAGAAGCTCTGTTAATTTTTTATCAGTATTGTTTCCCTCTCTGTTCTTCAGATTGGATAATTTCTATTTCTTTATTTTCAGATCCACTGATTTTTACCTCTCATCCTGCCATCTCCATTCTGCTATTGAACCTTTTCAGTGACTTTTTTAAAAGATATTTTATATTTCAGTTCTACAATTCTCATTTGTTTCTTTTTTTTTTTTTTAATAAATTTTGTTTCTTCATTGAGAATTTGTACCTGTCCATTCACTTCAAGAGGGTTTGTCTTTACCTCGTGGGCATAGTTATAAATCTTTTTTAAAGTCTGTTTGGTAATTCCAGCTTCTAAGCCATCTTGTGGTTGGTGTCTGATGTTTGTCTTTTTCCCTTAAGAATTGGTGCCATTCTTCTTTTTTTATATCTAATAATTTTGTCTTTTACCCTGAACATCTTGAATATCACATTGTGAGATTCTGGGTCCTGTTAACATATACAGCAGAATATTGATTCTTTTCTGTCATCGTAGGTAGGCACAGATCACAAGTCTGTCTCGCCTTGTGTTGAAGATAAATTCCAATATAAATCCCTTTCTCAAAGCCTTTACTATGTACTATTTGGGTCTTCCCTGTGCATGCACCGTTCATGGGTTAGCCTGATATTTGGGTAGCAGGTTATATTGTAATTCAGTTTTCAAAGCCTTTGCCATGTTTTTTGAGTGTGTTCTTGGCATGCACATTTGGGGGTGAGCCCAGGACATGTGTCAGTTGATACACAGAATTAGGGGATTCCTTTCTCTGCCTCCTTCTTCTCTGCAATTTACCCCACACTCTTTAGTTCCCAAGGACCCCTTTTCTTGTTTCCTCTGGCCAGAAAGGCGGGTTTCTTTCAGAGATTTAATTCTCTCTGCTGCTATGAAGTTGTGCTGAACTGGGGGCTGCCCCTCACAGAGTAAGCAGTGAGAGAAAAAAGAAAACAAAGCAATGGAGCTTTCCCCACATTCCCTTTGAACAAGAGTCCCTTTTCCCTGTGGCCAGAGAGACATATTTTCCCTTGGGATTTAGGTGCCTGTGCCACTCTCTGTGTGGCAGTCCAGCTCTTATCCTGTGGCTGACCTTAGGGCAGGGCAGGGCAGGAGAGGGAAAAAAAATTTTAAAAGAGAGGTTCTCCTTCTGCTTCCCACCTCACAGTGGCCCCTTTTCTCAGCCCTTGGTTGGAAAGCGGGGGTTCTCTTAAAATTTTTTTGTCCATGTCTGCTGCACATTTCCCTATGACTAGGACTGTCTTTGGGTCAAAGCCAGGAGATAGAGTTAAAAAAAAGAAATAGGAAACTCAGTGCCATTCTAGTCATGCTTCAGGTTCTGTCTTCCCTCTCTTATCTGTCTGCTCCCATTTACTTCTCAGGGTCTTCAGGTAGTTGCTTTTTGTATTCTGTTCAGAGTTCATAGTTTCCTAAATTAATAAGAATCGGTGGGAAAGGAAAAGGCTTTAGTGAGCTTATTCCATTTTGCCTAGTCCTCAAAGTTGCCACTTCATGTATTTGGAAGCTCTGTCATTAGGTGCATATACATTTATGATTGTTATATCCTTCTAATATATTGAACTTTTTATCACTATGAGATGTCCTACTCTTTCTCCGGTAATGCCTTTTATCTTAATTGCTACTCTTTTTGATATTTATATAGTTTCTGTAGCTTTCGTATGCCTGAATTTGTATTATATATCTATTCCATTTACTTATTTTCATTCTATCTGTGTATTTATAGCATATATTTTCTTTTTTGTCCATTTTGATGGCCTCTACTATTTAATATTAATATAGTCATTGATGATGATTGGATTTATGTTTGCCATTTTATTCTTTTTTTTATCTCTCCCCCCCCTTTGTTTTTTAGTCTTCTGTTCCTCCTTTACCTTATTTTGGACTGACAAAGTATTTTAGAATTACTTTTTAATCTGTCTACTTTAATGTATTTACCATTTTCAGCTTTCTTCATTCCCTTTGTGTATATCTAAATTTCTATCTATAGTTCTTCTGTTTCGAGAACATTCTTAAATATTTTCTCTAGTACAGGTCTCTTGGTAATCAATTCTTTCAGCTTTAGTGTTATCAAGGAATTAAAAAAAATTTTTTTTGCTCCATCCCTCCACCCCCTCACCTTCTAGACTCCAGTTATACCTATGTTAGCTTGCTTCATATTGTCCCATAAGTCACTGATGTGTGCATGTTTGTGAGTGGTTTTCAGTTTGGATAGTTTCTATTGCTGTGTCTTCAAGCTCTCGTATATTTATTCAGTAATATCTAATCTGCTAATATCTAATCTAATCTAATCCCATCTAGCGAAAATTTTCTGTTAGGGAATGCCTTTTCCAGCTCTAGAAGTTTCATTTATTTCTTTTTTATATCTTCCATTTCTTTCCTCATTATACTCATGGTTTTCTTTAAATCTTTAGAATAGTTATAATAGCTGTTTTAAAGTTCTTGACTACTGAATCTATCCTCTATTATTTTTTTTCTACATTTCATTGACTAATTTTTCTCTCAGTTGTGGATAACATTTTTTTGATCATCTGGTAATTTTTGAATGGATGATAGGTGTGAGAGAAGTCCTAACCCTTGGGCAAACAGGTATGAACCCACTTGTAAATAGTATTGTTGAATATGTTATTAATTTTGGTGACGCCAAAATAAGTAAGGGTGGACTTCATCTAATATGCCCGAAGCTCTTATAAGTAGAGGAAAATTGGGTACGTCAATAGATGTCAGAAGTAGAAGCCAGAGAAGGCAGAAATTACTGTGTGATGGAAGCTGAGATTAATCAATAAGCTAAGGAACTCCAAAGATTGTGGCAAGCCAGCACTAGAATGCTGCAAAACTCCAAGAGAAAGCATGGCCCGCCAATACCTTGATTTTGGACTTTTAGCCTCCAAAATGATGAGACAGTCAATTCCTATTGTTTAAGCCCAGGAAGTTGTATTTGTCAGAGAAGCCCTGGAAAATTAGGACAGAAGATATGAACTTTACATTATTAAATGCTGATTTTATTATATTCCTTTTAAGAAAAGTGGACTTTATTAAGTCTCTTGAGGAGTAGTGTGCTCCTTCTGGGGCTTGTTTTTAAGTTCTGTTAAGCTGGATCTAAAGTAACCTTTACTCTAGGACTAATTCTGTTTTATCACCGAGGTGTTTTCTAGAATATCTCCTGAATGCCCTATGTTCAGCAGGGACTCTATTCTGTCTGTCTGGAATGCAAAGGCCTCCTAGCCCTGCGTGAACTCTGGGTATTGTTTAACTTATAACTTCTCCATCATTCTTTACCTGGTGTCATGCAACTTCACACTTAATATTCAGCAAAAAACTCCAGGGGCTCCCATGGAGATTTCTGAAAGTTTTTGTGTATATAGCTCTCTCTTCTGCTTCACTCTGTCCTGAGAACTACAGCTTTGTTCACTTCCCCTACCTCTGTGTTAGACACAGCAACTGAGGGAGCCTGCTGTGCTCTGCTTGGATTGCCCTGCCGGGCACCACAGTCTGGAAAATGCCTTTTTACTCTTTTCCGTTATTTCCCTTCTCTCAGGGTTCAAAATTCTGTGCTATCTATTATACAATGTCTGAAAATAGTTGTTTCATTTATTTTCTCCAGTACACTAATTGATTATGGCAAGGCCAAGCCAGTCCCAGTTATTCCTTCATGGCAGAAGTAGTGGTCTGCTTGGTTTGCTAAAGCTGCTGGAATACAGTATACCAGAAATGGATTGGCTTTTATAAAGGGAATTTGCTAAGCTATGAGTTACAATTCTAAGGCCATGAAAATATCCAAATTAAGGCACCAAGAAGAGCATACCTTCTCTCAAGAAAGGCTTATTTCATCGGGGGTTTCACTGTGACCTGGGAAGTCGCACGGCGATGGTTGCTGTCTTTCTTTCTTGACTTCTGGGTTCAAACAGCTCTCTCAGCTCCTTCTGCCTCTCCAGACATCTGTATCTGTGTTTGCTCTCTAGACATCTGTGCTTTCTCCAAAGTGTCTCCCTCTTGAAGGACTCCAGTAAGCAGATTAAGACCTACCTTGAAAAGACAGGGCCACATTTCCATGGAAACAACCTAATTAAAAGGTCCCACCCACGATAGGATGGGTCATATCTCCATGGAACAATGTAATCAAGAGGTCCCATCCAACCATAGGTCTGCCCCACAAGATTGGATGAAAGGACATGGCTTTTCCTGGGGTACATAATAATGTCAAACCAGCACAAGGTCCATTCCTGCAACTGTAATGCAATGTATCAAGTGTTACCTTGGCAGGGGAGTGGGGGAGCAGTCAGAGGAAACTATCTGGAGGAAGTGGTGTGCTGGGTCTTTTATTTTTTTTTTCCCCCACAAAGTTTTTTCTAAATGAATGATAAAAAAAACATGGAAACAATTAAATATGTATGCAAAAAATCATGATATATTGGTACAATGAAATAGTATGCATTTTTTTCAAAGACTGAAGGCAATATATAAAAAAAGATAAAGCAAAAAATATAGCGTATCCTGTTTTGTTCATTAATCTTATCAGTCTTTTCCAAACTTTCAAAGTATTTGAAAGTATTGGACATTGATTCAAAGGCCAATCAAGTTTTTAAACTTTGTAACTTCTCCAAAACTAAAATGTAGGTCACAATTGATGGCATCTTTTTTGTTTGTTCTTTCTTTTATTTTAATTTTAAAGAATATAGTAACTTTATTGAGCTATAGTCACATGCTATATAACCATCCCAATTATACAATCAGTGGCTCACAGTATCATCATATAGTTGTGCATTCATAACCACGATTTTAGAACCTTTCATCACTCCAAAAAAATAAAAAAATAAAGTATACCCAAAACATCCCATACTCTTTATGTGCCCCCCCAATTATTTATATATATTTTTGTCTTACTCATCTGCCCATACACTGGATAAAGGAAGTATCAGTCACAATGTTTCCACAATTGCATGTTCACACCCTATAAACTATATAGTTACATAATCATCTTCAAGAATCAGGGCTCCTGGATTTCAGTCCAACAATTTCAGGTATTTCCTTATAGCTATTCTAATGCGCTAGAAACTAAAAAGGAATATCTATGTAGTGCATAAGAATAACCTCCAGAATGACCTCTCGACTCTGTTTGAAATCTCTAAGCCGCTGAAACTTCATTTTGTTTCATTTCTTTTCCCTCTTTTGGTCAAATAGGATTTCTCAATCCTTTGATGCCAGAACAAGGTTTATCCCAGGGAGTCATGTCCTACATCACCAGGAAGGTTTATACCCGTGCGAGTCAAGCCCCTTGTAAGGGGGGAGTTTAGTGAGCTTATTAGCAGAGTTGGCTTAGAGAGAGAGAGGCTACATCTGAGCAACAAAAGAGGTTCTTAAGCATAATTGTAAGTAGGCTTAGCTTCTCTTTTGCAGGAATAAATTTTATAAGTGCAAGCCCTGAGATCAAGGGCTTGATTTATTAAATCAGTAGTCCCTATTGCTTGTGAGAATATCAGAAATTCCCCAGGTGGGGAAATTTAATATTTCTACATTTTTACCTGGTCTCTCAAGAGGACTTTGTAAATACTTTTTTATTTTATGCCCTAATTGCTCTGCGATGTATCAGGGCATTACATTAACCTGTACAAAATAACAAGATCTTGTCACTATTCAGGGTTCCATGTAATTATCTTATTAGAATAAACTGACCATACAAGTTAAATTATATAGTGTGCTACAGAAAATATAAAGTTTGTACCAAACAAACATCTCCTTCTTTGGTCTCACACAGAAGTTGAAGTTTTAAAATACAGTCAATATCATCCTTTACCCTTTTTTCTGATTTGATGTAGTCTGAGCCAGATCAGCTTCATTCATATTTCTAATTGAAGTCTCATCTGTTTTTCAGCTTCTTTAGCAATTGCTGTATGCGATAATGCTGTCCTTCACAGATGCAGAACTCTAACTCTGAGTCTCATGTGTCACAGTATACCCAAACTTCCAGGAAACAACCAGGTTATACACAAAGAGCTCAGCATCTCAACATTAAGAAATAAGTTACAATCTGTAATAGATGTGACTACTGTAAGAGCACACAATCTAGGAACCTTTGCAATAAGAATATTCTGTACTCTCAATCTTTGCCCACGTTCTATCACCTGATAACCTATGCTCTGGAATTCAGTTCTCAGAGTTTGCACATTGCAATATTTGTCCTTTTGTTTCTGGCTTATTTCACTTGACATAATGTCCTCAAGGTTCACTCACCTAGTTGCATGCCTCACAACTTCGTTCCTTCTTACAATCACTCAATATTCCATTGTATGTATACACCACAGATTCATCCTTCCGTTCATCAGTAGTGTACAATTCGGCCACCTCCATCTGTTGCAAATCGTGAATATTGCCACCATAAACCCCAGTGTGCAGATGTCCATTAGTGACCCTGTTTCCAGTTCCTGCAGGTATATACATATAGCATATGGCAAACCTATGCTTACGGAACCACCACACTGCCCTCTAGAGGGGCTGCACAGTTCTATTTGCTACCAACTGTGAATAGCTACATCTCTCTCTTCACATTTACTCCAGCACTTGTATCTTTCTGTTTATTTTTTAGAGTTTTATTCACACACCGTACAATCCATCCTAAAGAAACAGTCAGTGGCTCCTGATATAATCACATCATTACACATTTATCACCACAGTCTATAGGAGGACACTTCCATTTCTTCAGCAAAGAAAGAAGAGGAAAACAGAAAAAAACAAAAAGAAGAATAAAAATTAAAAAATGAAAAGAAAAACAACAAGAATCCCATGCCCCTCCTTATATCCCCCTTACTGACATTTAGCTTTTATGTATTGACTTTGATGCAGTTAATGGATGCATATTACAAGTTACTGTTATCTATAGACCCTAGTTTGCATTAATTTTATTTTTCCATACACCGTCCGATTTTAAACACCTTGCAATGTTGACATTCAATATGAAAAAATTCATATTGTTTACATTTATACAGTAAAATCTTTCTTATATTTGCGTATTTAGTCACCATCACTGTCCTCTCTAGTTTCACTAGGTTATGCTGTCCCAGTTTTTATCCTCTGTCTTTCCTTCTGGTTTTGAATCCTTTAACATTTAGTGTTATTACTGTAAAGGCAATACTTTCTTCTGCCATTTTGTCTTTTGGATTTTATGTCATATCTTATTTTTTTCTCTCTTTTTACCCTTACTGATAGCCTTTGTTTCTACACTCGTCTCTAAGCCTCTCTATCCTGTCTTTTTCTATCTGCCTGTAATGCTCCCTTTAGTATTTCTTTTGTAGAGCAGGTCTCTTTTTCACAAACTCTCTTAGTGTCTGTTAATCTGAAAATATTTAAAACTCCCCCTCATTTTTGTTTTTTTAAAAGATGTTTTTATTGATAATCTTATCATACAAACATTCTAAACATGGTATACAATCAGTGGCTCACAATATCATCACATAGTTTTGTACTCATTACCATGATCATTTTTTAGAACATTTGTATCACTCCAGAAAAAGAAATAAAAAGAAAAAAGAAAAAATATATACCATACCCCTTACCCCTCCCTCTCATTGACTACTAGTATTTCCATCCACCTAATTTATTTTAACCTTTGTCCTCCCTATTATTTTTTATTTTTTGTTCATATTTCTACTCATCTATCCATACCCTAGATAAAAGCACCAGACACAAGGTTTTCACAATCACACAGTCACATTGTAAAAGCTATATCATTATACAATCATCTTCAAGAATCAAGGCTACTAGAACACAGCTCAACAGTTTCAGGTACATCCTCTAGCCACTTCAGTACACCATACACTAAAAAGGGATTGTGCCAGTTTGAAAGGATATAAGTACCCTAGAAAAGCCATATTTTAGTCCTAATCCTGTTTTGTAAAGGCAGCCATTTCTTCTAATCCCTATCCAGCACTGTATGTTTGAAACTTTAATTAGATCATCTCCCTGGAGATGTGACTCAATCAAGAGTGGTTGTAAAGCTGTATTAGGTGGAGAAATGTCTCCACCCATTCCAGGTGGGTCTTGATTAGTTCACTGGAATCCTATAAAAGAGGAAACATATTAGAGAAAGGAGAATCTGAGAGAGAAGAGAACGCCACAGCACCATGAAGCAGAGAGTCCACCAGCCTGCAACTTTTGGAGGTGAAGGAAAATGCCTCCTGGGGAGCTGGAGAGGAAGCTAGCAGGTGATACCATGTACGCTATGTGCCCTTCCAGCTGAGAGGGAAACCCTTACTGTGTTCACCATGTGCCTTTCCCCTTGAGAGAGAAACCCTGAAGTTCATCAGCCTTCTTGAATCAAAGTATATTTCCCAGGATGCCTTAGATTGGGCATTTCTATAGACTTGTTTTAACTGGGACATTTTCTCAGCCTTAGAACTTAGAACTTAGGACATTTCTCAGCCTTATAGCCTTAGAAACTAGCACCTTATTAAATTCCCCTTTTTAAACTGTATTCTGGCAGCTAGCAAACTGTTATATATCTATATAATGCATAATAACAACCTGCAGGGTAACCTCTCAACTCTGTTTAAAATCTCTCAGCCACAAAATAATAAAAGACAAATTATTTCGTCTCATTTCTCTCCTCCCCCTTTTAATCAACAAGGCTTTCTCAGTCCCTTGAGGCCAGGTCCCAGCTCATCCCAGGAGTTCTGTTCCATGTTGCCAGGGAGATTTATATCCTTGGAAGACATGTCCCATGTAGTGGGAAAGGGTGATGAATTCACATGTCAGCTTAGAGAGAGGCCACATTGAGCAACAAAAGAGGTTCTCTGAGGATGACTCTTAGGCCTAATTTTAAGTAAACTTAGCCTATCCTTTGCATCTCACTATTTTTTTTTTGCATGGGCAGGCACCAGGAATCGAACCCGAATCTCTGGCATGGCAGGCAAGAACGCTGCCTGCTGAGCCACTGTGGCCCACCATCTCACTCATTTTTGAAGGAAATTTTTGCTGGATATAGAACTATTGTTTGGCAGTTTTTCTCTTTCAGCATCTTAAATATATCATACAGCTACTTTCTTGCCTCCATGGTTTCTGCTGAGAAATCTGCACATAGTGTTATTGAGCTACGCTTGTATGTGGTGGATCACTTTTCTTTTGCTGCTTTCAGAATTCTCTTTTTGTCTTTGACATTTGACAATCTGATTAGTAAGTGTCTTGGAGTATGTCTATTCAGATCTGTTCTGGTTGGGTTACACTGTGCTTCTTGGATCTGTAATTTTATATCTTTCATAACTGTTGGGAAATTTTCAGTGATTATTTCATTCATTGTTCTTTCTGCCTCTTCTCTTCTCTCCTCCTTCTGGGATGCTCATAATACATGTATTCATATTGACATTCAAATCCCTGAGCCCCTGCCCATATTTTTCCATTCTTTTCCCTTTCTGTTCTTTTGTGTGTAGAATTTCAGATGTCTGGTCCTCTCGGTCACCAATTTTCGTCTGCCTCTTCAAATCTGCTGTTGTATGTCTTCATTATGCTTTTCATCTCTTTTGTTATGCTTTTCATTCCCATAAGCTCTACCATTTGTTTTTTCAAGCTTTTCAGTTTTTTATGGTCACCCAATGTCTTCTTTATATCCTTCATCTTTTTTTGCCATATCTTCCCTCAGCTCATTGATTCGATTTAGAAGGTTATTTTAACATCTTTAATTAGTTGTTTCAACTCCTGTATCTCATTTGAAGTGTTAGTTTGTTCCTTTGACTGGGCCATATCTTCCTTCTTCCTAGTATGACTGGTGATTTTTTGCTGGTGTCTGGACATCTGATTTCTTTGATTAGTTTATTCTGGAAGTCGTTTCTCTCTTTTACCTAGTGTTTTCTTGTTGGTTGGCTTTGTTCTCTATCTGTTCTTTAACATTCATTTCAACTAATTCTAGGCCTCTGGCTTAGCTTCTTTTTAACTGATCAGAATTTTTCATCTCTTGTTTTTCTGGATATTGCCCTTCCAGATAGGTTCTACCTCAATCAGATTTTTCAAGACAGGCCCAAGACTCAGGATGAGTGTCAGTCAATATCAAAATTCACTGAGGATGAGACCTAACATGCTGCCAGTCTTTTCTGTGAGACCTCTAGAATGTAATCTGTGTTTTGCCTATCTTGTCAACCAGGTGGCACTGGTCAGCCCACATCTCCCCACGTGTGTAAAGTGGGACAGTGCCTTTAATATCAGCAGAACCTGCCCCTGCCAGGGGCGTGGTTGAGACAGAGGCTGAGGGAGAAAACTGGCCTAAATGGTTTCTATTTTCCAGACCCTGAAGTTTGAATTCTCCGAATAAGACCCTCCACTTTTTCTGGGCCCTGCTCTCTCCCATCTTTTCTTGGGGAAGACATGCCCTTTAGCGAAGTATCTCCTTCACTTGACTAGTTACATTATATCTCAGATGTTCCTTAACTCTGCCCATGCCTGGGTCAGTGCTGAAACCTGAGAATGCCTGCAGCTTTATTTAATGGGCACTAAAAAGTGAAAGAAAAAAAAAAGAAAAGAAAGAAAAAAAAATCCTTTTCAAAGCTAGACTCCATTCTCCAGTTTGCCAATCAAGAGCCAGAGCTGGTACTTGGCTCTATCTGCCACTTTTCTTGGGGAAAAGCCCTTTTCCGGTATTCTGGGCTTGGCCAATTCCAAAAGCCTGTATTTTTTTTGTTTTTCATCAGCTACACCTCCTCTTTTCCTGGGGGAAACCTCCAGGTTCCTTTTGTGCTTGTTCTACGTTTATCTGTGTTTGGAACTTGTATTCCGCAGTCGAATTTGTTAATTAATTCTGCAGTTGGAGGTTGGTTGAGCTACCTTCCCGTGCTCCTAGTAGAGACTGCTTCTTTTTCCCATAGGTAAGTAACTTCCAAGTAGCTTGCCATTCCAGTGGAGCAAGAGTGCCAGCCTTATGGTTTGAGAGACTTACAGTTCTTTGCTGTGATCCTAGGCCCTTCTACCCATTCCAGTCTGGTGCATATGTCTAAGTCATGGGAATCCTGCAATAGTTCCAGACTTCCTGGTTACTTACTAGCTGCCCCAGAAGACAAACTAAATCCCACACCTTCCTATGCCACCATCTTTCCAGTGTGCTGGGTCTTGATAAATGAGTAGAAGTTAAGGAAAGCAGCTGGAATAAAGGGCTTTTCATACAGTTTGGGATTATCCCTAATGTGCTTGAGAGCCACCAAAGGTTTAATCAGTGGAGTGACACTACCAGTTGAGAGACTGCATCTATAATTTGGCTGTAGTTCTAAAGACTTGGGTTGTGATTCTCAGCTATGACTGTGTATTCAAAACACCTGGAAATCTTTTACATCCTCTCCTTCACTTGGATTTACCTCTGTCTAATTAAATCAGAATGGAGGGTAGAGGAAAGGACTTGGGTTTTTTTTTTTAAGCTTCCCAGGTGATTCTAATGGAATCAGGGACAAAAATCATTGGCTTAAATGATTGGGGTTTGCTAGGCCTGGGACCCTGGTCCTAAGAAGATGCTTTCACTTGTGGAGGATTCATCTCTGCTGATTTGAATGCTTAGCATTCTAGAAACGTGGCTTTGGGTGGTGGAGGAAATTGGGCTGGACAATGGCAGTTTACCTGCTTGTGTCCCTGGGTTTGCCAAAGAGAGGAGGTGATGAGTAGTTTTCTACACGCCTGATAAATCTAGCCGAATGGAAGAGCATTGGGTTCTAGTGACCAGTTTACAGTGACTTACATAGAAAAGGGGCTTTATTGGCTTATGTGACTAGGAAGAGCTGGGATGGACAAAAAGACCAACATGATTCTATCTCCTATCATGGTTTCTCTCCTCCTGTTGACTTTATTCTCTCTACAAGGTGGGAGACAAAG
Source organism: Tamandua tetradactyla (assembly GCF_023851605.1). NCBI lineage: Eukaryota > Metazoa > Chordata > Mammalia > Pilosa > Myrmecophagidae > Tamandua > Tamandua tetradactyla. The sequence goes on from NC_135329.1 coordinate 202,677,058, forward strand.
GGCCTCTCACTTGGTTCCATTCCTAAAATCTCCCAAAGAAGCAGGAGTGTTCTTCTGGACAGCAAGAACTTGGACATACTTGTGCATAGACATGGCTTAAACTATTGTAGATTACTTGGTCTTAAGAGCTCATGTAACAGTAGGGAAATTAAGGTTTAGAAAGATTAAGTAATTTGACTAAAACCACACAGGAAGTTAGTGATAGAGCTGTGACTGAAAATGCAGGTTGGTGTACTGTACAAGACTCTCAGATGTAGGCATTTTGCTGATTTCACCTTGAAAAAAGTGCATTTCCATTTATTGTCTTTTTTTTTTTTTTTGGCACTCCATTTATTTAAAAGAGAAAGGGAAAAGGGAAACCTGCACCTTTCCTCCTTCATATGGAAGAGACATAGACACAGCAGGCACACGGACCAGAGAAATTAAAGGCAGAAATAAAAGACCCTTTTTCCTTTCTTACCCCGGTTAAAGATTACCATATTTATATTCCTTCCTCTGAAGTGATTGGATTTCTTCAAAGGCAGAGCTATATAAGGCCAGGTGGCCATGATAATGGTCATCCAGGGAACTTTTATGAGAGCATATGTATCTCTTACAAGTAATGATTTATTCTTAATATGACTGTCCTTAGCTGGGAAAGGCTTTATAAGTCAAAGAACCTCATGAATGTTTAAAAAGCTGTTATCAATTTTTCTAATCTTGGTGGTGTTTCTTGATCTCCTTTGCCATGAAATCTTGGTATGTGTATAAGGAACAGATGGAGTAGTTAATAGAATAATGATAACCAGAATTTCTTTTATTACCTAGCCAAAGTATATAGCAACAAAGAATATTAAACTAGTGTTCATTTTAGGATATAATTTAAACTTATTTATCTTAAGTGTTTATTGTTAGTTCTCTCCAGGAATTTCATTATTAAGATTTAAAAATCTGATTGGGCCAATGGAACAGCTGTAGAAAATTTTCCATCCTAGGCGACGTGTTCTCATTATAATAGATGTTGATGGGATTTTGGGGCTTGTCGATGATTTATGGTTGATGAAATAAAATCTTTAACCACGCTAGTCTGTTTGACTTAAGGCACCCAAACTTTTTCTTTCTCTCTCCACTTTTTGTCTGACAAGTACCAAATTAGATTTTATAATGTTCAGATGTTTAGAATTGTAGACCTTATTTCATTAAGGCACTACTAGATTGCTTTTAAATAAGAAATAACATGAATAGAAATGTTCTTCTATATTAAGAAAATGTTGCCTCAAATCACCATAATCTGTTAAAACCATATATATATGTAATATCTGTACTTCCTGTATGAATATTATATAGTACTGAAAAGATGAGTAGTCAGAGCCTTTGGGTTATTTTGGATTTTTAATTAGCTGAACATTTTTGGAGGTGAATAGGTAGAAATGCTGCTTAGACCTTCCATAACAGAACAACTTTCCACAGGGATTTTAAAGTGGTAATGAACCATATAGGAAACTGTCCAATATGCTTTTTGTATTGCAATGAAATAATTGGCACTCTTAGGGAATCAGGCAACCTCTCTATTCAAGGACTATCCAAGCATCTCTTGGTAATTGGTAACTTATCCATAAATATTCTATTAGTCTTTTGGAATGGTTGATGCTTTTTTTTTTAATTAGGGAAATTGTGGGCTTATAGTAAAATTATGCATAAAATACATGGTTCCTATATATCATCCTGTTTATTAAACACCGCGTTAGTGTGGTACATTTGTTACTATTGATGAAAGCACATTTTATTAATTGTACTATTAACTATAGTCCATGGTTTAGCTTAGGGTTCACTATTTCTATTGTACAATTGCATAGAATTTTTTTTCTCATAACGTACCTGCAAATGAAAATATCCCCCTCTTACCTACATTCAAATATATAATTTTACCCTTTCTTTTGTTCTTTGTGAATTACACATGTTAATAGTGTTTGATCACTTACCATTAAATGAAAGGACTTTTTTGCATACATGTGTAAGAAATATGAAAAACAAGATTTGTAGCATTGCCACAGTCTCCTTTACCCTTAGGATATGAAACTTGCTGATAGTTGTTCTCCGGCAAAGCAGTGGGAGCTTAGTTTCTCTGATGTTTCTGTTGGGTGGAGACTAATTTAGGAGGAATGTACATGTTTAGAATTAAACCCAGATCCTAGTTCTGCCCTTAGCCACTTTGAAGATTTGGGAAATGTACTTAGCTACTTCTTCTGTGTTAAATATCAATAGCATTAATATTTGGACATGGGAAACCTATAATAGAATACAGAAGTTGGGTTATTAAAGGCATTTAGGAAATCTCTACTAATTTTTACTGTATTAGGAGGAAGACTGTGCAAAATTAGCCCACAAAAGCCTGAATGATTTTATTTAAATCATTCCTTTTTGTTACTTTCAAGGACATTCTGTAAAATAGAATAAAGCTTGGAGAATATTATAACAATCAATAAGAAGGAGCAAAGGCTCTGAAGAGACAGTTCTCAAAAAAATATATACATATGGCCTAAGCACGTGAGAAAAATGCTCAACTTCCTTAGTCACTAAGGAAATGCAAATCAAAACCACAGTGTGATTCCATTTCAGGGCCACTAGAATGGGTATACTTTAAAAGACAGATAATAGTATTGCAGAGGATGTAGAGAAGTTGGGATCCTCATAAACTGTTGGTGGGAATGTAAATGGTAAAGCAATTGTAGAAAACAATCTGGCAATTCCTCAAATGATTAAATATAAAAGTATCCTATGACCCAGCAACTGCTAGGTAAATATCCAAGAGAACTGAAAACATAGGTCTCACAAAAACTTGTACACGGTTTCTATAGCAGCATTATTCATAATAGCCAAAAGGTGGAAACAACCCAAATGTACATCAACTAATAAATAGATAAGCAAAATGTGATATGCGATGTATCCCCAAAATGGAATATTATTCAGCTATAAGGAAGAATTTAGTACTAAAACATACTATAACATGGATGAACTTGAAAACATGAAAAACTAAAGAAAAACCAGTCACAAAAGATCACATGATTCCATTTATTTGAAATATTCAGAATGGGCAAATCTCTAGAATTAGATTAGTGGTTGCTTAGGGATAGGGAGGATGGGAGGATAGGGATGGGGAGTTTCTTTTGGAAATAAGGTCATATTCTAAAATTGATCATGGTGATGGTTGCGTAACTCTTATGACCATTAATGGTTTCTAGTATATCTGTACAACAATGATATAGTATGTGAAATCTATTTCAATGGGCAACTGTTATAAAAACAAGTAATTTACATGACAAATATTTAAATAAACACATATCATTACAGTAGATTATCAGCTGAAACTAGAGTTGTGGTTTATTATCATTTCATTGTGTGAAAATGAAGCCTTTTAGAGTGCCTGAAAATATTTTATGGGAGACAGATAAACAATTTTAATTTTATATTTAAGACAGTGTTTTATTCATTACCAATAAAAAGTAAGTTTAAAAATAGCCTCAAACCAAATTATCAAAAATTCTGAATATGAAATCCTAGTGAACTAGATTCTGCCCTCTTTTTGGCTTGATTGTATTTTTTTTTCTATAGATTTATTAAGGCAATAGAACTTAAACTCAGGCATGTACTACAACTGGGTTATAAGGAGATAACATGGCTCATAGTAAATGTTAGGAATTTTCAGCAACAACAGAAAGCACATTAATTAAACACTAGAAAAGTCATGTTTTAAAAGGTATAATAATGGCTGGTAAGAGGGAAAAAAATTAGACTGATGGTTATTTCCCATTCACACCAGAATCAGATTGGTAATCTTCTGGGTAGAATGGGTGGTGGGGAGTCCCTTCCAAACAAATTCAATAATAGGTGATTAATGAAAATATGAGGAGTAAACTCAAGCTGACTGAATAGTTTGATAGAAATACCTTGCAAAAATGAACTTTGCTCTGTTATTGACCTTTATGAATGGGATATCTGAGTTTGATACTAAAACCATAATTAAATGACCAGGTTGTTTCCTCTCCCTTGTTTCATCTAGCTACGAATTTTGTTGTTAATAGATGTACCATGAGAGGAAACTGTGATCTTTGCCTTTGAATTATAACTGCAGATAAATTGGCTTCTGCAGTTATAATCATCCACAGTATCGTCCCCACCACAGAAATACCATAGCATATGCATTAAACATTAGTCTGCCTCTTATTTTTGGAGCCACAGGGCAGTAGGACTTTATCAGCTATGGGTTCATCCATTTTCTTGACTCTAGTCAGAACATCACCAAAAATATTCCCAACTTTTACTTTGCTCCAAGCTGAAAGAATCCGCTCCATATGTCAGTAGCCATCTCAGCCCTCTCTCCAGTATCCCTCATGACTGCTTAAATTGACCTCTTCTTTCCTCTAGAGCACATAAGGAGTCAGTCATTGCTGGCCCCACGTTGAGCACTGGGGGATAGAGCAGTGACAGGACATTTATTTCCTGCCCTCCTAGAGCCACTCTCCACTCAGCATCTTTTCTCATTTGGAGGATTATCACTATACCCAGAGTGATAATATGGCTTACTTTCTTGCCTTTGATTACGCAAAATAGGAAATGGGAACATGAAGCAAAGAACAGTCCTTGGCAGTGCTCTATAACCTGCGTTGTGCTTGCAGGCTACTCTGGGTACCAGGGTCCTTATCCATATGGCCCACCCCGTTACTACGAGCAAGGCCCAAGGAGCTATGAGGAGCCGAGGAACTATGATGTTTACACAGCGGGGCTGAGTGAAGATGAGCAGCTGGAGAGAGCGCTGAGAGCCAGCCTTCAGGACAGAGGTACGAGTTGTGCACCCTCGGGTTATTTTAGAGCCTCACATGGTGAGGTGGTCTGAAAAAGGACTGTTTGCAGCAAATTAAACTTTAAATAGTTTATAAAAAGGATATGTAGATGAAAAAATGTGTGCGGATTGTGATTACAAAGAATGGGGTGTGATGCCATATTCCCAGCAAACTAAGCTAATAAGGTGCCAGACCTTGTATGTATTGTTAAAGTCGTTTCTTTTTATAGCCCTGCTGCATTCACTGCTTTGGCATTAAGGTCATGAAACTAAAACAAAAACAAGCAAACAATTCTTAGGTGCATGAGAAAAAGAGGTCTACGTTGGAATTCATATCTGTAAAAAAAAATTGTATATCAAAGTACTGCCCACAAATCACCCCCCTCCCAATCACATGGACGCATGATAAGAATTCAGATTCAGGGTTCTATCCCACACCTGCTGAACCAGTCTCTCTGACAGCAGAACATAGGGGTTTGTATTTTTAACAGGCTTCCCAGAAGATTCCTTTTTTTTTTTTTTTTTTTTTTTTAGTTTTTATTTTATTTATTTTTTACATGGGCAGGCACCGGGAATCGAACCCGGGTCCTCGGGCATAGCAGGCAAGCACTCTTACTTGCTGAGCCACCGTGGCCCCCAGAAGAGTCTTATACAAATTGATCTATACCAGTTTCCAGAAGATTCTTATACAAATTGATCTATACCAGTTTCCAGAAGATTCTTACACAAATTGATCTATACCAGTTTGAACCACTGTATTTATTCTGCCATCTTTCTTCTGGTTTTGGGTTATGAATTTGATGATTAATGTTTTTATTGTTTTAATAGTGACCAAAGTCATCTATTAATTCAGCAGGCATTTATTAAGGTCTCAGTATGTTCCATGTACAGTGCCAGGTACAATGAGGAGTACAGAGTCGTGAAAGACAGAGTGCACTAAAAAAAATTCAGGCTCTCAAAGAGCAGCGATAATACAAAGTACAACATCCATAATATCAGATCCCGGAGAGAGGCCCAGACTAAGTGCTGGAGGTAGTGAGGGGTGCTGGTTTTTTTCTTACCTAAAGCTGTGAAGAGAGCATCACAGAGAGGATGGCATTTAAGTTGAATCTTTAAGAAAGAGTAGCGTCTGCAGAGGTATGGCAGGCCATTCTAGGCAGTAGTCTGAGCAGCAGCACAAACAACAGAGTGAGGGACAAGTTCAGCCTGCTCTCCTTCAGAATGGAGACTTGAAGAAGGGGAAGAGGGCTGGAAAGCTAGGTTGGATCCTGAAATGTATTAGTCTAAGAGGAAAATGGATTTAGTCTATGGTGTAAGTGCCAATAGAGGTTTCTACATGGGACAGTGATATGATCAGAGCTGTATTTCTGAATTTGGTAGCAGTCATTTGAAAAGCAAAGATTAAGCACCTTTGGGTACCAAGTATTCGGCTAGACAGCAAGAATACATAAATTGTGACGCCATGATTTTAGACTTTAAGGAATACAGTCTTATCAGCAACACTGGAGTGGAGGGGGTACATAACAGGTAGAGGAATAGTTTGAGCAGGAAATAATGGAGACCTCAGTTATACAGGTAGCAGGAGAAGTAGAAAGGACAAAATAAAACAGTATTTCTCAAAGTGAGGAGTATCACAACTGTGGTGTATCAGTTATCTATTACTATGTAATAACAAATCACCCTAAAACTGGTAGCTTCAAACAATAAGTATCTATTCTTGTTTATGTGTCTTTGGGTAAGCTGGGTGATTCTGCTGATCTGGGCAGGCTTGGCTGATCTGGGTTGGGTGGGCTAAAATGTCTGCAGTCAGCAACTAGGATGACGTAGTTTACATGCCTGGCTGACTGTCATCCAAGGTGATGGTGGGGATTGGGCTACACTTGGCTCACCACCCAACAGGCCAGTCCAGGCTGGTTCACAAGGCAGCAGCAAGAGTTCCAAGAGATGATGTGGAAATAAGCAGAAGTTGCTCTGGCACATTGTCATTTCCACCTCATGCTATTGCTAAAGCAAGTTCCAAGACCAGCCCTGATTCATGGGATCAGTAGACAGACTCCATTTCTTGACAGGCAGAACTGAAAAGTCACATTGTCAAGGATGTAGATAGAGAGGGTGGAGAGTTGGGGCTATTTTTGTAAAATGCGTGAACTAGTAGTCTCACAACTACTGGAAGTTTGCTTTATCCATGGAATTTCAAAATCTAGTGGTGGACCCCCAGAGCCTATATTTTAAGTTCTCATGATTATTCTTATGCATACAGAGACTTAATTGCTGCTGGGATAGACATACTATGGGACAAGTAGAGCAGGGCAAAGCTACTCAGCATGGACTTCATATAATCCACCTCTATCCCTTTCTAGGCTAAATTTAAATAAAGCTTCAAGAACCAAGGGTCAAGATAATGTAGAAAAGATTTAGACATATTTTTGGGGGGAATATCCAATTATTACCTTCTATTAAGAAAATATGTAGTCTAAGACTTCAAAAGTAATTAAAGGATGATCAAAATTCAGAGGAGAAAAATCAATTAGACTGATACAGTTAGAATGCTTGAATGTGGGACTTAGAAAATCCCCTATATTAACATAATCAGGAAAGAAAATGCAAGAAGTCAAGAATTCATTTTGTAGTTTTATTTTTAAACGTTTCTTATATGTCCCCATAAGTAATTATAGAGGTAGTTAGTAATAAAATTATATTGGAAAAAGAAGGAGAATATGTCTTCTTTAAAGGATTTAGTCTTCTTATCTCTCAGAGGCATTAGTGTGGCAGATCTGCAGATGAAAGCATCCTCTATTGGGCCTGGTGATTTTGGAGCAATTTTGGAGACTTGAGAAAAGCTACAAAGAATGAGGTTTTGCATTTTCATCTAGGTGTAGATTTTTGTTACTGTTTCATTAATAAAGAATAGGTTTGTTATTAGGTTACTATAAGTAATTAATTCTGATTTTTCCAGCTTAAAAATAAATGTCACTTAGTAACAGGCTAAAGAAAATCAGACACATTACCTTGAGAGCTTTCAGAAAATAATCTGTATGATTTGGATATGTTAAAATCTTACTCTTAAAAAAAAACTTCTACTTCAGAAGAGAACAGCTTACTAAATATCAGAATTAACTCAAAATTCTCTCCTACCTTTATTTCAAACCATCACATCCTTAAAACATTATAGTGAAATAAGGATTTTTATTTTTAAAAAGTTTTTTTTATTCAGCAGAGAATCTAAGGCTACTTGGAGAAAATAACATTTTGGAGATGTTAAAACCAGTGGTTTTGCTTCTACCTCTACCTAACTAATTGTTTGGTGTGGAAAAATCTGGCATCTGTTTTTGAGTATGGAGTTAATTCCTAACATAGTGTAAAGCTATTCCGAATAAGAGCTGTAGAGTTTTTACTGAATTCTTTACACTATTCCGAATAAGAGCTATAGTTTTTACTGAATTCTTTTCACTCTCACCTTTTATTTTTACAAAGTCATAGATATTTATTCTCCTTTTCCATTTCTCCTAAAGATGTATTTTCAGAATATACAACATTCTCTTCTTTTCCCTCACAGAAACTCACACAAACACCCAGTACTTGATATTTTTCACTCAAATAGGCACTTGGTACACTTGAAACATAATGGCTTTGTTTAGCTTTTTCATTGTAGTGACTCTATTCCACAAACAGCAGTATATCTAGTTGTGTGTTTTTTTTTTAAGTTTGTAGAATAGAAAGATTTGTGGAATTAAAAGACTGTTTATTGAATAAATTGTACTTGAAAAATTTAAAAGCTTGGGGGGAAAATCAGGTATAGACCCTTAACCACACCATATACTCAAATTCTAAACTACTGTAATTAAATGTAATGAATACATAAATAAAATTTTAAAAGAAAAGAAACTGTATAAAGAACAAATACAGTTGAATAGTTCTTTGTTGATTTTAGATAAAGGACATTTTAAAAAGAATATAATGTAAAAATTATTGAAGAGAAGAGCAATAGATTTTCTAACAACAAATTTGACAAAGAATTGATATCACTAATATGTAAATAGCTTACTAACCCCTGTTAAGAATTGTGAAAATAACTATAACATATACTTCAAAAGAAGAGTTATAAATGGCCGATGTGCCTCTGAAAATAATTTGTTCCGTATTAGTAGAGAGTCTTTTTTCAATATTACCACATTTATTGCTACTAATGATATAGGTATTTCCATATGCTGTTGATAAGAATACAAACTGGTATAATCTTTCTGAAAAACACAGTGGAAATATTAATCAAGAGGCTTACCTTCAATAATACCATGACTTGAAATCTAACCTAAGGAAATATACAGATATGATCCAAAATGGGTACACTAGTTATTTAGTCCACAATTAAATATACTATCAAAAAACTTGAATGGAATTGAAGTTTGTACAACAGTGTAAGTGTTAATTCAGTCATGGCTTAGCCATAAAGTGAGAATATCATACATCAATTAAAAATCTTGCTTTGAATTTAATGTCATAAAAATATGATTACAACTTAATTTCAAATGAAATAAAAGTCAGGGACAAAGTAGTATAATATTGTTAGAATTTTATAAAATCACCAAATTCAAACCAAGCATTTTTCCATAGAAAAAAAGTCTAATAAAATCCTTAAAAAAGTCTCCTTAGTTTTATATGGCTAATAAGATAATCACAAAGTATTTTAAAGAAAATGTAATTGAAATTGACATAAATTTGTAAAGCTACTTCCTTTGCTAGTGCCCATTACTATATAATATACTTAAGGCAGTCTCTTTAGCTCAGTTTTCTTGGGACTAGTTCCATATACTATTAAAAACATTCATTAGAAATAAAGTTTAGAAAAGCAGTGAAACAAGTTTGGAAAGCATTAATAAATTGGTTTCTTAATTGCAAAATTTATTAGTGAGTATGCCAGTGTCATTGTAGCTCTTCAAGGGAATATAGTTTGCAGATTTCCCCAAATTTATTTGAATATGGAAACACATATATGCATGTGTTTTGGCTAAATCCTTGGAAAGTAGGTTGCAGATGTTATATTACTTTGCATCTAAATAATTCAACATGTGTCTCCTAAGAATAAGGGACATTCTGCTACTAACCCACAAAACCATTGTTATGTCAAAGAATATTAATTCCCTAATAACACCAAATATCTGGTCCAAATACAAAATTTCCCAATTTTCTCAAAAAATGACTTGTATAGTCTGTGTTTTTCAAGGTTCCTAAATTGCATTTGTTTGTTATGTCTTTTTTCATATAGACTCACATCCTGCTTTTTTCCCCTATGATGGTTTTTTTGTGTGTGTGAGGGGGAGATCAACCCTGTTGAATTACAGAAATCCCATCTTCTCCAATTGTCTCTTCATGGTGTCATTTAACTTGTTCCTCTCTTCCCTATATTTCCTATATATTGACATGTACATTTGTGATTTAATTAAACTTAGGCTAAGCAATTTTAGCAAGATATGCCATAGATGTTGCTGTGTTCTTCATATTGCATCATACCAGGAGGCACACAATGCCAGTTTTTCTCACTAGTAATATTGCCAAGTTTAATCACTGGGTTCAAGATTGTTATGGCCAAATCTTTCCATTGCAAAGGTACATTTTTCCCTTTGTCATTAGCAATCATCTATGCCGTGATATTATATCACTTTATGAATATCTTGTTCCCCAACAACTTTCTAACTAAGGGTCTTTTGCAAGGCCATCCATTATTTCATTGGATTCCGTTATAGATTTTTATTGATCTACTTTTAAGTTTATTTATGATAAAATTCACTCTTTGAGATGTACACTTCTGTGAGTTTTTACAAGAGTTGTGTACCCATCACTACAGTCAAGATACAGAACAGTTCCATTACTCAAAATATTTCCCTTGTACTATCCTTTTGTATTCGACCTCCCCCCACCCCTGATCCTTGTTAACCACTGGTCTGTTCTCCATCTCTGTAATTTTGCCTTTCCAGTATGTCATACATATGGGATCATACAATATGTAGCTTTGGGGTCTGGCTTTTTTCATTTAGTAAAATGCAACTGTGATCCAGGTATAGGGAGCTCTTTAAGAAACTTCAAAATGATTTTCCAAAGTGGCTGTACCATTTTGCATTCCCACCAGCACTGTATGAGAGTTCCAGGTGTTCTGAATTCCCCTTAGCACTTGGTATTTTCTGTTATTTTCATCTTAACCATTCTAATAAGTTTATTATGGTGTCAGATTGTGGTTTCAATATGTATTTCCATAATTACTGATGATATTTCTTTTCATGTGTTTATTTGCCATCTCTATGTATTCTTTGGTGAAATTTCTGTTCAATTACTTTGCCCATTTTCAATTGGATTGTTTCTTTTTGTCTTTTTTTTTCAGTTGTTTACTTATTGTTGCATTTTAAGAATTTTTGTGTGTGTATTCTGGATACAAGTCCATTATTGTGTGTGTGTGTGTGTGTGTGTGTGTGTGATTTGCAAATATTTTCTTTTAGTCTGTGGCTTGTCTTTCCATTCTCTTAACAGTATCTTTCTATGCAAGTAGTGATATGACAGAAATTTCCTTGAGTGCCAGGAGCTAACACAAGCAAACCAATCAATGGAGAAAAAAACAGTACTTTCACAGTCTTTGCAAATTGTCTCTGTTTTAGCTGGTACACTCCTTCAGAGTTTAGCTCTTCTATCAAGAATATCAACACAAGGGAAAAGTAAAGTGCAACGTCCCCTCCTTCTTTTCTGAGCCTCCATTTTGTCCTGATCTTGTGCTCACTCATGGCTTTAGGTATTCTGTTATTAACTGGAATCCAAATGTTTCCTCTGTTCTCTATGAAATAAATTTTACCTTCTCCCGTGAACTCTTATTTTATGTCCTAAAGCCAATATTACTTTTCCCTAAGCCACTTTGACTAAATTTTTCCTTACACTGCTTAAGCTATCTGTAAGCTGCTTCTGCCTTCAGGGAAAGTGCTGGGAGGGCAAGCCACAGACTGCTTTCCTGATTCATTCTTTCAGGTTGCCACCCAGTAGATTGGCACTGACATACAGGCACCCCAGGATGTGCACAGGAGTTGCTCTGATCCCTCCAGAACAGGGACAGGGACCTACAATGGGAATACAGGTTGGCTTCACATCATGCTGAGAAGGGGTGGGTGACGGGCCAGCAGACACAACAAGAGCTTCCCCTACCCTTTTTTTTTTTTTGCATGGGCAGGCACTGGGAATCAAACCCGCGTCTCTAGCATGGCAGGTGAGAACTCTGCCTGCTGAGCCACCATAGCCCACCCTCCCTTACCCTTTGGAAAGCTACATTTTTTTTGATCCAATACTTGTTCAGTTACTATGACCCATTAACTTTTTTCTGAAGTTTTGAGAATGTCTCTACCAATTTTTGCTAGTTGTTCAAAGATCCTGTGGGGTAACAGCACCCTGGTGCATCTTATACAGCCTCTTGGTTGAGAGGTGACTATCAATTCTGCCTGTTTTTTCTTCAGGAATTTTTTCTTATGTTAGCCCAATATACATTTATTTATAATTCTTTTTATCTTTTTGGAAAATTGAACCTTTTTTTATAATGCAGTGTGCCCATTTGAAGCTATTATGTACCCCAGAAAAGCCATGTGTTAATCTTGATCCAATCTTGTGGGGGGCAGCCGTTTCTTTAATCCTCATTCAGTGTTGCCAGAGGGGATCTTTTTTATTATTTCCATGGAGATGTGACCCATCCAGTTGTGGGTGGTAGCTTTTGATTAGTTGGTCTCCATGGGGATGTGTCTCTACCCATTCAGGATGGGGTTGCTTACTGAAGCCCTTTAAGAGGGAACCATTTTGAAAAAAGCTGTAGAGCCCATGCAGCCAGAGACCTTTGGAGATGCAGAAGGGAGGTACCCCAGGGAAAGCCTTATGAAATGAGGAGAGAAAGCTAGCAGATATTGCCGTGTGCCTTCCTACCCGAGAGAAGTGTCTAGAACCCAGATTCCTGCAGATGCCAGCCACGTGATTTCCCAACTAGCAGAACTATTTTGGACAGCATAAGCCTTTCTTGAGTGAAAGTAACCTCTTGTTGGTGCCTTAATTTTGACATTTTTATGGACTTACAACTGTGAACTTGCAAATTAATAATACTGGCTCACAGTATCATATAGTTGTGCATTCATCACTACAATCAATTTTAGAACATTTTAATTATTCCAAAGCAAAACAAAACAAAAATAAAAACAACGCCCAAAACATCCATACCCTTTATGCCCCTGTCATGGTCAGGTTCATGTGTCAACTTGGCCAAGTGGTGGTTGGGCAAGTGCTGGCTTGTCTGTTGTGATGAGGACATTTCATAGAATTAAATCATGATCATGTCAGCTGCATCCACAGGTGATTCCATTTGTAATCAACCAAAGGGGCGTGTCTTCTGCAATGAGTGATGCTTAATCTAATCACAGAAAGCCTTAGAAGGAGGATTCAGAAGAGACAGGCTCCTCCTATTTTGGCTGATGAGCCTCTCCTGTGGAGTTCGTCCAGACCCTCCATTGGAATAGTCGACTTCACAGCCTACTCTGCGGATTTTGGACTCTACATTCCCACGGTCATGTGAGGCACTAATATAAATTTTATATTTGCAAGTGTTGCCTGTTGATTCTGTTTCTCTAGAGAACCCTAATTAATACATGCCCCCTATTATTTATTTGTTTATTTGTCTTTATTTTCTTACTCAGCTGCCCATACACTAGATGAAAGAAGAGTCAGTCATAAGGTTTTCACAATCACATGTTCAAACCATATAAGCTATATGGTTTTACAGTCATCTTCAGGAATCAAGGCTACTGGATTACAGTTCAGCAGTTTCAGGTATTTCCTTCTAGCTGCTCTAATACACTAGAAATTAAAAAGGGATACCTATGTAGTGCATAAGAATACCCTCCAGAATGACCTCTTGACTTTTTTTAAAACCTCTTAGCCACTAGAACTTCATTTTGCTTAGTTTCCTTACCCCCTTTTGGCCAGGAAGGCTTTCTCAATGCCGTGATGGCAAGGTTAGGCTCATCTCTGTAAATCATGCCCCACAATGCCAGGGAGATTCACAGTCCTGGGTGGGAGTCATGTCCCATATAAGGAGGGAGGGTAGTGAGTTTATTTGAAGAGTTTGGCTGAGAGAGAGACCACATCTGAGCAATAAAAGAGGTTCTCTGGCTTGCAATTATTCGGCATAATTATAAGTAAGCTTAGTACTCCTTTGAAGGATTAAGTTTTATAAGTGCAAGCCCCAAGATCAAGGGCTTGGTTTCTTAAATTGGTAGTCCCTATTGCTTGTGAGAATATCAGGAATTCCCCAGGTGGGTAAATTTAATGTCTATAGTTTTCCATTTTTTTCCTCTACCTGCTCCAAGACATGGGGGACCAACAGAAATGTCAGTATAATGATTCAGCAGTCGTACTCATTTGTTAAATCCTGTCTTCTCTGTTATGCTCCTCCTTCTCTTTAAATAACATATATACATAAAAGTGATAGATTTCTGTGAACATCAGAACAATTGGTTATAGAACAGATTTCAGAGTTTGTTATAAGTTACAATTCCACAGTTGTAAATTTTACCACAATTTTAGGTTTTTATTTCTAGCTGGTCTAAGGTACTAGAGGCTACAAGAAATATCAGGTAATGACTCAGCACTCATTGTTAAACTTGACCTTCTCTGTATAACTCCACCATCACTTTTGCTCTTTTCCAACTCTTTAGGGGTATTTGGGCTATGCCCATTCTAATGTTTTCATGATAGAAGGGGCTGTTAATGATATGGGAGAGGGGAATAGAACTAGAAAGACTGGGCCCTCTGCATTTCAGAACTTATCTGGTCCAGGGACCCATCTGAAGGTTGTAAGTTTCTGGAAAGTTACACTAGTGCATGGAACCTTTCTAGAATCTTTATATAATACCCTAGGTATTCTTTGGGATTGGCAGGAATAGTTTTGGTTGGGGATTAGCAAGTTATGTTAGGTAGCAATGTCTAACTGAAGCATCTGAAAAAGTGACCTCCAGTGTAGCCTCTCAACTCTATTTGAACTCTCTCAGCCACTGATACCTTATTTGTTACACTTCTTTTCCCCCTTTTGGTTGGGATGGCATTATTGATCCCATGGTGCCAGGGCTAGACTCATCCCTGGGAGTCATCTCCCCCACCACCAGGGAGACTTTCATACCTGGATGTCATGTCCCACATAGGGAGAAGGGCAGAGGTTTCACTTGCAATGTTGGGCTTACAGAGAGAAAGGCCACATCTGAGCAACAAAACAGGTCCTCTGGAGGTGACTCTTAGATATACCTATAGGTAGGCTAAGCTTCTCTGCTGCATACATGAGCTTCACAAGAGCAAGCCTCAAGATCAAGGGCTCGGCCTATTGATATGGGTGTCCCTAATGTTTGGTAAAGTATTGGGTTTTTCTTTGTATTTGGGTTTATAAAACTAAAGTTTAATAGTTCCATAATTTTTCTTCCATCCCTTAAGGGACTTTGCTAGTACTTTTGATTATCTGTTTAATATACTCTGGGATATATCCAGGCATTACATTAAGCTATACAGGGTTAAAGGTTCTCATTCTTCTTCTGGACCATCTGTTTGGATTTTTTAAATGATCTGTGCAGACAGGCTGAGTTAGATTATGTACTAGATAAAATTTAGATTCTAGACATAATAAAACTTTCTTCCTTTGGTCTCAAAGAGTAGATGAAGTTCTAAAATACAGGCAATGTCTTCTTTCCCCCTGTGTTTTGATTTACCTTAATCCCAACCAGATCAGCTTCATTCTTATCTCTAAATACCAGGTTATACATATATAAAATAGCCCCTCAAAATCCAGAAATAACAGTTACCACTCTGGACTAAATGTGACTGCCATAAGAGTTTACAATCTAGGCCCCAGTTTTCTTATAAGTATTTCTAAATGAGATCATACAGTATTTGCTTTTTTTGTTTCTGGCTTACTTTGCCTCACCAAATGTCCCACAGGTTCGTTCACATCATTGCATGCCTCACAACTTTGTTCCTTTTCTGTGTATTTTTAAAACAATTTTATTCACACACCATACAGTCCACCCAAGGTAAGCATGCAATGACTCTCAGTATAATCACATAGTTATGCATTCACCACCACAGTCTACTTGAGGATAGTCCCATTTCTTCCTCAGAGAAAGAAGTTGAAAAAGAAAGAAGAATTTAAAATAATAATAGAATAGCAGAAACGACAACAACATCAAGAATCCCATAGGTCTCCCTTATATCCCCCTTATTGACATATAGCTTTTGTGTATTGACTTTGATACATTTAACTTACACATATTACAAAGTTATTGTTAACTACAGATACTAGTTGGCATTGATTTTATTTTTTCCATATACCATCCCATTTTAAACACCTTACAATGTTGACATTCATTTCTTCACCCTCATATAATACCGTTATTTTTGTACATTTAATCACCATCATTGTCCACTCTAGGTTTTGCTAAGTTATACAATCCCAGTTTTTGTTTTCTATCTTTTCTTCCAGTATTTACTCCACTAGCATTTAATCTTATTACTGTAAAGGCAGTACTTTCTTCTGCTCTATTGTCTTTTGGATTTCGTATGCCATCTTATTTTTTTTTCTTTTTAACTTTACTAATAGTCTTCATTTCTACACGCTTCTCCAAACCTCTCTCTTCTGTCCTTTTCTGTTTGTCTGTAGTGCTCCCTTTAGTGTTTCTTGTAGAGCAGGTCTCTTGTTCACAAACTCTCTCAGTGTCTGTTTATCTGAAAATATTTTAAACTCTCTCATTTATTTATTTATTTATTTTGTGAGGTACGAGAACCAGGAATCAAACCCACATATGCCACATGGCAGGCAAGTTTTCTACCACTGAGCTACCCTTGCACCACCGTCTTCCTCATTTTTAAAGGTTAGTTTTGCCAGATACAGAGCTCTTGGTTGGAGATCTTCTCTTTCAGTATCTTTTTCTCACCTCCATGGTTCCTGCTGAGTAATCCATAGCCTTATTTAAAAAGCTTTTTTATTGCAATATGATCACGCATATACAGTCCACCCAAAGTATACAATCAGTGGCTCACAATATCATCACATAGTTGTGTGTTTATCACCATGTTCATTCTTAAAACATTTGTATCACTCCAGAAAAAGAAATAAAAAGAAAAAAGAAAAGCTCATACATCCCATATCCCTTACCTCTCCTTCTCATTGATCACTAACATTTCCATCTACCCAATTTTTTTTTCTACTTATCCCCCCTATTATTTCTTTACTCTTGTCCTTATTTTTTACTCATCTGTCCTGTATGAAGGGAGCATTAGTCACAATATTTTCACAACCACACGGTTGCATTGTAAAAGCTGTATAGTTAGTTATTCTGTCTTCTTCAAGAATCATGGCAAGTGAAATACACTTCAGCAGTTTCAGGTACTTCCCTCAATTCACTCCAGTACATCATAAACTAAAAAGGGACATCTATATAATATATAAGAATAACCTCCAGTATAACCTCTTTACTCTGAAATCTCAGCCTATGAAACTGTATTTTATCACATTTGAAATAAAATTTTCCCATTTTGGTCAAGAAGGCATTCTCAATCCCATGATGCCAGCCCTGGCTCATCTGCGGGATTCAGGTCCCATGTTATCGGGGAGATTTACACCCCTGGAACTTATGACCCATGCAGTGGGTAGGGCACTTGACTGCCAAGTTGGCTTAGAGAGAGAGACCACATCTGAGCAACAAAAGAAGTTCTCTGGGGATGACTCTTAAGCATAATTATAAGTAGTCTCAGCTTCTCCTTTGCAGGAATAACTTTATAGGCATGAGCCCCAAAATTGAGGTCTGAGTCTATTGAATTGGTTGTCTCCACTGCTTGGGAGAATATCAGGAGCTCCTGCAGATGGGGAAATTTAATATTTCCTCTTTTCTCCCAAGTCCCTCAAGGGGATATTGAAAATACTTTTTTATTCTCTGCCCAAATTACTCTGGGATGTATTGGGGCATCAGACTAACCTGCACAAACCAACGAGATCTAATGCCCTGTTCAAGATTCCACATATTTATGGTATTCAAATAAATTGACCACACAAGTTGGATTAGATAATGCATTACCCAAAATATAAATTTTGCACTAAATAAACGTATCTCCCTTTGGTCTCACAACTTGAAGCTTTAAAATATAAACCATATCATCCCTTTCCCTGCATTGTAATCTACCTTAGTCCAATCTAGCTTTATTTATATCTGTAGTTGAAATCTGATCACTATTTTAGCTTTTTAACTGTGCTATGCATAGTTTTATCAAATTTCCCTTGTATGTGGTTGATCACCTTTCTTTTGCTGCTTTCAGAATTCTCTCTTTGTCCTTGACGTTTGATAGTCTGATTTATAAGTGTCTTGGAGTAGGTCTATTTAGATCTATTCTGTTTGGGCTACCACTGTGCTTCTTGGATCTATGATTTTATATCTTTCATAACAATTTGGAAATTTTCAGTGATTATTTCATTCATTATTCTTTCTGCCCCTTTTCCCTTCTCTCCATCTGGGACACTCATAATATATATATATTTATTCATGTGCTTCATGTTGACCTTGTTCCCTGTGACCCTGCCCATATTTTTCCATTCTTTTCAGTTTTTTTTTTTTGCATGTAGAATTTCAGATGCCCTATCTTCTAATTCACTGATCCTTTCTTCTGCCTCTTTAAATCTGCTGTTATATGTTTCCATTGTGTTTTTTTTTTTTTTTTTTTTTTTTTTTTTTTAAAGGAAAGACAGAGAGAAGGAAGGAAGGAAGAAAGGGAAACATCTTTAAACATTTTCTTGTTTTTTATTGTATTCTGTTTCTCCGTTTTTGTTACATGGGCTGGGGCCGGGAATCGAACCGAGGTCCTCCGGCATAGCAGGCAAGCACTTTGCCCGCTGAGCCACCGCGGCCCGCCCTCCATTGTGTTTTTATCTCTTCTGGTATGCCTTTCATTCCTATAAATTCTGCCATTTGATTTTTCAAGCTTTTGAGTCCTTCTTTATGGTCACCCAGTATCTTTTTTCTGTCTCTCATCTCTTTTGCCATATCTTCCCTCAGCTCATTGGCTTGGTTTAGAAGGTTGTTTGAGCATCTTTAAGTAGTTGTTTCAACTCCTGTATCTTGTTTGAAGCGCAGTTTGTTCCTTTAACTGGGCCATATCTTTATGCTTCCTAGTATGACTGGTAATATTTTGCTGGTGTCTTGGTGTCTGATTTCCTTGATTAGTTTATTCTTGAGATAAATTCCCTCTCTTTTACCTAGGTTTTTCTTGTCAGGTGGCTTTGTTTTCTGTTCTTTGATATTCTGTTCAGCTTATTCTAGACTCTAGTCTAACTTCTGTTTAATTGGTCAGAATTTTTCATCTCTTGTTTTTCTGCTTCTTGCCCTACCTCTATGGAATGCTTTTTTGAGGTGGGTCTTCCCAGATATGATGATCCCAATCAGTTTTTCCAAGACCAGACAGGCCCAGGTTTCAGGAGATGAGTGTAATCAGTATCACGTTTCCCAGAGGATGAGACCCAGCAGTTTGTCTGACTTTCTTGTCGAACCTCTAGACTCTGTGCTTTTCCTGTCCTGCCCAGCAGATAGTTCTTGTCAGCCCTCAGCAACCTGACAGTGTAAAGCTGTGTGATGTTTTAATTCTCAGTAGATCCTGACCCTGCCAGGGGCGTTTTTGATAACAGAGGCTGAGGTAGAAGGTCAGCTTACCCTGTTTCTGAATTCAGCACTTGAGGTTTGAATTCTCTGAATGAAAGCCACCACTTGTGCTGGGCCCTGCCCCCTCCTTTTCTTTGGGCAAGACATGCCATTTATGAAATTATCTTCTTCACCTTCTTAGTTACTTTGTCTCTCAGACATACCTTAATTTGCCCTTGCCTCGGTCAGTACTGGTAATTGAAAATGCCTGGGACATTCTTAAATGCTGCTAAGAATAGTTAAAAACAAAACAAAACAAAAAAGCACTACTTTTTTTCAGAGTTTGCTCCTAGCTTCCTGGGTTCACCAATCAAGAGGCAGAGTTGTTACCTGGCTGTCTATGCCTCTTTTCTTGGGGCACAGCCCTTTTCCAATATTCTGAGCTCAGATGACTCCAAAAGCCTCTGTTGGGGGGGTAGTTTTTGTTTTTTGCTAGCCCCACCTCCTTTCTGCTGGAAGAGACCTTATTGCTTTCTCTGGATTTATCTGTACTTGGAGCATGTACTCAGTCATCCAAATTTGTAAATTAAAACCACCATTGGAGCTTAGTTGAGTGACCTTTCTTTGCTTCTAGTAGAGACTGCTTCTTTTTAACATGGGGGAAGTGTCTCACAATCTGCCATGCTACTGAGGGGAGGGGCACCAGCCTCCACAGTTTGGGAGACCTACAGTTCTGTACTGTGATCTTGGCTCCTCCACGTATTCCATACAGGGGTACAATGTATGTCCAGTCATGGATTTTCCCCAAACTGTTTTTCCAGATAGCTTCTGGCTATTTACTAACTACCCTAGAGGACTAACTAAATTCTACACCTCATTACAATGCCATCTTTCCCTACCACCACCTCCAGTTTACTTTTGGACATATTTTCCATGGTGTATTGTTTGTCATCCTTTAAGAAGAAAATCTTTTGTCTTTTTTTTAAGTGGATTTCTTGTAGACAGCATATAATTGAGTTTTCCTTTCCAGTCAGGCTGACAATCTCTGTCTTTTAATTTGTATGTTCAGCCATTTACGTTTAATGTAATTATTTTTATGGTTGGGTATGCATTTCCTATCTTCCTATGTATGTTTTGTTTGTCCCATCTTGTCATTATTTCTTCTTTTTCTGCCTCTTTTGGAATGAAATATTTTCTGTGTTTTTATTTTATCTCCACTTTTATACTGTTTGAAACTTTTTTTTAGTCCTTGCCCTGGAGTTTATAATAAACATCCTTAATTAATCTGTGTCTACCTTCAAATAATATTATACCACTTCAGATGTGTATTAGGACGCTACTATTCCTAACTCTTCCTTCTTTTCTTTTTTGCTATTATTTCACACATTTTCCTTTTATATATACTGTGAACATGTAATGTCTTGCTACTTTTTTTGCTTTAGACTTTCAGTTATCTTTTAGAACAATTAAAAACAAGAAAAAATATAATCTACTTTTCCCTTCCTTTTTCTATATCTCATGCTCTTAATATCTTTGTTTATATCCATGTTTCTTTCTGGTAATACACTCCTTCTCTCTGAAAGAGTTCCTTTAACATTTCTTGTGTGTAGGTCTGGTGACAAAGCATTCTTTTGAGTTTTTGTTGTTGTTGTTCTGAAAAGTCTTTATATACCCTTCATTTTATATATGTATATTTTGGGAGTTATGATATTCTGAGTTGACTTTTCTTTTCTCTGTACTTGATCTTCTAGCTTGCATGGTTTCTGGCAAAACATCTGCTCTAATTCTTGTCTTTCTTCATCTGTATATAATGTATCCTTTTTCTTTGGCTACTTACAGTGTTTTCTCTTTATCTTTGGTTTTCAGTTGTTTGAATATGATATGCTTTTGATTTGAATATGATATGGTTTTTGAGTGTGCTATTTATTCTGCTTGGTATTCCATGAAGTTCTTGGATCTGTGAATTTCTTAGTTTCTGTCACTGATTAACTAATTGGAGAATTATCCATTAATTAGTTGGAGGATTTTTAGCCATTGTCTGTTATCAATTATTTCTCATGTCCAGTTGTCTCTCTTCTCTGATCCCAATTTCATGTATATTAGACTGTTTGCTATTTTCCCAGAGTCCTTGAATTCTGCAATGTTTTTCCCTACTTTTATTTGTTGTTGTTTGTGTTGTCTCCATTGACCTATTTTAATGTTTACGGATTCTGTAGTTGGCTGTGTCAAGTATATTGATGAGCATTTTAAAATTTTTTCTAATGTTTCTCTTTACTTCTTATACTTTCTCTGTCTCTGCTAAAACTGTCCATCATATCTTACCTGTCCACCTTTTCCTTCCGAGTCAATAACATATAAATTGTAGTTATATATTTCCTACTTGATAATTCTGACATCTGTATCATATCCAAGTCTGATGCTGTTGATTTCATTGTCTCTTGACATTGTGTTATTTGCTTTTTCATATGCCTTGTCGGTTTTTTTTTTTTGGTCAAAAGCTGGCCATCTTGTGTTAGCCAATAAAGACTGAGGTAAATATATTTTATGCCTGGAATTGGCACACCTTTCTTCTGCTAAGCCTTTAGTGTGGGGGATTGAGTCAATCTATTCAGGAGTTGACTACTTCTCAGGATTTGTTGCTATGGTTACTGTCAGTATGCCATAGGCTTCAGATTTCTCTAATGTTGACTTATGTTTTGGGTAAGAACTGAGGGTTTTTCACAATGTCTGTTTGACTTCCAGTTTCAGGTTTTTGGTTTGTCCTGTGACTCTCTTTCCACTGTCATCTCTCTCTCATAGCAGTATTCCACTGCTACTTTGTACTCCCTGCTTTTTAGCCTGCTGGTAGAAGCAGGTTGAATAAGCTTTAGTTTCTGCCCTTCAGCCAGTGATCAAGGTTTTTTATTTCTCCTATTCCCTTAAGGTTTTCACCAAGTTCTGTAAAAACTGTTTTCTGCTCTTGCTCAGGCTTTTCTTTCATAGAGGTGATAGGGGAGATGGACCTAAGCAGGGTTTTCTGCCTTTCTTGCCTGACTGCTGTTCCTTCCCCCAGGACTGCGTCATGAATGACCAAGAATGCTTTCTCTGGACTGTCAGTCTCAGTTTGCTAAAGCTGTCAGAACGCAATATACCAGACATGGGTGTTGGCATTTATAAAAGGGATCTATTAAGTTGCAAGTTTACTGTTCCAAAACCATTAAAATGTCCAAACTAAGGCACCCAGATAAAGATACCTTGACTTAAGAAAGGCTGATGGTATCTAGAGCACCTCTGTTAGCCAGGAAGGCCCTTGGCTGATGGCTGCTGGTCCTTTGGCTTGTAGTTGTAAACAGCTCTCCTGAGGGTATTTTCTTTCTTCTTCTACAAATGTCTCTGTGTTGACTCTGAGCTTTTTCCAAAAATGTTTCCCCTTTCAAAGGACTCCAGTAAACTAATCAAGACACACATTAAGTAGGTAGAGTTACATCTCCATCTCATCAAAAGTTCACACCCACAACTGGGTGTGTCACATCTCCATGGCAGCAATCTCATCAAAGTTTCCACCATAAAAAATAGATCTGCCCTCCACAAGATTGGATTAGGAGAAGGAACATGGCTTTTCTGAGGTACATAACAGTTTCAAGCTCAGTCACCGATTAGATGAGGTCCTGAAAAGAACCTGAAAGTGTGTGTTAATCCCTCTTACATCAGCAACCCGCACCTGGAGTTCTGTGTTCTCTTAGCCCACACTTAGCCTATATCCATTGTTGACAATTTTGGCTGCATTCTTTTTATAGTTGTCCAGCTGATGTGCCCCCAGGTAAACAAGTGCCTGTGTGTTTCTTTCTTTGGATTTTGGTTTAATTGGTTACCCTGCTATCTCAGCTCTGTGGTGGTTTAAGAAAAGTTATAATGTGTACATTTTTCAGCATTTATTTTTGTTGTAAGGATGACAGTGGTGCTCTTTCCAGCTTTCTACATTCCACAGGGAAGCTGAAAGTTTCTGTCTTCTTCAATGGGGTTTTAATCTATCATTCCTTATCTACTTGTTTACTAGCATTTATATATATATATCTGAAGAAGAAACTTTCCTCAGGAAATAGTTTAGTAACCACAGTTCTTTGTAGAAAAGGCTGGTTAGATGTTTAATTTTTTTTTCCTTTGAGTCCCAATTTCCAGAATAAGAATTTAGGAAACAGTTACTAATAATACTGACCTTTGAAAGGACTGACTAATAATTTGCTTGGTAGAATGCCAATCCACCAAGATATATCCAGCACCAATTAGATTCTTTAGTTAAATATATTGGAACAGTAAATTAAGGAATCAAGGTAACTACTTTTTAATCTCAGGATTTGCTGTTATCCTTTTTCTTAATAGTACTTGGCCATAATTATAAGACCTAAAGCTTATTCAGGGAATAATAATACCAAAGTAGCCTTTGTAAAATAAATATCAAAACCTCTATTATTTCAAGGGGCTTGAATGTGTGCTACTATTAACAGAAATCTTGTCTTGTTCTGTTGGCAGTTTCAGTTTTTATAAACGTATGCAAGAGGCAGCTGATACCACAATAATAAAAAAAATGTTGGAAAAGTGCCATCTCTTTCTTTGAGTCAAAGGCAGATGCCAACTAGAAACATTATTAGCTCATTGCATTTTTCTCCCACCCACTCAGCCCCCCTCATCCTGTTATGCATAATTTGAGCTTTATTTTTTTTAATAGCTTGCCACCTAGTTCAGCTGGTGGCTGGGTAAAGAGCTGTGTCCTTTTCAACTTATATTTGCCAGCCTAGAGCATGTGTCCTGGCTAAAACTGGAAATCCTTACTGACATGTGGAGTAACTTGGGTTTCTTTTCTAAACTCTTCTGAAAGGCAAATGGCCACAATCACACTTTGGCTCCCTTGTGAAAATCAAGTTGCGTTGTCGTCTCCCACCCCACACTGTGCAGTTGGGGTTGCTGTTTAGCCATATGTGAAACTATGATAGAATAGACTTTGAATGTCTTGGCTTGAGAATGAAACTTATTGCTGCTTTGTCTCTTAGTCTTTAGATGTGAAAGTACCAGAGAAGCAAAATTAGAAGGAAAAAAATAGATTCTGAATTAATATCTAATGCTTTTGTTAGTAACAGATCATTTGACAATATCTTTTAATCCTGTTTAAAGCATCATGTCCTCATAGGGACTGATTGTAATACATTTTTTTCTTTTTGATTGTAATACATTTTAAATAAAAAAATAGTGAGAAATTTATTTAACTCAGCTGTACATTTTTCTTTTAATGAAGCTGCACAAAATATAAAAAAGAAGCATTTTTCTTATTTATTATTATAAATACAGTTTTGAGAAAAATGGAATAAAATATACTCATGTCCTTTTCATCATTTCTGGTATAGTACAAAGAGGAAAGAATGGCAAGTTTAGTAGCCTGAGTTTCAGTCTTGGCTTATCTGTTGATTTTATTTGAGGTGACTCACTGAATTTCATAGGTCTTGTGTTTTACTATTATTTTTTATAACAAGGTACTTGGATTAAGTATTCTCTAACGTCCCTTCCAGTTCCATTATGTTGTGGTAATGGACTGAGGAGTTGTGTAGCTAGAGAGAGAGAGGGCTATTGGGAAATGTCAGGAATACTGATCGGTGTTTGGCATACAGATCTCAGGGCAAACTAATCAAAGATCATTTCTGGAAAATATAGTCATACAACTGGACAGGTGGATATAATCAGTAAGTACATGCATTAGATGTTTGTATTATACTCAGTTGCATGATTATATGACCTTCCGTGGCCCAGTACAGGCATAATACAGTTGGCAGTTTCTAACATGCAAATTTTCATGCCTGGCTTGTTTGGCTTAGCAAGAACAGTGGAGGCCAGGACAGAAATATATGGCTAATTCTGTATGACCACTTAATATTTCTCTTTTTTATTAAGTAATTTGGTGTGTTTCTCCCAGGAATACTTTCTACATAATTAAAAAAACATGCCATCTACCAGCTTGTCTTAAAACAATTTCAATGCAGAACAACCTTTGCTTTTGAATTACTGGCTCTTACGTGCTGCCCTGTACACTGGAGTCATTCATTTAAGTGAGCAAAATTTTGACATTCAAGACTTCCAGATGTGAAGTTGTACATGTAAAGGCATAATGATTGTATACTTTTTCAGATCTGTGAAACAACATGTGAATACCTCAGCCAGGAAGAGAAATAATCAAATAATGGGCCAGAGTTTTGTTTACATCCTTTTTGGGAAAGAGCAGCCTTCTGTTTAGGTGCCATATTTTAGCCATTGCTTAAAAACAAACAAATAAAAAAAGATGAAATTTAGACATATTTGTTAAATTGACATTAATAGATTTGTGTGAGTTAATTTAAGTTTTCCTCTGCGATGTATCTCCACAATTACCACTTATTGAAAGGCATGATTCAGATGCTAATGAATAGATTTAACAATAAAAGTATAAACAAAATTAATGAAATAATTCTTCCCACCCATACCTCCTTCCAATACACATGGAGACCACTTTTGGGCTGCCAAATCTTTTTTAAGGATTTCAGAAATAATACTTTGCACACTCAGCAAGAACTTATTTGAGTCCCTTATATGTCTCTGATACTGTTAAGCATTTTAGGCTACAAAAATGAGTACACTTTGGACTTTAATATCCAGATAAAAATACTCTTTGTTGAACAACAGAAGATTCAAATGTTCTACCTCAGTTCAGCTAAGCACTACATTAGATTCAGGAAAGAGATATAGTAACATTTGACTTCAAGTGAATGATCGCTTTCCTTAGCAGATTATGAAATTGCTCTACTTCAGTAACCATGATTCTCTAAGTTACGTAAAAATTTTATGAAATATGATGTTTATTTGTACTGTGATTTGGATGCTTATATTTATACAATTTTTAAGAAATTATTTTTGTTTATATTCACTGTTTTCTAAGGTCAACTAGAGAAAATTATTAATATAGTCCTTGTTATAGAACCTCTTCTCATTTCTATAAAAATGAGTATTCATCTGGAAGAGAGAAATCAGATAGTACTTTAAAACTGCAATAGATCTTACATTTTTATTGATTAAACAACTGGAGATGTGAAGAACTTTCTAATCCCATGTATCATAGACTTAATAGTTGATATTTTTAATGAATAAAATTTTGTTCTCTTCTAAAAACCTTTCTAATTCCTTTCTAAGCATTTTAAGTACACTTCCAAAATATATAACATTTTGCATAGCTGTGTCTTAATGTTTTATCTTCAAATATGAGTTGTGGCCTTTTTGGCATTTATAAAGAACCACATTGTTGAGCATATTAAGCACACAACCGTTTAAATGTTAAACTGTTAAATTACAAAATTTAGCTGCTATTTACATCTTGGGGTAGAGGGACACATTGCTATGATTTATTTTTCTTAGTACTTTTAAATCAGAACAAGACAGCACCATTTTCAAAGAGAACTAATATGCTAGCACTGAAAGTAACCTTCAAGATCATTGTATGTAACGTCTTGATTTTCCACATGAGGAAATGATTCACAGAGGTCAAGAGGTTTGCTATCCACTCACAGCCTATACACCGTCTATGCATTAAGGCTAAGATTACTGTTCGCAGTGTCCTGCCCTGGAGTCTCAGGTGTGACGTAGATTGAAATCCCTGGGAGTCAATACCTCTTAGGAGGTACCATCTTGGACCCACATTTTCTTGGGCTACTGGGTATCTAACTACCCAAGAGCAGAGCTGATCCCTAGTGGGCTTCTACATCAGCCTCCTGGGCTTTACTGCACACAGATTCTCAGCCTTTCCTCTGTGGGAAGGGGATATTTGTATTGTTAACTTAAACAGGATTTAGTTTTTCTCCAGTAGTTTTTCCTTTTAGGAAAGAATGTTTCATAACCAAAAAGAACAAATGTATTCTCATTGTATTCCATAAGACATAAGATTGTATGAGATTTTAGTCCAGTTATTTGTTAATGGGAATTATTTATGTCAGGATTTTTGCTGTCCCTTGCTCTTCCTGGAAGTTGTCCCTCCCATAGTTACATGTGTTCTCCCATCAGTTTCATTGTGTTATGTTGCTAGTGAGAAAAGCCAAGAGTCATATGTCAGTTTCCATTTATTGTAGAGTCACAAATAGCTTTCAAAGTGGTCTAGTTTCATCACATGGCAGGTCTCCAAGGATTCAGCACTATTTATAATTCTGTTGCACTAAGTTATGGAGAACCAGATGTGAGAGTCATGCGTAATATGTATTTATATATCTTCATGAATCCTAATTAAAGGACCAAAGATCTTCCTCTGTCACTTCTGAGTTATTTAAATCCGCTTTAGTTGTAATACAGGACTGAATCACACGAGGTTATTAAGATCATTCTACATATTAAGTTGGTTTAAATTACATTGTAATCATCGCTCTGGAAAAATTGCAGGTGGCCTAATTGTGCAGCAATAAGAAACAGGTTAAATCGTGATATAGAATACTATTCCACCATTAAAAAGACAGAGAAGTAAGTTCATAGTGTATCAGATGAGAAGCAAACAATATTCACAGTAAAAAAAAAAAAACTCATCTGGGTGAACCTTACTATATGTACTGTATAAAAGGTTGGAATGATATTTAACAAAATACCAACCATCCTTATTTCTCAGGAATTAGGATCATAGTGGTTTTTATTTTCTGGTATTGGCTAAACTCCATTTTCTAAAATCTCTACAGAATCTCATAGCCCCTTTATAAAAAAAATTGCTGT
This sequence comes from Tamandua tetradactyla, assembly GCF_023851605.1. Classification (NCBI taxonomy): domain Eukaryota; kingdom Metazoa; phylum Chordata; class Mammalia; order Pilosa; family Myrmecophagidae; genus Tamandua; species Tamandua tetradactyla. The sequence continues at coordinate 202,705,291 of NC_135329.1, forward strand.
TAAAATAAATCTGCATACTACCACAGAATATTAAATATTAGCCTTGTAATTCCTCGATATTCTCTGTTCCATCCCACAAAGGTGTAGGGTTGTTTTTTATGGTGAAATGTGGGGAAGCCGTGCTCCCCTTCCACCTCTGCCTCCACAGGTGCTTACGAGTGGTCGGGGAGGTGCAGGAGGCTGAGCAGAAGCCCCGAGCAGCCCACCTGGGCTCGACTCCCCACATCCCCTCTCCACTTTTCCTAGCCTCAGCTCTTCTTTTTTACCTATTTGCTTATTCTCTTCTCTTCCCTCTCATCCCTACTCCAAGCCTTCCAGGCTAAAGATATCCACATACCTGGGGCAAGAAGGCCTTCTGGTCCTTTTATTAGCAGCTAGCTCTCCCCTGCTACAATTATTTATTTCTCTCTGAATGTTCCAGAACACCCTGATTTCCATCTTATCTTGAGGCTGCTTTATACCCTTCAGCATACTGTTTAGGAACTACGGCAGCATAGTGTCGTTTTACTTTACAGCACACAAAATGTAAAGCTTTGTACATTTCATCAAATGCAGTCCTTTCATATCTGATCCGATTAATCTCTATGAAGGGTATAGTGTGCTGTTGTTGGATATCAGGTTTAGGTCTCCAAGAGAAGAAGGGGTCAGGCATCCTTTCTGTGAAAGAGCTTTTCTACATTGCAGTTAACGTCACTAGAAAATGATCTGGGTTGACTCTTGAGTCATTGCATCAAAGCCCTTCACAAATCAAACCGAAACAAGCCAAAACCTAGTCCTTTTTAATTTTCAGTTCAGGGAGACCAAAAGGATACAGTTTGCGTTTGGCTACTGTGCTGCTGAAGCAACATAAAATGTAGCGAGCTCATGGACATTAAGGGAGATAAAGTATTTAATAAGTGTCTTCTAAAAGAAGTGGCATCTATATAGAACACCTGCTGTCTTCATTATAACTTTAAATAAAATGTGTCTCTAGGGGCTGGCAGGGCCTGTCTTTTGGTGTACCATGCTGTGACAAAGATAAATTTTAAACTTCAAGTAATTTACTGTTGTTTGGAGAATGCTTTTGGTGAGGTGTGGTGGGGGCAGATGGGGTTTAGATAACATAGCTTTGAAACTGACATATGTCAGCTTATGACAGGTTTCAAAGCCCTTGTTAGCCCTAATTATTTGCTAATTATTATCCTTTTAATATTTTACATATCACTGAAGCACGTACACAGTGCTTCTTGGTACGTGAGCATAGCTGTCTAGTGGATTCTGGATTTCTTTGTACAATTTAAGCAAGAGACTGGTGGTTGTTGAGCAATGCTTGTGTCGATGGCGTTTTTCTATTACGCTTTGGCTGTTACCATCCTCCATGCAGGGGCAGGGGCGGGTGGAAGGGAGAGCACACCCGTGAAGGCTCGTCTCTGAGTGCCCTTTAAATCCACTGCCAGTTGGGCAAATTGCAGTCTAACCAAGAATGGGATTTCTATAAGCCATGGCTGTGAAAAACCTGGTAACCCCAGAAAATAATATTTAATCGGCAGAATGGTTTGTGTTATTAGCATGGGAAGAAAATAACTCACTACCAAATTCTACTGTATCATAAATGGGATTTTTTGAAACCAAAATCAAAGCATCTGCTGGTTTTTTTAGCTGTATGAACGTGTTTTTTGTCTCTTAAAGAAACAGCAGCTGTGCAGTCACCATGCACTCTGTCTCTTAGACCTTGACATCAGATGAACGGTACATCTTCAGAGTTAATGAGCAATTAGAACGTTCTTCCCTGTCAATTAACTGGCAGAATAATGAAACCAAATGAACACTGTCCTTAAAAACACCAAGACTTGTAGTTTCCAAAAGGCTTGCCTGTCTCTGCTGTTTGTAGTAACATGAATAGACAAACGAGTACTAAACCTGAAAAAAAAAAATCATTTACAGCAAAAAGAAGAGAGGTACACAAACAGGATTGACAAAATGGAGTGACATTATAGTATCTGCCATCACATTAATTGGCAAACAAAATATTTAGGTAGTGCATGTCCTTTCTCAGATGAATGAGTGTCTAAAACCTAAGTCGTGAGCATTCTGGTTATTGATCCTAACTTTGAATCTCACCTATAATAAATTCATCTGACTGTTCAGCAGAAATGTACTGGGCCACTTGGTGAGGGGTGGGGGATGGGGGGGTGTCTGGGTAAGTGCCTTAAAGTGCATGACAGAGGACCTTGTGGTGCTGGATAAAAGAACAGGCTCTGAAACCAGAAGCATCTGTTTTGGAACCCAACTTGGGTTCCAAACTGTAGACAGTGTATCCAGTTAGTATGCTTTTAGTTGCAGATCAGAGTTCCTAAAATACAGTGTTCCAACATACAGTGACCTAGTAAGACAGAAAATATTTCTCTCTCATAAAAAGAGCCCAGAGTTAGGTATTCCAGGGTAGTAGGTCTACTCCCCCGTCCTCAACAAGGAACCTCATTTCTGGATCTGAGGTCAGCACAGTTTTCACCTCTATGCATGTTCCATTGGCCAGAACTTAAATTCATGGTTACATCAAGTTTCAGGAAGACTGGGAAATGTGTTTTCTAACTAGTGGCCCTGTGCCCAGTTAAAACTGGGAGCTCAGTGATTGAAGAAGGAGAAAATGGATACACCTGCCTCACAGAAAGCCCAGGAATTGGGACGGCTTCTGCTTCCCTTGTCTGTGGTTCTCTTGACACTGCCCTTCTCCATGTGTTGACTTCCTCTTCAGGCTGAAAGAAGTTCCAGGTTTCTCATCCTGACCTCAGGAACCCCAGGAGAAAGAGCAAAGAAGCCTTTCCAAGAAGCTCCCCCTCTTTGTCTCTTTGCCCAAAATTGTATCACATGCCAGTGCTGTAGCCCAGTAAATGGCAGGAGAGGAGTCCCAGGACTGCTTAATCCATCCTAACCCACCCTTGGGTCAGCCCCACTCTGTACCTGGGAGACAGTGCATACCCACCCAAAATAGGTGTTCTGTTTGGAAGATTAAAAGGAAGAATAGCTTTGGGTGGCAGCCAACAGTGTTTGCCTCAGAGAAATTACTTAACTTTTCTCAACCTCAATCTCTATGAAATAAGAACAGTACCACTTACTGCAGAGTCAATGAAATAATCTCCAAAGTGCCTTGCATGCTGCCTGTCACACAGCAAATCCTCAGTAATTTTTTGTTTCCATTCTCTTGTCCTTATTTTCTCTAGAAACAACATGTCGGATATGCCTAGAAAGAGTAATTATATCAAATAAGTTCAAATAATAAAACATGTGAAGTACTGCTCTCTCATTTTGAGGGGCAGAAGAGTTGAGTTCCTACAAACTTTGTGAGCCTTAGAAATCAATAGGTAGACTCTGTATGACAGTTATGTAAACAGTAGACCAAATCCTTTGACTAAGGTACAAAAATGACCGTAGACTAGGAATTTTGAGAGATTTAAGTTGTTTAGTTTTTTAAATGTCTGCTAATATCCTTATCTGGCTAACTTTAACATTTACATACAATTTCAAAAATTCATAAAAAATATTTTTGACCAAAATGTAAAATAATTCCTGATTATCTTTACTGTACTGGATAGTTGTGACCATTTTTGAAGGTTTCCCATGCCTTTTTTTCTCTACTTGTTTTGTAGACCCACTCACCTTTGAGTCACATTGAGTCATTGAATCACACATTCATTAGCTCTTTCAATGTGATTGGTTAGGACAAACTCTACCTCTAGAGTATTATTTTCTCTTTTAATCTGAGGTATCATAATCTTTCCACTCTGCCTCATATAAATATAAGCTTTGATATCTGCATGCTTCCTTTGAGGTTCTTATAGGCACTGTCAAAGGAAGCTCTGATTTCCTTAACTTACTGACTTCTGAGATAAGCATAACTTTTGTTTTACCTATAGCAATATTTTTTATTAAGTTTACTGGGTAGGGTAGGATAATGCATGTTTTACCATTTGCTTACAATTTTCATTTTTTAGTTCCCCTTGTCAGAAAGAAAAGTCCATTTTTAGACAAAAGTAGCTACCTATCGGTAACTACATCTTTAATGTTAAGGCGCCACTCTGGATTTGCTTGATGAAGTTTACCTTCCTGTAAAGTGTGTCCTCCTGTGTTAATAATCTGAGACGTGTCCTGGAAACTGAAGACTACACAAAAGGAGGTGGTCAAAGTCATTCTTAGAACACCACCTGGTGAACTGTATGCCTTCTCTGTTCTCACTTTTTTTTGTTGTTGCTGTTCACCAAAGCATTAAATCATCTATAGAAGGGGGTCAGACCACTGATTTGTTGGATTCAATATGTATCCTCTGGTAGTGGTAGAGTTACTACGTTTTGTTTTTGTGAGAGTGAGAAAAGAATGGCATAACCAGGAAAGTATTTGAGAACTGTGAGGAGCTCTCTCTCCATAAGGTGATTTTAAGGATTTATTTTCTGATTTGTCATCTAAGCACCACTGCCGTGTCTCAAATTATGATCACTGAGATATCACTGGGAACATTTCTAGAAATCTTTGTTTCCAATTTCATATTATTGGCAAACCCTGGAAGAATTAAGGTGTTCACTAAAAGTACATATTTTCATTATTAGTTTAACTTGCTGTGTATTTTGAAGGTGAGCTTAAGAAATGTATGGTGCTTAAGTCCTCCTGCAAATTCTGAAGACATCTCACATTTCAAAGGCAGTAATAGATTCCAAAATGAAGATGTGACACATGTGGAAAGGTGCTGTACCCTCACCACACAATAAGGGGATAGACACAGAAAGGTTAAGAGGAGGTCAGACAGAAGATCAATAAGGAAACAGATTTTTAATAATACAATAAATGAACTAGACTTATTAATATTAACAGAACATTAAACCCCACAACAGCAGAACACACAAGGATAGACCATCTGCTGGATCACAAAGCAAGTCTCTATAGATTTAAAAACATTCAAATATACAAAACACTTTCTCAGATCATAATGAAATTAAGTTGGAAATCAATAACAGGCAGAAGGCCAGAAAATTCACAAATATATGGAGGCTAAACATCATACTTTTTTGTGTGTACTGTATAGCAATGGTCACATTTCATTCTTTTTACATTTGAGTATCCCGTTATTGCAACACCATTTGTTGAATTTTTGTTCATTTGTTTTTTCTTTCTTTTGTTTGCTTGTTTGTTTTTGGGATGTGCATGGACTGGGAATCGAGCCTGAGTCTCCCACATAGCAGGCAAGAATTCTACCACTGAACTACCCTTGCACCCACTAAACATCATATTCTTAAACAACCAGTGGGTCAAAGAAGAAATTACAAGAGTAATCAGTAAGTATCTTGAAGCAAATGAACATAAAAACACAACATATCAAAATTTATGGGATGCAGCAAAGGTGCTGCTGAGAGGGAAATTTATTGCCTTTAATGCCTATATTAAAAAAGAAGAAAGAATAAAAATTGAGCAATTAACTGGAGGAACTAGGGAGAAAACAGCAAACCCCAAAGGAAACAAAAGGAAAGAAATAATGAAGATTAGAGCAGAAATAAATTAAGACTAAGAAAACAATCGAGAAAACCAGCAAAACCAGAAATTGGTTCTTTGAGAAAATCAATAAAATTGATGGACCCTTACCTAAACTGACAAAAAGAGAGAGAGAAAGGATGCAATAAATAAAGTCTGAAATGGAGGAGGAAACATAACTACTGACTCCCACGGAAATAAAGGAGGTAATGAGAGAATACTGGGAGCAACTATATAATAAACTAGACAATGTGGATGAAATGGACAACTTCCTAGAAAGACAGGGGCAGTGAACATTGACTCAAGAAGAAATAGATGACCTCAACAAACCAGTCACAAGAGATTGAATCAGTCATCAAGAAGCTCCCCCCAAAACGCCCAGGACCAGATGGCTTCACATGTGAATTCTACCAAGCATTCAAGAAAGAATTATTAGCAAGCCTGCTCAAATTCTTCAAAAAAAATTGAACAGGAGGGTAAGCTATCTAACTTATTCTTTGAAGCCAACATCACCCTAATACCAAAGACAGACAAAAGATACTACAAGAAAAGAAAATTATAGCACAATCTCTTTAATGAATATAGGTGCAAAAATCCTCAACAAAATACTTGCAAATTGAATCCAGCAGCACATTAAAAGAATTATACACCATGACCAAGTGGGTTTTATTGCAGGTATGCAAGGCTGGTTCGACACAAGAAAATCAATTAATATAACTTACCATATGAATAAGTCAGAGCAGTAAAACCACATGATCATCTCAATTGATGCAGAGAAGTCATTTGACAAAATTCAACATCCTTTCTTGATGAAAACACTTCAAAGGATAGGAGTAGAAAGGAACTTCCTCAACATGATAAAGGGAATATATTAAAAACCCACAGTTAACATCATCCTTAATGGGAAAAGACTGAAAGCTTTCCCTCTAAGATCAGGAACAAGACAAGAATGTCCACCATCACCGTTGTTATTTAACGTTGTGCTTGACGTTCTAGCCAGAACAGTTAAGAAATAGAAATAAAAGGCATCTGAATTGGAAAGGAAGAAGTAAAACTCACTGTTTGCAGATGATAGGATACTATACGTCTATAATCCCGAAAAATCTACAGCAAAGCTAATATGGTAATAAATGAGCAAAGCAAAATGGTAGGGTACAAGATTAATACCCAGAAATCAGTAGTGTTTCTATGCACTAGTAATGAGCAATCTGAGATGGAACTCAAGAAAAAAATTCCATTTATAATAGCAACCAAAAGAATCAAATATTTAGGAATAAATTTAAGGATATAAAAGACCTATACACAGGAAACTATAAGAAATTGTTAGAAAGAAATTATGTAAGATCTAAATAAATGGAAAGGCATACTGTGTTCATAGATCGGAAAACTAAATATAGTTAAGATATCAGTTCTACCCAAATTGACTTATAAATGCAATGCAATACCAATTAAAATTCCAACAACTTACTTTCAGAAATAGAAAAACCAATAACCAAATTTATTTGGAAGGGCAGATGCCCTGAATAGCTAAAAAATATCTTGAGAAAGAAAAATGAAGTGGGAGTCCTCACACTACCTGACTTGAAAGCATACAATGAAGTTACAGTGGTCAAAACATCATGATACTGACATAAAGATAGATATACTGGTCAATGGAATCGAATTGAGTGTTCAGAAATAGACCTTCTCATCTATGAACAATTGTTCTTTGATAAGGCAGTCAAACCAACACAACTGAGAAAGAGAAGCCTCTTCAATAAGTGGTGTTTGGAGAACTGGATATCTATATGCAGAGGAATGAAACACATTCTTCACCAAAATTAACTCACATCCTACACATGGATCAAAGACCTACATATGAGGACTAAGACCATAAAACCTTTAGAAGAAAATGTAGGGAAATATCTTATAAATCTTGTGAAAGGAGGTGGTTTCCTAGACCTTACACCAAAGCACGAGCAATGACAAAAGAAACAGATAAATTGGATCTCCTCAAAATTAAACACTTTTGTGCACCAAAGATCCTTGTCAGGAAAGTAAAAAGGCAGCCCACACAGGTGGAGACAATATTTGGAAACCACATATCACAAGGATTTAACATCCAGAATATATAAAGAGATTGCACAGCTCAACAATAAGAAGAGAAACAACCTAATTTAGAAAGGGGCAAAAGACTTGAGCAGATACTTTTCAGAAGAGGAAATACAGGTGGCTGAAAGGCACATGAAAAGATGTTCAACTTCACTGGCTATTAGAGAAATTCAAATCAAAACCACAATGAAATATCAACTGACACCCACTAGAATGGCCATTATCAAAAAACAAAACAAAACAGAAAACAACAAGTGCTGGAGAGGATGTGGAAGAAGAGACACATTTATCCACTGCTGGTGGGAATGTAAATGGTGCAACTGCTCTGGAAGGCAGTTTGGTGGTTCCTTGGGAAGCTAAGTATAGAATTGCCATATGTTCCAGCAATCTTATATTGCGGGATCCTATAATGAATATATATATATATATATATAGTAATCCAAAGCATTGGATTATATATATACTAATCCAAAGCATATATATAGTAATGCTTTGGATTATATATATATATATATATATTCAGAGGAACTGAAGGCAGGGACATAAAGGGACATTTGCATAGCATTATTTACGATTGCCATAAAATAGAAATAGCCCAAATGTCCCATCAAAGGACAAATGGCTATGTAAACTGTGGTATATACATAGGATGGAATATTTTGCAGCTATAAGACAGAATAAAGTCATGAAGTATGTAAGAACATGAATGAACCTAGAGGACATTAGGCTGAGTGAAATTAGTGAGAAACAAATGGACAAATACCATATGTTTTCACTAATATGAACTAACATTAATGAGTGAACTTTGAGAGTTAAAGTTAAGAACACAGGTTATCAGAAGTTAGAAAGAGGGTAGAGATTGGACATTTGGTGCTGAAGGAACACAGAATGTGCAACAGGGCTGATTGAAAATTTCAGAAATGGATAGTACAATAGTATCTGATGATAGCACAAAAGTGTAAGTACACTGAATGAAGCTGAATGTGAATATAGTTGAGGGAGGAGGGCTGGGTCATGAATGACTCCAGCACAAAAGATAGAGGATAAAGACTGCGATGTATAACTTAGGAATGTCTATAGTGGACAATGATGGTGATTAAATGTACAAATATAAAAACGTTTTTGCACGGGGAAGAACAAATGAATATCAATTTTACACAGTGCTGAAAACTGAGTGTATACAGGGAAAAAATACAATCAGTGCAAGCTAGGGTCTATAGTCAACAATAACATTGGAATATGCTTCCACTGATTGTAACAAAAGCATTATGCCAAAACTAAATGTCAACAAGCAGGGGATATGGGGAAGGGTATGGATTCTTTGCAGAAGCAGAGGAAATGTCTTCATATAGATTATGGTGGCGAAGACATGGCTATTTGCTTAGGTCATATGATGTGTGAATAAAACTATTTAAAAATGAACAGAGAGAAACAAGGCTAGAGAAAATGTAGAGAAAGAGATATACTATTCACTGTTGGTGGGGAAGCTAGGAGGCACAGCCCCTCTGGAGGGCAGTGTGGTGGTTCTACAGGAGACTAGGGGTGAGGTTGCTATATTATTGTACAACCCCATTGCTAGATATATAACTGGAGGAACTGAAAGTGAGGGTTGGAGTGGACATTTGCACACTGGCGTTTATGGGGGCAGTGTTCACAATTCACAATGGAAGGGGGAACTGTGGTGTATACATACAAGGACTGCTGAGTGGCTGTAAGAAGAACAGTCGCGAGGCATGCAACTAGGTGAATGAAACGAGCATAGTATATTGAATGAAATGTCAAAAACAAAAAGGCAAATATTATCATGCTTCACTCATATGGACTAACTATAATATATAAACTCAGAGAACTAAAGTCGAAAGCATAGGTTAACAGGTTGGGGCCTATTGTAAAGGATCCTAAATTGTAAGCTCTTACAGCAGTCACATCTATCCTGGAGTTGTAACTATTATTTCTAAATTCTGAGGTACTGAGCTATTTGTGTATAACGTGGTCATTCCCTGAAACTTCAGGTATCTATATGACACCTGAGACTCGGAGTTAGAGCTCTGAAGCTATGAAAGTCAGCATTCCTCTATACAGCAACTGTTAAAGAAGTTGAAAAAGTGATCAGACTTAGACTGGAGATATGAATGAAGCAGATCTAGATAGGACTGGATAGGACTAAGGTAAATCGGAATACAGGGTGAAGGATGATATGCTCCATATTTTAAAACTTCAACTTCTGTGTGAAACCAAAGAGAGAGATGTTTATTTGGTGCAAAATTTATATTTTGGATAGTGCATTAACTAATTTAACTTATATGGTCAGTTTATTTGAACACCATAATTACATGGAATTTTGAGTCAGGCATGAAATCTTATTGATTTGTGCAGGTTAATACAATGCCCTGATATATTCCAGAGAGATTTGGGCAGAGAAAAAAATATTTGTGAAGTCCCGTTGAGGTACTGGTGAGAAAGGAAGAAATATTTAACTTCCGCATCTGGGGAATTCCTGATATTCACCCAAGCAGTGGGGACAACCAATTCAATTGGCTCAGTCCTCTATCTTGGGGTTCGACCCTATGAAACATGTTTCTACAAAGGAGAAGCTAAGCCTACTTATAATTATGCCTTAGAGTCACCACCAGAGACTCAGATGGTCTCAGATGACTCTTTTTTGTTGCACATCTTTTGTTGCTCAGATGTGGCTTCTCTTTCTAAGCCAACTTGGCAGGTGAACTCACTGCCCTCCCCTCCCCCAATGTGGGACAGGACTCCCAGGCGTGTAAATCTCCCTGGTAACGTGGGGCAAAACTCTTGGAATGAGCCAGAACCCGGCATCATGGGATTGAGAAAGCTTTCTTGACCAAAAGTAAAGAGGAAAATGAGACAAAACAAAGTTTCAGTGGCTGAGAAATTTCAGAGTTGAGAGTTTATCCTGGAAGTTATTCTTATGTATTATATAGATATCCCTTTTTAGTTTATGGTATATTGGAGTGGCTGGAGGGAAGTACCTGAAACTGTTGAGCTGTATTCCAGTAGCCTTGATTCTTGAAGACGATTGTGTAACTATATAGCTTTTACAGTGTGACCATGTGATTGTAAAAACCTTGTGTCTGATGCTCCTTTTATCCAGGGTATGGGCAGGTGAGTAAAAACTAAGGAGAAATAAATAATTAATATGGGTGGGATAAGAGTTAAGAAAAAATTGGGTAGATTAAAATACTAGTTGTCACTGAGAGGGAGGGGTAAGGGATATGGGGTGCTCGAGCTTTTTCTTTTTTCTTTTTATTTCTTTTTCTGAAGTGACACAAATGTTCTAAAAATGATCATGGTGATGAATACACAACCAAGTGATGATATTGTGAGCCATTGATTGTATACTGTGGATGGACTGTATGTGCGTAAAGATTCCTCAATAAAAATGTTTTTAAAAAAGAGGTTTTAAAAAAAGAATTAGAGCCCACATCTTCTAATTATCAAACCAGTGATCTTTCCAGTTTATCATCTAGTCTTGGGGTGATAATACAAGTACAGATTTGCATAAGATTTATAACCAAGTACTGAAAGAAGCCAGAAATTCAGCTGAAGCTTAAGCTCCTTCCACAGAGTCAATCTCTTAGTGTTTTTAAGCATCCGATTTTTATATAGTTATTATACTGAACACATAATTGTGGTCTTTTAAAATTATTATTTTTTATTTTATTTTAATAACTTCATAAAATTCTGTCAAATGTATAATATATGCTATTTACTTCACCATTTTTCCCTCTTTTTGATAGCACAACAACTGTGTTATTACAAAACTTAACATGATTTACAAAATTGAAGAAAATCAGGTTGCTATTGCAGGTCAAAGTTAAAGGTTTTTACCTATTGATTGAAGAAATGTTAAACAACATCCCTGTTCCCACCCCACCAGATGATTTTTGAAGTGTGCAAACTCTTAAAATTCTTAAAATATATTTAAAAAATTAATATTTAATATATTCACATTACTTTATATGTTCATCGGAAGATGACAAAAAAATCCATGGTTCTGTGCAATAAGTGTAATAGTAACAGTTTGCTCATTTTCTTTTAAGACTTTCTGGTTTTTATGAAAACACATAGCATTGAATATTTTGAAAATATGAATTATACTTGTATCTCTGTCACCTTGCCGAATTCATTACCACAAGATGATTTGGGAGATATGTTTAATAAAAAGAATTTTTTGTTGTTATTGTGTGCTAAGCATTGTATGCTGGGAATATGGGCAGCATATCAACCAGACTAGACGATCTTGGTCTCATGGAGTTCACTTTCTAGCGATGGGGAGAAGATAGACCAATAAAGGGAAGGTTAAGTGCTGTGGGCAGAGATGCTGCATGAAAGAGGATAGGGAGGGCGAAGGACGGAGTGAAACTTGGGGTTGCTGTTAAGTAATGTGACAAGGACATCTGAGCAGTAATCCCTGAGGGGGTGTGGGAACAAGCCATGTTGTCATCTGGGGTGGCGCCAGATTCGGAAACCACAAGTGCAAGTATGAGGCAAGTTGTGTTAGGATCGGTGGGAAGGCCACTGTGACTGGGGTCAGGCTGGTAAGGGGATGGTGGCCGTCCATGAAGCCTGAGAGTGAGCAGGGCCTGCACCACCGGGCCTGGCAGGCCCCTCTGGGTTTTGGGTTCACCCTGCTGAGATGGGAAGCCAGGGAAGGGTTTGAACAGATGCATGAGGAGAGCAGGGGAAGTATAGAAAGGCTCAGAGGTGAGAGGATGGCCTGTTGGCAGAACTCAGTCAGTTGTGGCTGCAATGGATTTTTCCCACTGGGGTGCTGGGGTGGCAGCGTATGAGGGTGGAGAGAGAGGTAGGAACCAGGTTGTGAAGGGCCCAGTATGCCGTGTTTAAAGATCCTGAAGACCAGAGAAACCCTTGAGAGTTTTAAGCCAGCAAGCAATAAGATCAAACCTGGGGTTCCAGATAACTCTGCTTGCTGTGGTGATGGAGATTTAGTGGGGAGAGATGGAATTTAAGTGAGAGTGTAGCATACTAGGCATATTCTTAGAGATATGTATGTATCTATGTGTGTGTGTATACATGCATGTATGTGTGCATGTGTGTGAATGAGTTTTCTTAATCCAAGAACAAGCAATGGAGTGGTTTTTACCATTTACCCGTTTCAAACAAGAGCAAAGGGAGGCTAACCTAGGTCCCAATCTAGTATGTTTTAGAAATGGACTTTGAATCCAAGTAATCTTGTTCCAGAGTCTTTGCATTTATTGTGGTATGAATTGCTCTATGGCGTGTCACGGGAACACAGGCTCAGACAGAAATTTTTAGCAAATGACAGCTTTTTAAATTACACAGCATAAAGGGGCCCAAAAGAGGAGTCAAAGAGACCCATCGTGGCTGGTCTCCTGAGGAGGCCAACTGCTCAGGTCAGGGTTGGTGGATGGCAGCTCTGCAGGCCGCAGTTCCCCTCAGAGAAGAGAGAAAATTGGTGCTGCCTGCCGGGGTATTTACACCACCCCTGGGGGAGGGGCCCTGCCCCTAAGAGTTCCTGTGCTGGTGAGCAGCTAGAAGTGCTTGTTTCCAGGTTTGGGGCCTAAGGTATGGTCAGGCCTTTCCAGTGTACCTAATATCTACCTGGCAGTGGAATGGAAACATGTTCAAACATCCGCACATAACAGAAAAGGAGGAGGGGAGGGGAGAGGAGGGGAGGGTTGGGCGATGGCCTCTAGGGTTCCCTGACTCCGCCAGCACTTACTCATTACAGTATTTTGCCTTTCCTATTTGTTGGGTACAATATTATTATATAATACTATTATTAGTATTCTACTAAATAGTGTTAGTCAACTAGTGTAGTTTTCTGTATTCATACCCATTCCTACTGGAATGAAATGAGAAAGTTTAATGAATTAGGAGAGTTTTCTCTAAAATATTTATCAAAAAGTTTCCAATTCTTTTTTTAAAGCACCAATCATTAATGTCTTTCTGGTCATCTTTAAGCTTTTTAGTGTGACTTTTTACTACAGCTTTTGTGGTTGAGTTTTTTCAGGGGTTCAGTAGAAGTCTGTGAAAATTTTAGGAGTATGGAATCACAAAATATTTTCCAGTCCACAGATAAAACTCAGCTAACTACAATCAATGTAAAGATAGAATTTAAAAGATATTAAAACTAAATAAAGGAGAATGGAGTTTTATTAAAGATACAGCTTGCTGATAGCAAGGAGAACTAAATATATTAAGAATTATGATGGCATCACTGGAGTTCTAGTAAAAGAGAATAACTTTCATTTTCTAATGTTTCAATAAACGATTGGCGACTGTCATGGTCAGATTCATGTGTCAACTTGACCAAGTGGTGGGACCTGTTTGTCTGGTTGGACAAGTGCTGACCTGTCTGTTGCAATGAGGACATTTCATAGAATTAAATCATGATCAGGTCAGCGGCATCCACAGCTGATTCCATTTCTAATCAGCCAAGGAAAGTGTCCTCTGCAATGAGTGATGCTCATTCTAATCACTGGAAGCCTTTTAAGGAAGATTCAGAAGAGGCAGGCTCTCTTCCTACTTCGGCTGGCGATCCTCTCCTGTGGAGCTCGTCCAGACTCTTCATCGGAATCGTCGGCCTCACAGCCTGCCCTACAGATTTTGGACTCTGCATTCCCATGGTCACGTGAGACACTTATAAATTTTATATTTGCCAGTGTTCCCTGTTGATTCTGTTTCTCTAGAGAACCCTAACTAATACATCTTGGTACCAGGAGTGGTTCTTAAGAAACAGAATTTTAAAAATGGGTTTTTGTGAATGGTTTTTTGCTCTGACTGGACTCAGAGGCACTAAGGCAATTATGATTCCCATAATTTGAATGACCCTCCCAATCCGTGGAATGAGTTGGCAAAAGAGATAGTCAAACTATCACCATTTGATTCTCCTAATGCTTCACTTGTACAAAGCTAAGCTCTGGGAGATAATGTTTTTGACACCTTTACAGAGATTTACAGAAATAAGAGGTATAGAGATGTTGGCTGGTTGTTGTTAGATACACTGGCTATATTAAGGAGTGAAAGGGATGGGCTTAAGGCTTCAAAAGAGAAGCTTAAGCGCCGTCTGACAGATGTAAACATGTCTATGAGTATCCTGAAGGAAAATCTTATTTCCTGTAGCCGTAGACTTGAGATCTCTGAAAATCAGACTCAGAATCTTATTGTTTGAGTAGCAGCTTTACAACGTAAACTGAAATCTCAGTGTTGCATGGTGTCTGCCGTTAAAGTGAGGGTATTGATTGGAAAGGAGTGGGGTTGATTGAAAAAAGGGATGGTGACATATGGATTGATAATGATGTTGGGGGTGAGGTTGAAACCCTAGACCATGCTGAGCCTTCTCTAGATAACCTTGTAATGCTCTGCCCTGAGGACATAGCCGCCCCACCATCAGCCTGCCTTGAGGAGTTGCCCACCCAACCTCCTCCTGAAGGGATTAGCCCTATAGTGATTAATCCTGTTTCACCCAGTGAAACTGCAAATGAATGCGCTGAAGCAAATGGCTTGGAAAATATTTTTAATTCTTTTCATGACTTACCCCTACCACCCCTCATTTCTTCCAGACCTATAACTAAAGTCCCAATAGGCCTCTAAAGGTGTGGTACAAAGTATCACACATGAAGAGGTACATTATACTCCAAAAGAACTGTGTGAGTTTTCCAGTTTATTTAGACAGAAATCAGGGGAATATGTGTGGCAATGGATTTTAAGGGTGTGGGATAATGGTGGGAGGAATATAAGGCTGGATCAGGCTGAATTTATTGATGTAGGCCCACTAAGCAGAGATTCCGCATTCAATATTATAGCTCGAGGGGGTAGAAAAGGTATTAACAGTTTGTTTGGATGGTTGATTGAAACATGGATCAAAAGGTGACCAACATTACCTGAGGTTGAAATGCCAGAACTGCCCTGGTATAATGTAGATGAGGGGTTCCAGAGGCTTAGAGAGATTGGAATGTTAGAGTGGATTTATCATGCAAAGCCTGCTCTTCCAGCCCAGGAATGTCCAGAGGATGCACCTTTTACCAGAACAGTGAGAAATAAATTTGTGAGACTAACACCATCATCCCTAAAGAGCTCTGTAGTTGCACTTCTCTGTAGGTCAGATATTATTATAGGAACTGCTGTAACTGAGCTGGAATCCTTGAACACAATGGGGATGACGGGATGCCGAGTTGACAGAAGCCAGGTGGCAGCACTTAATTGCCAAAGACAAGGTAGACATGGCTATTAAAATAGACAGCAAACTCAAAGCAGGAGTCAAAATTATATGACTCGCAGAGATTTGTGGCATTGGCTAGTAAATCACGGGGTACCTAGAAATACAATAGAAGAGCAGTCTACTAAATTCTTGTTCGAGCTATATAAACAAGAGTTCTAGGACAAGTGAACAGAAGTCTAACCTGAATTACAAAAACACAGAGTCACGGCCCCTTAATCAATTTCCAGACTTGAGATAGTTTACAGACTCAGAGCCCCTTGATTGAAGGGAGGGCCAGGTCCCTATGGGGGAGAACCCTGTTACACTGCCACAAATTTATACTGTTAATCTTCCTCCAAGCCTTCCCCAAGGAGACTGATAGCCTTTTACCAGGATAACTGTACATTGGGGAAAAGGAAATGATCAGATATTTCGGGATTATTAGACACTGGTTCAGAAGTGACATTAATTCCAGGGCACCCAAAACGTCACTCTCGTCCACCAGTCAGAGTTGGGGCTTATAGAGGCCAGGTGGTCAATGGAGTTTTAGCTCAGGTACATCTCACAGTGGGTCCAGTGGGCCCCCAGACCCATTCTGTAGTTATTTCCCCAGTTCCAGAATGTATAATTGGAATAGACATCCTGAGCAACTGGCAGAATCCCCACATTGACTCTCTAACTCATGCAGTGAGGGCTATTATGGTGGGAAAGGCCAAGTGGAAGCCACTAAAACTGCCCCTACTGAGCAAAATAGTAAATCAGAAGCAATACTGTATTCCTAGAGGGATTGCAGAGATTACTGCCACTCTTAAGGACTTGAAGGATACAGGAGTGGTGATTCCCACCACATCCCCATTCAACTCTCCCATTTGGCCTGTGAAGAAAAAAAGATGGGTCTTGGAGGATGACAATGGATTATCATAAGCTCAACCAGGTGGTAACTCCAATTGCAGCTGCTGTTCCAGTTGTGGTATCATTGCTTGAGCAAATCAATACATCCCCTGGTAGCTGGTATGCGGCTATTGATCTGGCAAATGCTTTTTCACAATAGCTGTTAGTAAGGACCACCAGAAACAGTTTGGTTTCAGCTGGCAAGGACAACAATATACTTTCACTGTCCTACCTCAGGGGTGTATCAACTCTCCAGCCCTATGTCATAATCTTGTCCACAGGGACCTTGATTGTTTCTCCCTCCCACAAGTCATCACACTGGTCCATTGTAGTAATGATATCATATTGTTTGGACCTAGTGAGCAAGAAGTAGCAACTACTCTAGACTTACTGGTAAGGCATTTGCGTGTCAGAGGATGGGAGATAAATCCAACAAAAATACAGTGGCCTTCCACCTCAGTGAAATTTCTAGGTGTCCAGTGGTGTGGGGCATGTTGAGATATCCCTTCTAAGGTGAAGAATAAGTTGCTGCATTTGGCCCCTCCTATGACCAAAAAAGAGTCACAACGCCTAGTTGGTCTCTTTGGATTTGGGTGACAATATATTCCTCATTTGGATGTGCTACCCCAGCCTATTTATTGAGTGACCAGAAAAGCTGCTAATTTTGAGTGGGGACCTGAACAAGAGGAGGCTCTGCAACAGGTCCAGGTTGCTGTACAAGCTGCTCTGCCACTTGGGCCATATGATCCAGCAGATCCAATGGTGCTGAAAGTGTCAGTGGCAAATAGAGATGCTGTCTGGAGCCTTTGGAAGGCCCCTAGAGGAGAATCACAACACAGACCCTTAGGATTTTGGATCAAAGTCTTACCATCTGCTGCAAATAACTACTCTCCTTTTGAGAAACAGCTTTTGGCCTGCTACTGGCCCTTAGTAGAGACTGAATGCATAACCATGGGCCACCAAGTTACCATGAGACCTGAGTTGCCTATCATGAGCTGGGTGTTGTCTGACCCACCAAGCCATAAAGTTGGGTGTGCGCAGCAGCACTCTGTTGTAAAATGGAAATGGTATATACGAGATGGGGCCAGAGCAGGTCCTGAAGACACAAGTAAGTTACATGAAGAAGTGGTCCAAATGCCTGTGGTCTCCACTCCTGCCACATTACCTTCTCTTTCCCAGACCAGAGCTATGGCCTCTTGGGGAGTTCCTTACAGTGAATTGACTGAGGAAGAGAAAACTCGGGCCTGGTTTACAGATGGTTCAGCATGATATGTAGGTACCACCCGAAAGTGGACAGCTGCAGCACTACAACACCTTTCTGGGGTGTCCTTGAAGGACAGTGGTGAGGGGCGATCCTCCCAGTAGGTCAGAACTTCGAGCAGTGCTCCTAGTTGTTCATTTTTCTTGAAAGGAAAACTGGCCAGAGGTGCATTTGTGTACTGACTCATGGACTGTTGCTAATGGTTTGGCTGGATGGTCAGGGACTTGGAAAAACCATAATTGGGAAATTGGTGACAACGAGGTCTGGGGAGGAAGTATGTGGATAGACCTTTCTGAGTGGGCTAAAAACATGAACATATTTGTGTCCCATGTGAATGTGCACCAGAGGGTGGCTTCAGCAGAGGAAGGTTTAAATAATATAGTGGATAAAATAACCCGTTCTGTGGATGCCAGTCAGCCTGTTTCCCCAGCAACACCTGTCATTGCCCAATGGGCTCATGAACAAAGTGGTCATGGTGGTAGGGATGGAGGTTATGCATGGGCTCAGCAACATGAACTTCCAACAAGGCTGACTTGGCTGCATCCACTGTTGAGTGCCCAATCTTCCAGGAGCAGAGACCTACACTCAGCCCCCAATATGGCACTATTCCCCGAGGTGACCAGCCTCCTACATGGTGGCAGGTTGACTCCATTGGACCACTCTCTTCTTGGAAGGGGCAGTGATTTGTTCTAATTGGAATAGACACATACTCTGGATATGGGTTTGCTTTCCCTGCATGCAACACTTCTGCCAAAACTACCATCTATGGGCTTACAAAATGCCTTATCCATTGTCATGGTATTCCACACAGCATTGCTTCTGATCAAGGAACACACTTCACAGCAAATGAAGTTCGAGAATGGGCACATGCTTATGGAATTCTCTGGTCTTACCATGTTCCCCATCATCCAGAAGCAGCTGGATTGATAGAACAGTGGAATGGCCTTTTGACAACTCAATTACAGTGCCAACTAGGTGGCAATACCTTGAAAGGCTGGGGTAATGTTGTCCAGGAAGCTGTATATGCTCTGACTCAGCATCCGCTATATGATGCTGTTTCTCCCATAGCCAGTATCCATGGGTCCAGGAACCAAGGGGTGGAAATGGGAGTGGCACCACTCACTATTACCCCTACTGATCCACTAGATAAATTTTTGCTTCCTGTCTCTTCAACCCTGAGCTCTGCTGGTCTACAAGTTTTATTCCCAAAAGGGGGAGTGCTTCCACCAGGAGAAACAACAATGATTCCATTGAACTGGAATCTAAGACTGCCACCTGGTCACTTTAGGCTACTCATGCCCCTGGATCAACAAGTAAGAAGGGGATTGCATTATTGTCTGGGGTGATTGACGCTAACTATCAGGGTGAAATAGGATGGCAACTACACAATGGAGGTAAAGAAGAGTTTTCTTGGAATATAGGAGATCTCCTAGGGTGTCTTTTAGTACTACCATGCCCTGTGATTAAAATCAGTGGAAAAGTGCACACAGCCCAATCCAGGCAGGACTACCAGTGGGTCTGAAACTTCAGGAATGAAGGTTTGGGTCACCCCACCAGGCAAGAAACCACAGCCAGCTGAAGTGCTTGCTGAGGGTAAAGGGAATATGGAATGAGTAATGGAAGAAGGTAGTGATAAATATGAACTACGACCACGTGATCAGTTACAGAGACATGGACTGTGATGTTGTTTTATTCCTGTTATACTAGTTAAGTCCTAAGATATCAAGGTTAAGAATGAATATTACCCAAAGACTTGCACCCTATTCTGGAGAGAGCTAATGTGTTTCCAGTTATATGCAGGACAGTTGAGTATTGTTAGGTGAAAGAAAAAAATGTGGTTTTAATGTTTTTTATTTAGAAATTAGGTATGGTTTAAGGTGATATATATAGCTGCCAAGTTGACAAGGGGTGAACTGACATGGTCAGGTTCATGTGTCAATGTGGCCAAGTGGTAGTACCTGTTTGTCTGGTTGGGCAGGTGCTGGTCTGTCTTTTGCAATGAGGACATTTCATAGAATTAAATCATGATCATGTCAGCTGCATCCACAGCTGATTCCATTTGTAATCAGCCAAAGGGAGTGTCTTCTGCAATGAGTGATGCTCAGTCTAATCACTGTAAGCCTTTTAAGGAGAATTCAGAAGAGACACATTCTCTACTTGCTTTGGCTGGTGAGCCTCTCCTGTGGAGTTCTGTCCAGACCCTCCATCTGAATCATCAGCTTCACAGCCTGCCCTGTGGATTTTGGACTCTGCGTTCCTGCAGTCACATGAGACACTTATAAATTTTATATTTGTGAGAGTTCCCTGTTGATTCTGTTTCTCCAGAGAACCTTATCTAATACAGAGACTGTTGATGCATCCAAGTAACAAAAAGAGCTATCATTTGGGTAAAACTAATGCTAACCAAAGAGGAGGGGGGTTGAAGGTTTAGAATGTTTAGGAATGGGATGGTTGGGGGGATGGATAGAAGGAAGAGTGTAGGTGGTTTCCTAATATGTCTCCATAACATAAAAAAAAAAAACCATTAAGACCAACTTACATCACATTCCAATTCTTATTAGAATTCATGCAGTTAAGAAAATGTAAAAGAGCATAGTTTTTGCTTATTCTATTCTCTCAATTAAGACTTTACTTATGAGGAATATTAACATAATGCAGTGAATTTTAATGATTATTGTTTAAATGCTTTTTAAAAAAAATTGCCGTTTTACATGTTTCTTTTTAGAGAGTAATGAGTTTGTTTTTCAGGCCTTTTAGTGGTTAGGAACAATGCGATCTATGAGAGCCCCAATTAGACACGATTATAACCTGGCAGCACGGCTGTGCCGTTTAAGGGCGAGCTCATCTGACACTTCAAGTAACTGCAAAAATGTTCATCTAAGAGCCCTGTGGCAGTGGTTTGGCTGTGTGAGAATTATACAGAATTCTCATTAATTAGTTATTCTTAGAATTGTAACTCTGTAAGAGATCTTAGAAATGGCCTGCTTCAAACTACCTTGTTACAGCATACCCTAGAAAGAGATTTTCATGGGCTTAGAGGCACGCAGTTTAGTAGTCCTGAGCTTGTCCTGTAATCTGCATTGTTACTTCCTATTTTGTTTGTTGAATGCTGCCAGAATGCAGTATGCCAGAAGTGTAATGGCTTTTTAAAAGGAAATTTATTAAGTTATAATTATACAGTTCTAAAGCCATAAAAATTTTCAAACTAAAGCATCCAGGAAGAGGTACCTGGCTCAAGAAAGGCCCATGGTTCCAGAACACCTCTCTCAGCTGGGAAGGCATGTGGATGGCGTCTGCTGGTCCTTTGGCTTCTGGTTTCAAACAGTTTCCCTAGGAGCATTTTCTTTCTTCATCTTCAAATATCTCTGTCAGCTCTGAGCTCTCTCCAAAATGTTTTCCTTTTTAAAGAGCTCTAGTAAGCTAATCAAGACCTACCTTGAATGAGCAGAGTCACTTCTCCATCTAATCAAAGGTCACACCCACAATTGTGTGTGTCATTCTCCATGGAAACAATTTAGCAAAGGTTCCACCCTAAACAATTTTGAATCAGGATTAGAGGACGTGGCTTTTCTGGGATACACAATAGCTACAAAGCAGCACACCTCCCATCCACAGCTGTTTCTACCACATCCCTGGGCTTCATGTTTAAACATTATGTACCATCAGAAAATAAACTGAGTTCTGAAAGGAGCAATGATGGACCTGCTGACCATTACAACATTCCCCTCCCCACTCAGAGGACCCTTTGGTGCATATATTTGCCTTGAGAAGCATCTAGTGAGCAACTAGGATGAGGGGTGAGGGTGGAAATATATCCTTTAAAATAAGGTATAATGGGTTCCAGTGATTATCTCCATGACAGATATGTTCCTAAGACCAAAATTATGAACACTGATATGATGGTTTGAAACTATTATGTAACCTAGAAAAGCCATGTTTTAAACCTGATCCAATCTTGTGGGGGCAGCCATTTCTTTTATTCCTGATTCAATATTGCAAGATGGAAACTTTGATTAAATTATTCCACAGAGACTTGACACTCCCAATTGTGGATGTGGCCTTTGGTTAGATGGAGATGTGACATCTCCCACTCAAGGTGTGTCTTCATTAGTTTACTGAAGTCCTTTAAAAGTAGAAACATTTTGGAGGAAGTACAGGTGCTTAGAGAGCAGTTCCTTTAGAGCTGACAGAGACACGGATGTTTGGAGATGCTTGGTGTACAGATAGAGCAGATGCCTAGACACAGGCAAAGCCCAGGAGACTTGCCATGTGCTTTCCCATGAGATGCTAAGCAAGCCAGAACCCAGGATTGTGTCCCAGAGGAGCTAAGTGGATGTCCACAGATGCTTAGAGAGGAAACCACTGGCATCAGAAGCTGAAAGCAATGGACCAGGAGCAAGGACCAGTAGATGCCTGGCATATGCCTTTCCTGATCAGCCTTCCTTGAGCCAAGGTATCTTTCTCTGATGCCTTAGTTTGGACATATTTATGGCCCTATAACTGTAAAGTTGTAACTTATTCAATTTCCTTTTTAAAAGCTGATCCATTTTTGGTATATTGCATTCCAATAGCTTTAATAAACGAATACAGCTGAACACCCAAAAAATGTTGGAAAACTTTGGAGAATGACATCTCTGCCATCTGATGTTTAATGTCAAGGCTACTCCAGTTATTCTGGCTGCTCTTGTATGAGGTGGAGAGGAAAGGGATAGAGATGATGTTGTACCATCCTCTTCATACTAGGTCTGCCAGAGCATAGGATGAGCTTGAGTGGAAGTAGGCTACCCCTTCCTGCTGTTGTTCATTGCTTGCATTCATTTAACAAATTTTGAGATGCTTTACTGAGTATAGAGTGATGGTGAAGAAAACAGATAGCATCCTTGCCCTGAGGGAACCTTCAGAGAAAAGGAATGGAAAAGTAAAGGAGAGAAATAGAGAGGGGTAGATAAGCGTCATTAAAACTCATATGTTGTGCAGAAGACAATGAATTAGAATATTGGGATGGAGGGAGAGGACTGGGTGGGTAAAGGATCACCAAAGGCCTGTCTGAGGGGTGATATGACCTTTAAGTTGTGGTCTAAAAGATAAGGAGAAGGGAGACAGGGAGACCCAAGGGCTTGGAGAGAGGGAAGGCAGAGAGTATGTGTGTTTGTACATGCACATGCATACATGATACGGCATGTCAAGGGTGGAGGTAGACGCATTGGGGAGTGTTCACACAGAGGGACTTGACATCCAGCAGCATCAGGGCAGGAGAGATTGGTGTGTTTGAGGGACAGAAAGTAGGGAGAAATTGGCAGGAGTTGAATAGGACAAGTTGAGGGCCAAGAGCCTTCAAGGCCTTGTGGGTTCTTCTTGTTTTTGATGTTCCAGCCCGGCTCTGCCTTCAACTCTGAGGATATCATGGAGGAGATGTAGTTGATGATATCAGGAGGTAGTAGACAGGAACTCCATTTTCACATGGCAACCCATGTCCTTGGCTTGCTGGATCCTGGAATTAAGTAAGGGAAAGAGTCCTTCATTAGATAAGCCACAGTTTAGCCTGTGGTGTTTTGCATTAAGGTTTATTAAAAGTTTTTAGAATAGTTAAACACTTACCACTCTGCCCCAGGGTAAGCCCCACAATTTCTCTGCTTGTTGTTTTAATGTATTTTCTTTATTCATCAGCAAATTATGTAACTTTTTTAGGGTCTGGAGTCAGTGATCTTTGATAATGGAACCACCATGTCACATCACCCCAGCATCATCCTCCCATGCTAAAGTTATTGTGGACATTTACTGAGTGCTCACAGCACACAGATCTGTGGGTCTAGTTTTCAAACTGCTGTAATGTGATATACCAGAAATAGAATGGCTTTTAAAAGGGGGGAATTTATTAAATTGCAAGTTTACAGTTCTAAGGCTGTGAAAATGTCCAAGTTAAGGCAAGGCGGCATTAGCAAGAGGCTACCTTCACTCAAGAAAGGCTGATGAAGTTCAGGGTTTCTCTCTCATGGCTCTCATGGCTCTAATGGCTCTAAAGCTTTTTCGAAAACAGTTCCCTCTTAAAGGGCTCCAGTAAGCAACCCCACCTTGAATGGGTGGAGACCTATCTCCATGGAAACCATCTAATCAAAAGTTACCACCCACAAGTGAGTGGGTCACATCACCGTGGAAACATGCAAAAAGTTCACCCAGCCACACTGAATGAGGATTAAAGAACTTGGCTTTTCTGGGGAGTCACAACATATTCAAACTGGCACAGTGAGGATGTGGAGAAAAGAGAACTCATATACACTGCTACTGGGATTGTAAAATGATTTTAGCTGCCTTGGATGGCAGTCTGACAGCTTCTCAAAAAGTTAAACATAAGTTATCCTGTGCCTCAGCAATACTCTTAGCTGTATAACCAAGATAATTAAAAACTTGAAAACACATGTTCGCTGCAGCATTGTTCATAATAGCTAAAAGATGGGAACGACATAAATGACCATCAGTTGGTGAAAGGATAAGCAAAATGTGATTCATCCACACAATGGAATATTATTCTGCCATAAAAATGAAATACTGATTCATGCTACTACATAGATGAACCTTGAAAACATTATGCTAAATGAAAGAAGCCAGTTCCAAAAGGCCACATATTTTGTGATCCCAATTATAGGAAATGTCCAGACTGGGCAAAGTTATAGACAAGAAGTTTATTAATGATTGCTTAGGGCTGGACGGATGGGGCCTTGGGGAGAAATAGAGAGTAACTGCTAATGGGTACAGAGTTTCTTTTTGGGGTGATAAAAATATTCCAAAATCAATTGATGTTAGTAACACAACTCTGAATATACTAAAAGTCCTTGAAGTATACCCTTTAAATAGCTGAATTGTATGATATGTCAGCTATCTCAATGAAGCTGTTATTTAAAACAAAAGTAAGTATATCATCTTAATATTATAGAAGAATAAAACAGACTTAGTACATTGTATCCCAAAATGAACAGTTTGAATTTAGAATGAAGGATTTTTCTGGTTTTTTAAAGCTGGGATTTTGAGGCTCTAGGGACACCAGAGCCCTGAGGACACAAGCTGTCCCTGACAAAATTGAGTATCCAGTCGCATGATCCTCTGCTACAACCCACTCTTTGATGTGAGTTCTCTTTCCCTTGTTCAGAAAGAAATAGACATAACAGAAGACTACTTTTCTTCCCAATTTCTGCTCTCTTTTGAGTCCTCTTAAAAGATTTCAAAGGTTTTAAGAGGGTTAACAATATAAACCTCAAAGAACTTAATACATATATATACCAGGAAACTTATCCTTTGGTAGTAGTTGCCCTTAACATAGGGCAGACTCAGCAAATTGAAGTGTCTTTAGAAGTCAAGCAGATAACCAACAAATCTTATGTAAGTAATGGGGAATCATGACCTGTCGAGCCTCAGTTTCTCATCTGTGAAATCTGGGTGATAGTCCAGTATTTGTTTTAGGCATAAAAATACCTTTTTATTATAAGGATCAAATGAGAGGGTGTTTATGAGAGCGCCATATCAACTGTAGAGAGCTATACAGATGCTAATTATGTTGTTAAGTGGAGTCTGTTGTTTTCTCCTAAGAATTTGTAAAAATTAATTTTAACAGTTTTATTCAGGTATAATTGATATAAAGAAAATGGCTCATACTGAAAATATGCAATCTGATCAGACTTGAGATATGTATACACCTATGAAGTCATCATCACAATTAAGACAATGAATATATCCATTGCCTCCAATAGTTTCCTTGTGCCTGTTGGTGATTTACCATCCTTTCTATCCCCAGGTAACCATTGATCTCCTTTATGTCACTATAGATTCGTTTGCATTTTGTAATTATTTTTATAAAGGGAAAAACTGTCTTAATTTTTGTTGCCTAATTTATTTAATCCAGCATAATTATTTTGGGATTCATCCATGTTACTATATATATTAATAGAGCATTCCTTTTTATGGCTAAGAAGTATTCCATTGCATGGATATACCACAGTTTGTTTATCCATTCACCAGATGAGGAACTTTGGAGTTGTTTCCAGTTTTTGCGTATGATAAATAAAACAGCTGTGAACATTCATCTACAAGTATTTGTGTGAGCTTATGCATTCATTTCCGCTGGCTAGCAGATAGGCATAGAATGGCTGAATTATGTGGAAAGTGTATGTTTTTCTTTTTAATAAACTGCCGAACTCTTTTCTAAAGTGTTTGAATCATTTTATAGTCCCTCCTGCAGTGTATGAGAGTTCCAGTCGCTCCATGTCCTCCTCGGCATTTGCTATGGTCAGTGTTTTTCGTTTGTTTTGGTTTTTTGTATCCTGTATGGCGAGGTCACGTTGGTCAGTATTTTTAATGTAAGTCAGTCATGTGGGTACCATCTCATTGCAATTTTAATTTGCATTTCCCTAATGAGTAATGATGTTGCACATCTAATAGCGTACTTATTACTTTAGAATGTTTTCACTTCTAACCATCTCTGTGTATAAAGGAATTTCTCTCTTTAACCAACTCCAAATTCTAATTGAAATGCTTTTCAATATGTCATTAGGAACTGTAGTGGGTTTCCATTACTATGTATTCAATTGGACATCTTGGTGGAAAGATCCAGAACATTCTCCAGCTAGATTTTCTTTGTATGCATTGTATTATTTCAGTGCTATAAAATTTTGGCCAGATTGATTTATGACATTGCTTGATTTTTCAAAGTAGAATGATGGATCATCCTCTTGTTTGATTAGTTCAAGTCCATAAGTTTGTATTTATACAGAAATGAATTTTCAATTAAAATCAACTCTAATATTGACATCTTGCTCTATTTAGAATTATGAGATCTTTGAGTCGGGAGAGCCCTTGCCATACGTTCTTTGCAGTCATTCCCTAAAACAGAAATGTTTTCTGCTGCTTCCACAGTATAGACCATTTTCATGCTGCAGAAATATGAATCTCTGGAAGAGCCTTCCTTATTAAATAAAACATAGAAAAAGAATAACTCTATCTTTTGTAGACTGTTGCCAAGTTTGTACTTAGGGGATTATTATTGAAATTGCTTGATTGCTGACCTTAATTTAAAATTCTTTCATAGTAGTTGTTTTATAGACAGGTGAGGCTTAGCCAACCAGCCAGCCAGCCAGAATAAGCTCTATCTATTAAGAATTTGATTACCATGTTTTTAAATACATGTCAAGGAAAATGGGGGAAAAGCTGGCAGAAAGAACTTAGAATCTGCATACCCTCAGTCTGCATTGCTGCTTTCGTAACCTCAGCATGGGGTGAAGGAAAGATCATGGACTTTGCATTCAGCCAGGCCCAAGTTGGCCTCCCAGCACCATCTCTCCTTCACCAGTGAACAAGGTAATTCAGGTTTTGTGGGATGGTGTGGGTAGCAAGATAGACCCACCCTCTAGGGCTGCTGTGGTGGCTGTGTGAGGTAGGTAATAAGGAGAACCCAGCTCAGTGCCTCCAGCAAAGGTGCATAGTGCAGTCCTCTTTTGCCTCTTCATTTCTTTCTCTTCTTCCACATCTTTTCTCTCTTTCTTTTCTTAGGTTGCTTATGAGAATTTTTCCTTTTGTACCCATTTCAATCAATTTCAGAGATTTCTCAAAAAAAAAAAAAGATGATGGTAATGAATGTGAGGCACTGACATTTAAGCTAGATCTTTTTATGTACCAGCCATATCAAGAACATTACATGCATTTTCCTGTTTACTTTTTTTGGGGGGGTGGAGGCAGGGGAAGCAGGAGAGTTCCTTTTTTTTTACTGTGGTAAAATATATATAAAAACATATAATTCACCATTCTCAACATTTCAAAGTGTACAATTCAGTGGTATTTAGTACATTCACAATGTTGTACAGCCAACACCATTATTTAGTTCCAGAACACTTTCATCATCCAATAGAAACAAACCCCTTACCCTTTATGCAGTCTCTCACCATTCCTCTCTCCCCCCAGCTCCCGGCTCTCATTTACTTTTCAGAAAAGCCCAGGAGATAGGTACTGGTTATCCTAGTTTTACAGATGAGGCTTAGGAGAAATTAAATGAATGATCAAGTTCAGAAGTGAATCCAGACTGATCTTACTATAAAGCTCTTAGTCACTCTGCTATTGCTTCTAGAATCTAATTTGGGAAATGCCCAATTCTCTATGTTTCTACCAGCATTCTCCCCCAACCTAGATGCTGATGATTGTGAAAACAGTAACAGTCAGTAGATACTTTGTCTAAACACTTTACATGTATTAACTCTCTTGAGGCTTACCACAACCTTTTGCAATTCCATGGTTATACTCATTCTACAGATGAGGAAATTGAGGCACAAAAAGACTAAGTAACTTGTCCACATTCCCTGGCTCTTAATCCCCTAGCAGTCTTTCT
This sequence comes from Tamandua tetradactyla, assembly GCF_023851605.1. Classification (NCBI taxonomy): domain Eukaryota; kingdom Metazoa; phylum Chordata; class Mammalia; order Pilosa; family Myrmecophagidae; genus Tamandua; species Tamandua tetradactyla. The sequence goes on from NC_135329.1 coordinate 202,733,611, forward strand.
CCTGTCATTTAAGCAGTTCTAAAATTTTTTTATAATTCATCTCAGACTAATCAAAGAGGAGGCAGGAATTCCCACCTGCTCATCCTTGATATGGAATTTTCAGAGTATTATTTTCAGTTTTCCAGTAACTTGCAGAGTTGTTTTTTCGTCCTTGCTGAAGTTCTTTTAAAATAGTGATATACTGGCTATTTCAGCCAAAGGCTGAACCAAGACTAATGCCTAAGCAAGGAAGAACAAATAGCAAATTCATTAACTAGGAATCTATTTACAGTCAACTCCCCAGGCTCATTGTGCAGTCAGTGCTTCCACATCATTTAAAGTTGCTAATAAATGAAAGTCTCTGCATCTCTCCAAGTGTCTTGATATTTACACATTTCATATTTTACCATAGGAAGTGGCTTCAACAAGCATATTCATGTGTTGACAGTTCTAATTAATATAAGTAATTAGCCCTGACAGTAGAACTGTGAAAAGAAGACCCATTCATAAATTTGCTAATTATGTTACTCTGCTCAGAATTTAATCACAGTCTAGTCTTTAATCATTTCTGTATATGGGCAAAAGGCCACCTTATTGAAATCTTCAGACCTTCACATTTATTTTTGTTAAGGAAAATTTGTCAAAATTAATTTATCATTGGAACTTAATTTTCCAATATGCAGGAACTGGTGAAGTCACAGAGATGATAATTTTTCTGAAGAGAAATAAAGAAGAGAATGGGAAAAGCAGGCAAGGGAGGGAGAAGATATCAAGACACTGGCTTTAGTTGCTTTTGCTGTAACAATCCAGTACTTCCCAACTAGTCTTGCAGAGTTGTGAGGGTACATTTACTTCAGGATCTCTCAACCTTGGCAGTATTATATTTTGAGCCAAATAATTCTTTGTTTTGAGGACTGACCTGTGCATTGCAGGACGTTGAGCAGCGTCCATGACCTTCACCCACCAGATGCCAGTAGTGTCTTCCACACACCAATTGTGACAGCCTAAAATGTCTCCAGATATTGCCAAATATCCTCTGGGGAGGCAAAATCACCCCTGCTTGAGAACCACTACCCTAGAGAGTAACTTTAGATTAAAAAGAATCGGATAAAATGTGTGTATAGGAAGCTTTATATGGAGTCCACTGTAGCAAAATCTATAACGCACCTTTCTTGGTGTCATTTACCAAGCATCATTTAGAAATGATGTAGTGTACAAAATCCAGATATGGAATAATATTCCTTGAATTACACTGCTTCCTTCTTACTTTTTCAGTATCAAACTCTCTCTGAAGCTCTTTGATAGAAAGTATAGTGCTTGGTAATAGAGTTGCTGTATCTAAGTCCCCTTTGCTTCTCATGTCACATGCACTGGCATGAGCTCTTGGCATTCATGGATTTAATATTAAGGTTTAACTTTTAGGGACAAAGAAACTGCAAGTGTTCATTGTTCTTTCCAGTTCATTAATCCCTTCCATTCTCATCTTACTTGTTTCCCTACTTCGGTTAGATTTCTGGTCCTGTGTTTCAGTTAATCTTTTGCAGATACCTTCCACTCCCTTCCTGCTCAGTCCTTCCTCCACTAATCTGGAAAAATCCCAGTCTTGGGTGAGCCTGGCCATCAGTATTCTTAGAACCCTCCCTGAGGCAGCTGAGCTTGATTGGAAAACGTGAAACAACAGGATAGACACATCCATTATAAATACGTATCAATGTCTCACTGTGCTGTATTTTCCTAAGAAAAAGGAATCTTCATGTAAGAAATCCCCTCAGCCTCTATCATGGTTTGAAATTGTTATGTATCCCAGAAAAGCCATGTTCTTTCAATCCTGATCCACTCTTGTGGGGCCAGATCTAATGTTTAGGGTGGAACCTCTTGTCAGGGTTGTTTCTGTGGAAATGTGACGCACCCAGTTGTGAGTGTGACCTTTTGATTAGATGGCAGTTTGACTCTGCCCATTCGAGGTGGGGCTTGATTAGTTTACTAGAGTCCTTTATAAGGGGAGAGAGGTTTCTTTCTCTGGATGCCTTAATTTGATATTTTAATGGGCTTAGAACTGTAAATTTGTGACTTAAAGCCATCCCATTTCTGGTATATTGTATTCTGGTGGCATTACCAAACTAAAACAGCCTCCCATCATGAAAACTACAAACTTGCCTGTACCCACTCCCATACTGAATTCATTCTTCCCTTATACCTGGGAGAGGCAGTCTCCTTCCTTTTATCAAAACTAAGGCTTTGCCTATCTCAGTTTCTCAGAAAAACTGTTATTGATTATCCCTTCCCTCCCTTTCAATCACTACTGGATCCTTTCCATTAATATTTAAACACACTTTAGTCTCTCTCTTCCCTAAAAAGAAAGAGAGAAGACAGAAAGAGGTGCCAGTAATCCATCTCTGCCTATCAGTTACCACCATTTCCTTCTCAGTTACATTCAAGCATCTCTAATGAATTGTCTCACTGGTTCCACTTCTTTGGCCCCATGTACTTCAGTCATACTGCTGCCCCCACTACTCTATGGAAGCTGTTCTAGCTCAGTCCCCCTTTGACCTCCATGTTCCTAAGGACTGAAGTTACTTTTCTTTTCTACATTTACTTAACATAGTTAACCGTCCCTCCTCCTTGAAATCTTATCGTCTCACTCCCTTGATTTCATTTCTTCTACATCTTTCAGTGTCCACTATGTTATCTATGATTGAATAGTGAAAGGTGAGGCTCACATAGGGCCTTTTAGGCCAGTCTAAGAATTTTGTTTTTTCTGAGACTCCAAAGTGAAATGAGAAACACCAGAAGGTTTTGAGCAGAGGAATAACATAACAACTTTTAAAAGGATCACTGTGGCTGCTATGTTGAGAACAGTCTATAGGACAGTGTGTAGAAGATTGGATGATGACCCCAAAACATGTCTAACCAGAACCTTAGAATGAGACCTTATTTGGATTAAAAGTCTTTGCAGGTATAATTAAGTCAAGAATCTCAAAATATCATCATCCTGGATTAGGGTGAGTTTTTTAATCCCCTCACCTCTACCCCTGTTTAAAGAATATAAAGAAAGAACATGATGACCAACGGAGGCTGCATTAATATTGCCAGCTTTCCCAGCCTTGTTTAGGAGAGAAGTCAACTAGTGTTAAATGAATTAATCACTGATGCTGCTCATCCTGAAACTACAGAGAGTTGGCCATGTGAGAAGCATCTTAATGCTTATAATTTGGGCCATCTGTCCTTGTGTTGTTCAATGTAAGGCTTATATTTGAAATCAGTTTCCCTGCCCATTATACCTGAATATATATGACAGGGTTTCTCCTTGGGGCCTCCTCAGTAACTCTGCAGCAGCATTATGCCATAGAACTTTCTGCAATGATGTATATGATCTGTATCTTTTTTGTCCAGTATGATAGCAACTAGCCCTGTAGTTAATACAACTGAGAAACTGGATTTTTCGTTTTCCTTCATTTTAATCCATTTAAATTTAATAGCCACATGTGACTAAAAGGCTATTGTATTAAGTGCAGAACTAGAGCATTGGTTCTCAAAGTATAGACATGCAAATCCTCTCTTACTTAAAATCAACTGATTATGGGCTTGAACACCTCAATTAGTGTTTTATGGCGTATGTAATAAAGAATTTAACCTTGCTCAGAGAGAGGCCTGGCCTTTGCTCAGGCTTCTGGGCAGTAATCTCTCAGCCTTTAGAATGTTATGCCTGATAGGAGTGTCCTTGTTTACCTGGAGGCCTTGGGCCAGCCAGAGAGTAACGGTGTGATTGAGGGTGGGGGCTTTGAGCCACACCAGCATTTTATTTTAGAGGACTGGGGGGAGGTTGGGACAAGGCATTATCTCACCCTCCTGAAAGGCTGGAAACTGAAATCAGCCACACGGACAGTCAACTGTGCCTATGTGATCGCACCCCAATCTAGACTCTGGACACCATGGTTCAGGTGAACTTACTGGTTGGAAATACTCTGTTTTTGCCACACATGAATACTGCCAAAGTAATACTCTAATTTCATGGGGAGAATACAACAGAAACTCCATATTTGGAACTTTTCCTGTATTCTGTCCTGTCTTCTTTCCTTGCTGATTTTAATCTGTATTGTATTCCTATAATAAACCATAACTGTGAGCATAACAGCTTTTGATGAGTTCTGTGAGTCTTTCTAGCAAATTATAGAAGGTGAGGGTGGCTTTGAAGCCCCCCAAACTTAATTAGTGTCAGAAGTGAGGGCAGTCTTATGGACTGGGTTCCCTCCAATTTCACAGCTGGCTAACTCTTAAAGAGGAGTAAGTGGGGACAGTGACCTAGCCATGTTGACACATAGAAAAGACCATCATACTTGGAGATTGAGTAGTCAAGGATCATATCTTGAAAGATGTGGCATTTGTTCTGATCCCTGATAAATGGGAGATGCCAGTATATGGGGATATAGGGAGTAAGCATCCAAGAGAGAGTGGCTATTAAAAATAAAACAAAATAAATAAGAAAAGGTACCAGACCATACAGGAAAGGAAAGTTGGTGTTTGCAGAATGGTTGAGGTTCTTTGAACCTCAATTTTCAGTTTCCTTGTCTGAAAAATGAGTTCAGTGTTTCTCATGGCTATCCCCCAGGATAGAATGACATGATGTTTGAAGGTGCGTTTTGGAAACAATAGGCAGGATAAATGCTGAGATAGTTTACAGTAATGGTCGGGGTGGTAGACTTGGTGAGAACATGAAGTTTGTATGGCAAAATAAAAAAAGGGCTGGGTATGTAAAATATGGCAAAATTGTTGCTTTTGTATAAAATGTGTATATTTAATTAGGAAAAAAAGTGTACCCTTCTCTTGAGCTTAGTTCTAAATGGACTAAAAGGGAATGAAAAACATCCGTACCAAATTGTCATAAAGTTGAGATAACTGTTTGCTCTGGGTCTAAGGCTGTCCAGCAGTATTTATGGGAGTAGACCTCTGTTTTTGATGCTCAAGGGGAGAGTCATTTATTATAAACTTACTGAATACTTTGCCTAAATAGGAAAAGAGAATTAAAACATTTCCAAGAAAGTAGTTCCAAGTTTCTTAAGTAGTGGTTATCATAGCTTGTTGACATTCACCAAAGAAAGCTCCAGAAAGGGGGCACTAAAGTGAGTACAGTTTAATAGATTTCTTTCTTTTTCAGAGCTGTGCTTTACAATCCTAGCTAATTTTGCCAATCAGTTTCCCTCTATTTTTTAAACCATATGTATTTTAAAGGAAATTTAATCTATGTGTTCCTGAGTCATTTATGCCTAAATCATTAAAATCTTACTTTGTAAATGTGATTTTGTTTTTGAAGTCATCTTAAGGTATTTTTAGTAAATTTTCATCCTTTAGAATGCTAAATTTTTCTTGTCCCCTCCCCTTTGTTTTATTTAAATGCATAGCAGATCATTTTAATATATATTCTGTATGAGACACCAAGGAAATCTTGAATCACAGGGAGAATCTAGCATACTGGTATAAAACAGTAAGCGACAATTTCTATTTGTAGGAGTTTATCATTTTTATCCCTCTTCAGTTTTTAGGTTGCAACCTGGACTCCTTTTAACCTAGTCATATCATTGTGCCAGCCCTCTCCCAACCCCCAAATGCATGCCCATAAAGAATAGGGGCAAGAAGAGAAGGTCAAAGAGTAGCACCAGATTTCCTCCTTGGATGTATTTCTAAGCTATGCCACATGATCTTTTCTTTCTAAAACTGAGTTCATTTTCCGTTTTTACCTACTATCAACTGAGAGGATTAAGGCATTTGTAATGTCTACAAAAGAGAGAAAAATTAATTTAGTCTACAACTTTTCATTCTTAGGACAAGTAGATGGTGGTATCTGCTTAGGACAGAAGCTAATTGTTTTGTTTTTTGTTTTTACAAAAATAAGCTTTCTGTTTGTTTTGTTTTAAACCTCTGGCTCTTTGTTGTCTCATGACGTGGGCAGGTTTTATCTATACATGCAGTCTCCTGGGTTTTGTGTCTCACACTCCTTCAGGATCATCTCTTGCCTAAAGAAGGGCATCGAGGCTGCCTTATTTTCAGGGCATGGTAGAGATTTGTTTCTGTTCTGAGTGCCTGGTCCTGCACAGGCAGCAGGTGAGACTCATTTACTGCCCACAGACTCATTTACTGCACATTTTTGCTTTATACCACATTCAGTTTATGAAATACTTTTCTATCTTTTTCATTTGGTCCTCAAAACTACCCTGAGTTCTATATCTTTTTTGTTTCCCCTTGAGGAAATTGAGGCTTTGGGAGACTCATTTCTTACATAAGAATTTCACAATGTGATTGTGACCGTTCATTTGTGTCTTAGGCTATAGGCTCCATGAAAGCAGGGTGTCCTGTCGACGTGGGGACATTTGAGGATGTTTGTGGGCTTTTACTTTTGGAAACCCCAACCCACATCATGGCAGATGTAATAAAAGATACCTAATCCCACCTATAACATGTAAATATATACTATAGTGAATGAATATATATGTATACATATATATGGGTTGATTTATAAATAGTTATTACATTTCATAGGCATGTCATTAAACGTATTATTTTCAAGTTTACATTTCTTTTTCCTCTCTGGAGCCAATTAATCATCATTTGGTCTCAAACATTTTTACAGGTCTTTGAAAATTTAGGTCCTGAGCACCGTTCCTGCAGTGGACGAAGCCACCCCGCTTTTTTGTTCTCTCTTGTGCTCCCACAGCTGTCATAGGGCTCAGGAAAGTGCTTAATGAATATTGTTAGATGAATGTCCACATGAGTAAGAGTAGGAATAAAAGCTTTATCAAATGAATGAGCAACTACTAAGCAACAGAGTCAATTTTAACAGAATTAAAACCCATGCAAGTCTCCTGTTGGCTCATTTCTTCCACATTTGCTGCCATTATAGAGCTGAAAGGATGTGCCCCAAACTGTGTATTCAAAATGTACTCCTTATAATTTTTTCTTATTGTTCTTTTCCAAGCCAGTTTTATCCTCTATTACAGGGAACGCACAAGAAAGGACTGCAGGTGGTTGACTTTTGGTAGCTTTTATGAAGTAGTAGCTTCTCTTAGGGTTGTAATTAATTCTTTTCTCTCTGTTGCTTTTGCTTACTTTATTTGCTTTGCCTTGCAAGTGTTGATAAACATAGCTATTATTAATTTCCAAATACTCAAATAAGTTTCTTAACAAAACCAAATAGGTGTTTTTGTTTTTTCCTTTGTCTTTTTTACTTGTTTGTTTTATTTAGAATTCTTGGTGTTTACACTTAGGTATTTTTCATCTAGAATGTGTATTTTCTTGAGCTCTGATGTTTTTTATCAATGGTGAATTTTCTCAGCTTTTCTTCAGAGGTATTAGGATTTGGTAGCAAGTGACCTGCTGAACATTATGGAAAACTAGAGAGCCTACCCTTTATGAAAGAAGGAAATACAAAGGGACTAAACGAGAAGAGGGAGAGAGAGATGGGTAAAAAGAAAAAGATTTCCTTTTCTAAAGGAAAGAGCCATTCTTTTCTTCCTCAGCCCTACATTTTACCAATAGAAAAGTAGATCTTCACTTACAGGTGATGTGGACAGGGTTGTTCCTCTTGGTTTATCTGGGCTGCTAAGACCACTCAGAGCGGTACTGGGAGCCTGGTGGATGGCTCCAGAGCAGACAGAGCTGAATTCAGAAACCTGCATCTGCTTCCTGGATTGAGTTTCTTGGTCAAGGCAGGTGTGAAAAATAGTGCGCTAACCCTTCATTCATTTAAATTCTTTAGGATTCAGTTCATTGTGTACTTATTGGATACCTACACTGGGAATAGACACCAGAGTGAACGGGACACATCTGTTCCAAGAGTGCAGCTGTCTGTTGACACTTGGACCAGGCTTTCACTTTTGGGGGGTACCTTTCTTGAAGTATATTTGACATTTTTTTTTTTTTCATTTTTTACTTTTTAGGTGAGTTGTATGTGTATGCGTAAGTGACCTTGTGGATTCAGAAGACTGAATCTTTCTGTTATAACCTAATGGTAGACAGGAGAAGGAAGCCTATTGTGTAGAAACTGGGCATATAAATCTTGAGTTTTCCCGCAGCCATATTATCTTTCAGTATTTTTTTTTAATCTCCTGGTTGACCTAGACTTCAAAGTGGAGAGATGCAGAACCCTTCTTGAGTTTGTGTTGTACCCTGAGTCCTTTCCATAGCAGTTCTTACCTGGACTTCTATCCTCGTGATTCTTGTCCACATTCAGTATTGTGTTTTTAAATAAAAGGACAGTTTTCTAAATTCATCTAGACCATTTAATTTGTGGCAAGAATCCCAAAGTATATGTCCCCCAGAGAGAAAATGAAATTTGCTTGTGTTCTAGTTTGCTAGCTGCTGGAATGCAATATACCAGAAATGGAATGGTTTTTAAAAAGGGGAATTTATTAAGTTGCAAGTTTACAATTCTAAGGGCATGAGAATGTCCAAATTAAAACAAGTCTATACAAATGTCCAAATTAAGGTACCAACAAAGGGTTACCTTCACTCAAGAAATTCCAGTGAAGTTCAGGGTTTCTCTCTCAACTGGAGAGGCACATGGGGAATGTGGTGACGTCTACTAGCTTCCTCTCCAGGCCTCTTGCTTCATGAAGCCAGGTGCATTCACCTTCTTCATCTCCAAAGGTCATGGCTAGTGGACTCTGTAGTTCTCATTATTCATTGTGGCTTTCTTGGCTCTAAAAAAGGATTCTCTCCAAAATGCTTCCTCTTCTAAAGGATTCCAGTGAACTAATCAAGACCCACCTGGAATGGGTGAACTCATATCTCCCTCTAATCTAAGGTTAATACCCATAATTGGGCAAGTCACATATCCATGGGGATAATCTAATCAAAGATTCCAGCTTACGTTATTGGTAGGGATTAAAAGAAATGGTTGCTCCCACAAGATTGGATCAGGATTAAACCGTGGCTTTTCTATGGTGCATAATCCTTTCAAATCAGCACAGCCTGGTATCAATTTAAAGGAACAACTACACAAGAAAATTGTGGGAAAAATTTTCTTGCAGTAGAGATGCCAGTGATCATGAAGCAAATGCAGAGGGAAGACAACTGGCCATTTGTTGTCTAAGGAAGTTGGGCAGGTGGCATTTTTATATTCCTCTTTCCGCTCTGCTTCCTCATTTGCTTCATCATGTGCCCCAAATTATCCCCATTTGAAGATTTGTATTTATTTATTTATTTAGAGAAAAGCTCCATTACTTTAGAAGTATTCCCTAAAACAATTCCTGGGTACACTCTCTCCTATTCACTCTCTCTTCCTGCCCCGTCCTCTTGAGCAAGGACTTTTCTAACTTTAACATTTGAATTGTTTTATTTTAGAGAAGAAGGTAAATTAATTCAAGAATAGACAAGTCTAAGAGTTCTAGAGATTTCTATCCTTGGAAGCACCAAGTCTTTTTTTGTTATTACTGCTTTGATGAATGATAACCACGTGGGTTGATCCTTGGCCCTGCTTCATTCACTGACAAAATAGCAGTCAGTCATATCTTTCTTGCAGCATTCTTTGAGCCTTAGAATAAATCTTGGTCCAAGAAATAAGAGTATTCCATCTTAAAAATGTCATCCTAACTGCTCATCTTCCTAGTTGCCTATGCCAAAGAGTCCCCCTTTCTTCATGTGACAACTTGGTAGCTGAAAGCCTCCCTTGCCCGTGGTGAACTCGAGAGGTGGTGGGGAGGGTCTGATAGCTTCACAGCCTTTCTACACACTCACCTCCTTACCCAGTTTCACAGGCCTTGACAGATGGCCAGTGTATTTCTCATCCAGGGTCCTGTCTTCCCCAGCACTGAAACAATCTAAGTAAATAATTAGGATTCTGACCTTTCTATGCCCTATGCTTTCACCAAAGACACTTAAATTACTAAGCATACTTTGCTGTCAAATATAGGTCTTAAATTTGGTTTTAAATTAGCTGGGCCATATGCTCACTGTTCAGCCATGTGGGAGGAGAAGTCAGTTGAGGAACACAGAAATCTTTGATGGAAAGTTAACTGCCTGCCAACTGCACATTTGCGTATTTGTGGACCAACTTCAAAGAGAAGCAACTGTTCGTAGAGTTGAGTTATATGTTGTGTAAAGTATGTCTGACAGTGCTGTGTGGGTGGCTGAGCCATAGGTGCCACCCCTTTTGCTTGAAAACTCATTGGAGCATGTATGGTAAGAACATCACTGAAGTGAGAATGGAAAGAGCTAGAATCCACTTCCAACTCCATCACAGCTCACTAAGGGAACTTGCAGAAATTTAACTTCTCTGAACTCTGTTTCCACATCTGTCACACACGAGGGTGTCTAGGAAACCTCTAAGATCCATCCAGCTCTCCAAATTCTGCGTGCCTTTTAACATGGGTTTCATTGCACAGGTCACAGGGATGTGAGTATATGTCCTTGTTTAAAACATATCTTTATTCACCGTGAAGGCCTATATGGACTTCTCAGGAGAGGAAACTGTACTTTACTCATCCTTGTACCCCTTAAGTCTAGTACAATACCTGACACAATAAATGTTTCGATTAATATTTGCTCTGTTTGTTAAGGAAAGAAGGAAAAGGCAAGTTGCTATAATTAAAGACAGTCTGGAAAATTCCATAGGATTAGAAATTACAAGTTATCAGTGATGTTCTAAATCAAGATAAAGGAGGGCTAGAGAGATGAAAGTGTTCTCCCTGGGTAATTACTGGCAAGGCAGCTCACTTTTGTCTGTGATTATTAGGGAATTATGTCATACGATACGCACACGTGCTTAGCACAGTTATCTGACACACAGTAAGCACCCCATAAGCTAGTATAGGAGGCAGGTCAGTACTAGGTGGATCATCACTTGATGGAATTGGACTTTGAGACCGTATCCTTCCTACCAGGTTTTATTGGATTTATCAGTGAACTCATAAGGTGCTCAAAAGGCTCCTGCCACCGGGCAGCATCTGCCCGCAGAGGGTTAGTTCTCCTCGCAGGGCCGTGTGGGTGCCGAACGCCAAGGCTGAATGGCGACTTAACCACACAGTGCTGTACGGATGTTGCCTTTTTCGATAAGCCTCAGTGGCAATGACACTATTTTTGTGATTCTTTTCCATTTGGTGGTATTTCATACATAAAACTTGTGGCTTAATTTTCCCCCCTCTCCCTGGAAGAGGCATCACCTTTTTCTGAGAGCCCTAACACCTGCCTCAGGCAGCAGTAAGGCTGGCCTTCCAATCCAGCAGTGAAAATAAGACACTGCTCTTTTGAGGCTCCTGCCGTCTTGGGAGAGGGTTTTGGGTTGCATGCCTTTGTTTTCGAAATGCGGCAGTTGAGGCCCGGTGAGGTCAAGGATCATCCCTAGAACTTGGTCTCTGGTTTCACAGTTTGGATGTTTTGTCTACGCTTTGGCTTGCTCCCCAGTCCCCCCTGAGCCCCCGTCTTCTGTTTTGTTTTTCATTTAATATAGTCTTGCTTCCAGACCACCTCCTCTTTTTCTCTGTAAACATTAATATGAAGTATATTTGCTTTGCTTTTAAGCTTTGCCCTGCCCCCTGTGTGTCCAAAACAGCCGACTGGAATTCATAAGAATGTTATGTCTTCAGATGTTTATAATCTGAAAGAATCCCTTATGGTTTTTCCAATAAAGCAACTTGGATGTCAGTATTTTATGTTGGTAGGGTGAGCCAGCTTTACAGTGTGGCAATTACAATGCAATGCATTATGCATAATTTGCAGCTCGCCCCAGGAGCAATTGTGAGCCCTGAAACACTGTCCTGCCTCTGCAGCATAATTAGCAGGATCAAAGGCTCTGCAGAGGGAAGTACAATGGGTGCTGTCCGAGGTAAATAAAAGTAAGGAAAAGTTCTGATAAAAGCAGTTCACCCCAAATTATATAAAGAACTGCCAAATTATATAAAGAGCAGCCCTTCTATCAGGCCCTAAATACGTCAAGACCTTCTCTGCTACTTGAAGAAATCTTTGGAGGTTTAGCAGCTCACAGAATTGCTCTGGGATTTGCCCTGTTGTTCTGAGGTTATAAGTCTTGTCTTCATAATTTAACAGTTGTACTTTATACCGCCTTCCTCCAGTGGTGCCACTGTAAACACAAAGGATTGACCTATCATGCAAATTTCGACAATGTGGTTTTAAAAGAGTTCCCCACATCAAAGAGAGGCTGTTGGGGCATGTTTTCTAAATTCTTTCTTCTATAGTATTTAAAGCTACATACAAATGACTCTTAGAAATATGTTCCGTTTACATCAGTCAAGTTGGTGTAGTATCCTCGCTGGAGTTATACTGCCCTAATGTTTTCTCCTCTGAGAGAATTAGATGAAAACAGGTCTTTTACCAAGTCAGTTGCCTTTAGTCTACTATCTTTCAATCTATAGAAACTATTCTATAAATGTTGTTAATACTTGATCCAAACAGCAACAAATATATTCTGCCTTCTAATAGTATCTTTTTTCTTGGAATTCAAATACCCTCTGTATCAATTTGCAATCTCTTGTTTTTCCATATATGAACCTGCAGCCCCTCCCGCTGAAACAAAATGCAATAAAACATTCTTGTTTTGCTCCGTAAAGTGAAAAAAGGTTGGAGAGTGAGGGAGAGATGGCTTCCAAAGCCACATGGTGAAGAATGAAGAGTACTGGGCTTAGACCCACCCCTGGGTCCCCAGGCCATGTGTTTACTAACTGAGACCTCAGTGAATCACACAACTTCCTGGGGCCTCCCTTTCACCATCTGTAGAATGAGAACTACAGTCAGTGCTCTGTACCTCCCTCCCTCCCTTCCAACCCCACCTGCCTCCATTTACGTATTCCCTCTGCAGGCCCCACTGGGGCAGAGCCTCCCTGCACTTGCCCCCAGGAGCTCCCAGCCTAAGGACAACGCACAGCATTGAAATAGTCAGATGGATGTGTAATGAGGAACCTTGGGGTGGGCTTTGAGGGCAAGGGGCCTGTGGCTGGTCTGAGGAAGTGAACTTTGCGGGCAGGAGGAGAAGGAGGAGCTGGGGGAAGGAATGAGGAAGTTGAGAGGAGGGCGCAGCGACCCACACAGGACGGGGCCTTAGCTGGCAAGGGCCAACTTTGATCTTGATTCTAAGTTAAAGGGAAGTTTTTGGAGGATGTTCAGCAGGAGGAAAGCAGATGAGATGTGTGAGGTTTTGAAAACTCACTGGCTCCTAGGAGGAAGATGGGAGTGAGTCCAGTCTCACAACACGGGTGGCTCGGACAGGGCAGATGGAGAGGGAGGGACGGATGCAGGGAGCGCTCATGTTGAAAGGACAGAATTTGGGGATGATTGAATGGTGGGCGGGATAAGTCAAAGATGACTTCAGGGTCTTGGCCTTTGTGACAACCTGGATGCTGGTGGGGACACCCCCGATGGGCGCCTGAATCGGGTTATCATGATGATACTAGATGGCAGTGCCCCAGCACTGCCAGGTGCTGCCATCAGTGCTTCACATCCTTTAATTTATGAGGTGGGTTTCCGCATAGCACAGATAAGAAAAATTGAGGTTCCCTGAGTAAAGTCACTTGTCTAGGAGCACAAGTAAGGGGCAGAGCCAATTTCATTCATACTCAGGTCTGTTCCGCTCCACAGCCTGTGTCCCTGCTGTCCCTTCCCCCCGCCCCCAGCCAGTTCGCAGAAGAGAAGGTTTGCAAAACATTGATGCCAACGCCAGTTGATAAAACAAAAATCAAAAACAAAAACAAAAAAGTATGGACAGAGCACCAGGAGTCCTGGGTTCTGGTTCTGCTGCTCTTCTCATGAGCTGTTTGAAACAGAATAACCACGGTACCTCCTGGGCTTCAGTTTCCCATCAGAAATGAGCAGAATGGACGCCTGCATCCCAAGTACCCCACTCCCTGCCCTGAAAATCCAGGATCTGTATGATGCCCTGCGGGCATCTCTCAGGAATCTCCTCTCAGAGAATCTCCTCTAGAAAGATGGAATCTTTCTAGTATCTTGAAACTTTCAGTACTAGCTTTTTACCTGGTCACACCCAGATATTTCCGTGGGTGCTCAAAGAGCATTGTGTTCCTCCCCCCTTATCTAAACCATCTCTTCCTCCAAGTGAGCCTAATTCTAGATTCCTAACTTCACATTAAAAGTTTGAAAAATTTAATTCTGGGTTCTACTTCTTTGTTCATAAAACATTTTATTTTGCTAGAAATTATTACCACGTGTAGGATCAACTCATTTTTGTTATTGAATCTCTTTCCGTAGTATAGACTGCTTTAAAAAAATTTCTGAGTTTAATTCTGATCCCGTTTGAGGCTGTTAGACACAGGCTGTTTTGGGGTATAAAAACAGTCTGAGAAAATGCCTGCGTGTTCCCAAGGGTGGGAAGGCTTATCTGCAAGAGCTATTTCATTCATAGGGCTTCCCCTTCCCTTTGTAGGTTAATACACATGCAAACACACACAAACACACGCCACATTTCTCTCCCTAATGGAGACACAAGATTAGAATTTTGGGGTGCAAGGGGTGAGTTAATGAGGCCTAAAAGAACAAACAAAAAATGGTATTTAGGTTCAGGGTTAGGTTAAATACCAACTAATATAGAAACAACAAGCATGTTTTCAAAATGCTCGTCATACTTCTAGGATAGTTTATCACATCATAGAAACTGGCTTCCAAACCATGGTGATTCGAGGCTGCCTCTGACCCACATTAAGACTTTCTCAGCTCTTGGCTGCAAAGAACCGGGCTCCTGCTTGTTTGTGTATCTCTCTGATGGCCTCATAGGCCCACTTATCACCCAGAGCTTATCCACTCTGGAGAGACAAAAGTTGTGTCGTCCTAACCTTCCAGGTTCTCGAGGCCTTTGTAGAGGAGTCCATCCTAGATTTCTAAACCACCAGGCCTTACCATTCAAATTTCATGAATATCATACTCAGACAAGTCTGTCATTCTGTTGTTTATTTCCATGCCTCCTTTTTATTGCCCGGCAAGCACATAGCTGGCCCACCCTCAGGTTTGTGATGCAGTGGGGCCAGCTTATTCCACTGATGTCATCAGTCTTGGGCCAGCCCCTGCTGATTGTGTGTCCTTTGAAAACATTAGTCTTGACGCACTCTGATTGCGGGTTTTTCTCCACACAATTTCCCTCCCTCTAGTTCCACCTGCAAGGAAGGGCCAAGTGGCTTTCAGCTTGAACAAGGGCTTTGAACTAGCATGTTCTTGCCACCAGAATCTCAGGGATATTTTCCTAGGTCAGGGATTATTTCACAGTTATGCATCAGTATCAGTATCTCTGCACATGGAGTTATGCACTAATCAGGCTTATGGTACTTGAAAAGTGAAAGTAATTTGAATCCTTGAAGCCCTTAAGACAGGATCAGCGTAGATGTGCATGGCACATCGGATACCTCAGGAGGTTAATTCTAGCTGCTGAAAGCTCTAATGTATCCAGGACCTCTAAACCCAGGCAAAATGTGTGAATTATATAGAGAAAACAAATAGACTAGATGATCATCTGAAGCCTATGGGTTAATAGCCTCCCTCACCTGTTCTTTACCCATATATGTCTCAGGATTTGGGAGCGATTTATTGGCCAGCACCAGAAACTGAGATTCCTGGCACCATTTAGCCACATTTGCTGATTGTCCTGGCCTGGCCTAGGTCTCTCCTCCCTCTCTCTGCCTAGCCCTGATGGCGTGTCAGTTGGTTCTTTCATTCATTCATCAAACATTTATTAGGTGCTCACCATGTAACAGGCACCAGAGACCCAGAGGTGAATTGCTTTGTCCTTCGGACCAGGTGAGGGACACTGGGCCTGTTTCATCTCCTCTACTGTTATATCTAATACAATTTCCAAAGCAATACTATGATTGTATTTGTTGTATTCTTCAGGAGAGCGGGGTTGCATCAGTATCTTACTGAAATTCACACAATCCAGGGTTGAACATGAATTTGAGAAAATCCCTGATGTGACAGAAGACCTCCTTGCACAAAATTAAATGCCATGCTGGTGCCTATGGTCAAAGCCAAACCCCAGAGAATAGGATGGCAGTCCTCCACTCAGAGTTTCTTATAAAAAGAGGTCCTCAGACCAATAGCATCAGCCTCACTTGAGGGGGCTTGTTGAAAATGCAGATTCCTGGGCCCACAACAGATATTCATTTTCAGTCTCAGGAATTAAAAGTCCTAGAAGCTGCCTCTTAAGAAGTTCCTGTCACTCAGGTTTGGGAATCACTGTTCTAAATCCGGGATCCAGTCACTGTTCCTTTGAGGCATGTCGTGCTGTTTGCAGGGACACGGTGTGGAAGCACGGGGTGGCCGTGGGACCTGCTGTGGAGTTTAGGTTTTGTGCTGCTAGTTAGTCCAGCCACTTAGCCGAGCAGCCAGATGTTCCAACCCCTTCCTTCCCTGGCTCAGTGGCTGCTTTCAGGGGATGTTTCCAACCCTTTATCCCTTCCCCAAGTTCTCTTCCCACTGGTTGTTCATCTTTTTTTCCTTATTCCTTGACTTCTTGGGACATTGTTTACTTGTATTTTCCCCATACCCAAAGGTAAGAGGTGTTTACAGGTTTCTGAGGGAAATATTGCCAAATTTCAAATGGCCTGTGATTTCACAAGTCTGTGATAACACTGCCTCAGCCCTTTGTTTACAGGGCTAGGAATTGAGCTGCCTCTGGGTTGAAACTCACGTTGAAGAGAGTGAAAGAAAACAAAACAGGTCTTAATGTTGTCAGAAATTTTTCTCTAGAACTTTCTCTGAACAGGGATTTAGGAGCCTGGGAGAAAACAATAATGTTGGGGACTTTGTTGTTTCTGAGTGAAGAACCTGCCACTGCTCAGGAAAGGGAGTGGGTAATGCAACCAGCATTGTCCCTTGGAGGGAGGGAGCTGGTGACCCAGGCACTTAGGAACTCACCACTCCAGACAGGCCTCATCCACCAGGAAGCTCATCTGGTCAACCTTCAGGTCGTCTAGTGTCAAGCACCCAGATGGCTAGAACTTTCTGAAACACCACTTACCAAGCACCAGCTTCAGGACAGCAGATAAGTCCCTGGGGTCAGAGGTGAAGGAATTAGAAACATTGTCTTGCAAGGAACCAGAGGTGCTGGAAGCTTTTCCAGACTTCTAGGACTCAAAGATTATTCAAGCTGTCAGTCCTGTTCCTGCATATTAACCCAGTGCCAGGCCAGCGAAACCCCAGGTCTAACCAAGAGCTGACTCCTCATCACAGCTGTCCATGCTCTGGACCATTGCATCAGGCATAGCTGAAATGAGAGCTAGATGCTTCTCCTTGCTGACAGTCTAATAGGGTACATACAAGGATGCTTGGCAGAAGGAAAGAGGGGGATTAGAGAGCATGTATAAGAGAGGGTTTGAGGGAAGATGTAAACCAATCAACAGCCACTTTGATTAGGTTTAAGATAAATCATTTTTAGTGTTACTACATCCAGGATTGATCCTCTTATTACCACAGATTGTATCTATTTATCTCTTCTAATTTGGAAATAGAGTGTGGAGAGGATCATTCCAGTAACAGCACTCAGTAACCCAAGGCACTATGCATAATAACAAGAGAAAATTCTGAATTTAGAACTGGTTAAAATATCTATATTCATATCCATATCTATATTTGTGCCAATGCCTTGTCCGTCTCCTCTGCTCTGGAAGAAATCTGATATGACACAGAAACTGCTAGATGCTGGAAAATAATCCCTGGGTCTCAGACCATCTAGACAATAAACAACTCCATAATATTCAGTGCAGCAGCTTCTGTGGAGCCCATCTGTTTCAAAATAACCCTAATTCTGCTTACGATGCGGAATGCTTTGTTGACTGGAATTTGTCCTAGTTTTCTTTAACGTACTCAGTGCCATAGGCCTTTGGTTCCACCTGCTGGAAAATTTAAATACTGGAATGACACCCAGGGCAGATGTTTTTGGTTGAAGGAAGAATGAACTGTAGCTCAGTGGTTCCCCAAGGCTAATGTGCTCAAGCATCACCAGGGAGCTCATCCAAAACACCGTGGCCTGGTCTCCATGCCAAGCCAGCACAGCAGAAATTGCATTTCTTAAACAACTTTCCTGGTGATTTGCTCACACCAATATTGGAGAACCACCTCACCTAGAATTCAGGAACCTAGGGCCAACAAAAATCAGTAGCAACCCCACCTGACCCATATCCTACTCAACCCCGAACGGGGAGTGACAAACCTGCTTGTGATACCTACACCTACCTCTTCCAGTCTGTCCTGTAAGCTCTTTTTTTTTTTTTTTTTTTTTTTTTTTTTTTTTTTTAAGAGAGGGAGGAAGGGAAGGAAAGACAGAGAAGGAAGGAAGGATAGAAGGAAGGAAGGGAGGAAGAAAGGGAAACATCTTTAAACATTTTCTTGTTTTATTATATTTTGTTTGTTTGTTTGTTTTTTACATGGGCTGGGGCCGGGAATCGAACCGAGGTCCTCCGGCATAGCAGGCAAGCACTCTTGCCCGCTGAGCCACCGCGGCCCGCCCCTGTCCTGTAAGCTCTTGGTGGCAAGGGTCAAAGTTTTATTTCCTTGGAACTCATTAAAAAATAAAGTGAAGAAACCTGACAAACACTGCTTACTCAAGTTAACATCCCCAGTAACAAGTCACCTGAGTATCATATATCCCTGACAAGATGTGATGAGAAGGGCACTTCTCCAAAACGCTTCTGAGACCATTAGACCATATTCTCAGTCTAATCATTAGGAAAACATCAGACAAGCCTAAACTGAGGGACGTTCTCCAAGATTCCTGCTCAGTACTGTTGAAGACTGTCAGAATCATGGGAAACAAGACTAAAAACTACCATAGACCAGAAGAGACTAAGGAGACATGACAATTAAATGCAATGTGGTCTCCTGAATTGGATCCTGGAATAGAAAATGGAAATTAGTGAAAAAACTGGTGAAATGAAGTCTGGAATATAGTTAATAGTAATGTACCTATGTTGGTTTTAGTTTTGACAGACCTGCTAACATTACGAGAATTGAACTCTGTATTACCTTTGAAACTTTCCTGTAACTCTAAAATTATTCCAAAGTTAAAAAGTTTATTTAAAAAATAAAAATAAAAACCATCAGGGTGGGGGTCCTGGATTAATAAGGAATTGGAGGACAGAGTAGCTGCCCAGGCAGTAGAAGAGGCAGTTGCTGGTGATGCACATTTCCACTTGCCCATGTATCAGCCAGGCTACCCAGGTGTCTCACTGAGTATCAAACAATCATGGAATCTTGATCCTTTGTGTGGAAGTGTAAATGTCTATTCTAGCCCCCTCACTTTGGGAGAGGAAGTGACTTGTCCACGTCCCAGTATGGCTGGAATGCAAACTCATGATGGGTGAAGTATATTCTTTCCACTGTATTTCCCAGTGATTTGATAAATCATTTGCCAAGGAGTCACCTAGGAACTAACTAGAATACAGCTTCTTAGGCTCCAACCATCATCTGATGCCTAAAATCTCTGTCCATGGGAGTCATTGACCTGCAAATTCTCCGTTATGCACACTGCGACAAATCGGATAATGGTATCTCCAAAACTGTTCTGGCTTTGCCTCATTCTCTTGTATTTGAAATATTGGAAGTTGGGGCCAAGCTCTGACTCCCATCTTTAATGGTTAATATGTTGCTATTTGATGGAAACTGCTGCTTCTAGGGCTGAGGATGGTAAAAGCCGGGAAGGGGAGAATTCAGCCACAGCCCCTCCTCTAGGACAAATAATACAGCCAGAGACAAGCAGCAGGGTCATGACATAACAGGTCTTGGATTAAGGCGTATTTTACCTTTTTGAGCTCAATTTACTTCAAGTTAATGAATGTGCCCCTACTACCCTCCTCCCATTTTTATTAATGAAATTGAAACTTACCCAAAAATGACCCTATGATCAAGAAGCAAAAGGAGGTTGGGAATGGGACTCATATCCAGGCTCTCAGGAGGCCAGTAGCTGTTCCTTCCTGCCTGGCCTCCCCACCCCACCCTGCCTTGAACCAACCTTGGCCCCATCTTCATGTCTTCAGGAAAACAAGACCATGAAAGGCCTCTCATAGAGATGAACATCAGAGGGACAATGATCTGGATGCTAGAGCAGTCAGCAGTTTGGATATAGGGAATCCTTTAAGGCCTGAGGGTCCCTGGAGTGGAGTCAGCAAAGACTATAGACAAGGAGGGCACAGCAGTCACCCTTACTGTGCCAGCTCCTTGCTCTCCACTTCTTTGATGTCCTGCTGATACTGTCAGAAAACACTGTCTTTTATGGTTAGGCCTGCCTGATCCCTCCTCAAACAGAGAAGTCTCTTTGTCTTAGTGAGAAGGTGAGTTTATTTCAGGTGCACATATAAGGAACTGGAGGAAAAACTTTCCAAGACCAATTTGGAGTGGGAAAAGTGGTTTGGTCTTTTATAACTCCAAACAGACAAAAAAAAAATGACCAGGATCCAGAAGAATGCAGAAGAGAAAAAAAAGGAAAAAGAAAGAAAGAAAAAAATAGAAGAGGAAAAGCTGTGTGGTCAGCATGCCCCATTTTCTCATAGGCCCTTCTTTTTGTTGACTATTTAGGCTTTTGGTTTTGTCCTTCAAAGGAAGGAAGGTGCTCATATTAGTTCATATGATGTTTCACTCCTGCAAGCAGAACAAGGGAGGATTTTATTACTGTAACAAAAGGAGAAGAGAGTAAATTTTTTAGATTAAATTAACAGCAAACTATTTCAACAGAAGCTTTTTATGCTTAAAATAACTCGAGGCTGCTTGAGTGAAGTGATCATAAAAGTTTTCTAGTGACTGAAAACTATACTCAGCATTTTCCAGCTAAACGGGTGTATTTTGTATTTTTTATCTATAAAGCTATCAAGTCCCCCCCTTTTATGTGATATTTTCTTATTCTTAAATGGCATCTTGTGAGCACTTCTTAAAAAGGGAAAGTGGATGATCTAATCTTCTCTAATTGCTTCCTGCTGAGCACTGGCAAAGAAGTCCTTATATTAATCTGGAAGATGCTCTAGACCTAAAACCACAGATACAATATAGGCAACAGCAAGATAAAATATGGCAAACAAAATAAAAGCCAGGCTAATGCTATTCACCATTTCATAGGTAAATTCATTAACCACTTAGAAAATGATTTAGTTTATTATAAACTTTAACATGATTAATATCATTTTGCATATGATTTAGTCTTGAAGAGTTATTGTCATATTTATCTGGTATATATGTGTAGCATTTAATACTAATTAATGCACAAGTTTTTTCCTGAGCTGCATTGGGTGTTAAGCTTATAATACTATACATGCTATCCCCTTATAGGAGCAGGCCTTAATGCTAATTGTGTCTTTTTAGGTTTTAAACACATCACTCTGGCAATAACAACTGTGGGAAATATGTTCTTGTACATTTGATGTAGCACAGTATCATTGGTCCTCTGGAAAACAGGACGGTGTTCTAGGGTTCTGTCAGACTGCCAATAGTGCCCTCTTGCACTATGCAACAGAGCTCATCTGGAGGCAGTGTCCAATTAAGAGCTAAAACGAGTGAGCCTTTTCCAGTAGGCAGAGCTAAAGGTGTACATAGTAAGGTATTTTCAGTAACACTGCTAAGGTCCTGGATGCAGGCAGGTGTGGCATCTCAGTCACAAACAGCAGAAGAGACAGTGGATGGCAGCTGCGCCTCCTAGCCAAGTTGAGAGAGGAATGTAGGATTTTAACATTCTGAGAGGTTTTCATCCTTTTTCTAGCATCGCCATACTCATGTATATGTCTTCAATCACAGCTCCCCCTGCCCACTCCACCTCGTCCTACCAACGTGATTTCCTCCTTCTGCCTTCCGTTTTCTCTTCTCTAAATACACTTCCAAGTTTGCACCTCAAGACCGGGCCCACATCTCGTTTCTCTTAGCCCGGCAAATAGGAGCCTCTCTTATATGTTAGACTATGAGAATATCGAAGTAAAGGTCACAGCCTCTACCCCTGAGGGGCCCTGCCTATAGTTTTCCAAGAGTTAGTGTGTATTTGTCCAGTAAATATCCTGAGGTGGTTTTGAATTGGGGAAAAAAAAAGGCACCAAGGTACATAGAGCAGGGAAGGATATTCTTGGAGATAGACAACCTCTTCTCAACTTAACAGATTCAGCTGATATGATTGCATCAACTTCTAGATTGCTGACCAAAGTCATTCTGTTTAGATCAAGAAAAATTAAAAATATCCTAAAGTGTCATTAAGTGTATATAAAAGGTGCTTGAAAACCATTCCAAAATGTCATTAAAATACTTGTGGATCAAGCATTAAGATGGTGACAACTTTGAAGAGATTTAATCCAGATTGATTTTTAAAAAGTGGAGCAGTGCTTTTACATTAAAATCGACATGCATTTGTGAAAATATCTGTGCCAATTTGAAGCTGTTATGTACCCCAGAAAAGCCATGTCCTTTTCCCTGATCCAGTCGTGTGGGGGCAGCCATGTTTCTTTTCATCCTGATTCAATATTATGTGGTGGAAACTTTGATTGGATTGTTTCTGTGAAGATGTTTCACACCCAATTGTGGGTGTGACCTCTTGATTAGATGGAGATGTGACTCCTCCCATTCGAGGTGTGTCTTGATTAGTTTACCAGAGCCCTTTGAAAGGGAAAACATTTTGAAGGAAGCACGGATGCTTGGAGAACAGTTGCTTCAGGGCTGATAGAGATGCAGACATTTGGAGATACTTGGAGTGCTGATACAGAGAGCAGATGCCTAGACATGGATGTTTGGAGGTTCAGAGCCCAGCAAACATTGCCATGTGCCTTCCCATGAGATGGTAAGCAAGCCAGAACCCAGAGTTGTGTTCCAGAGGAGCTAAGGGAAGGCCCACAGATGCTTAGAGAGGATGGAAACCACCGGAATCAGAAGCTGGAAGCAGTGGAACCAGGAACAAGGACCAGCAGGCGCCAGCCATGTGCCTTCCCATGTGATTGACATTGACCTTTCTTGAGTAAGGGTATCTTTTCCCTGGATGCATTAGTTTGGACATTTTTATGGCCTTGGAACTATAAACTTGTAACTTAATAAATTCGCTTTTGAAAAGCCAATTCATTTCTGGTATATGGCAATCCTGCAGCATTTAGCAAACCAATATAATAACTTCTTGTTACAATGACTTCTAATGAAAGATGGGACACTCTACTTGTCATTCCTTGGAGCCCCTCCAGTTCAGTGAAGTAGAAAGAGCATTGAGAACTATTTCCGTTAGAAATTATAAACTGTTCCTTATTTTAAAAATACCTATTTTAGATAATTAACTACCCATGCTGACTTTTGCAGCTGGGCCTGTCTCTTACTAAAACTTACTCCTTCTTAAAGTAGGTACTAATTCTTGATAACTTCAATTATCCAAAAATTTTACTCTTTGCAGTGAGCCTATAAGACAGAAGGTAAATTATTTTCATTATTTTTTAAACAAATCCTGTCTTCAAATCATGATTAAGGCAATAAATATTGTTCAGTTTTAGAGATACTCGTGTGAAATAGAAAGATGATTAATGTACCTTTCTGTGTGTAGCAGAGTGAAAGGGATCTGAGTTGGAATCCTGACTCAGCCACTGATCAGTAGTGTGGCCTTGGCAAGTGACTTAAAATCTTTAAGGCTTCAATTCCTCATCTTGAAACAGAAAAGGTAACCCTGCATGGAGGGCTAAAACGTGGGCTTCATGTATACTGATGCCAAGGAGTATGAAAACCTCATGTCACAATACGGATGCATCTCACAAACATGATGTATAATAACGCCACCCACAAAGAGTATATATTATATGAGTCCATTTATATAAAGCACAAAATTAGACGAAACCAGGCAAATCATATTTACACTGTTATAAGTCAGGCCAGTGGTTATTCATAGGCATGGGGGTCAGTGGCTGGAAGGTGGTATGTGGGTCTTATGGGTGCTGAAAATATTCTGTACCATGATCTGGAGGTTGGTCATGCATGTTTAGTTCATATAAATTAATGAGATTGTACACTTCATAAAAGAGCAGGGGCTGCTGTAAGTAGGGTGAGCATGTAGCAATTATCCAGAAAATGTTCTTTGTCTCCCCTCAACCTTCTCTTTTTGGAAGCTCTAAAGAGGTTTCTAGAGCTCACACTGCACATTGTCTATATTGCAAAAACCTTACATAGTGTACCCAATATTTTGAGCTACTCAAATTGCTAACTGAGTTATAACTTGTTGATTTTAAGTCAGTGTGCACATTAAAGGTCCCCAAATTTAACAGGTAAATTAGTACATTTCAAACCATTATTAAAGGTATATATATATTTTTATATATCACATTAAAGTTAGTGATCCTAAGAGAAAACTGGACTTACTGTCCATAAGCACATTGACTCTTTACAAAGAGCATCTTGCTAAAGCGTTGGGCCTAGGGTTTCTTATAGGCCTTTTTGGTCTCTGTCAGTAAATGAAAAGACTTAGCAACCATCATTTCAGGAAGCCTTTAGGAAGCTTTGCAATTCATGAAATTCTAATAAAGTAACATTCTTGAAAGAGAGAATATGGGTGCCATGCTGCTGCCCTCTTTTGACAGTAGAAAACCCAAAGAACACTGATGATTTATTTAGGGGGTTCTGGTTTAAAAACAAAAAAAAGTTGATTGCCTCTTTAGTGCCCTAATTTAAGGGAAAGATACAGTGCCATCTTGTGACTTCACTTTAGTATAATTTCATTGAATGGTAAAGCTGCTCATCAGACCATGGGCAATATCTATAAGTACTGGTGAGGGTGAACAGTAGGGAAAATGGGTATCTTTTTAGCCATCCTTAGCTGGATGAAATTGCCTCTCCTCCCATAGATGTAAAATGCATAGGTTGCTACTGCATTATCCATAAGGAAGGAGAACTGAAAAATTTTCAATCACGAACTACCAATCAATAAGTCTTATGATCTCAGTGCTGGTGCTATAGTTAAGCTAAATCATCTTAAACTGGGCAGTATTCCTGAGGTTCTCTGAAGTGAAATTGAGGGCTGATCTCTGTTTACAGGAATGCAAAAGTGAGGCTGGTAAGTGTTAATATTCTCTACCAAATTCTTTGGAGCAGGCCAACTCCCCCAGGCCTGTAAATGTTCAAGGCATCATTTAAGCAGGGGAAAAAAAGCCTTGATTAGGCATTCCAGCTGTCCCAATAATGGAAAGCCTCCCCTATGTTGCAAGGGGTGCTGCTAAATGTAGGTTGTTAATTACCTTTGTTGTATTCATTTCTGAGAAGGAAAATATTTAATAAGTGGCAACTCCATACTTTGTACACAACCCGGCTAAGTGATCTTCAAACAGAATTGGACTATGTCCTTTAAGAAGTCACTGTTTTTGTCATTTTATTTCACATCTATGTTATACAAAGTTAATTAATGACACAAGTAGACATTTGACACATGCTTCTTGATGTTAGAGATTGCAAATCATAACAGCCAACGTTCATCGGGCATTTACCACACACCTGGCACTCAGCTTAAAACCACTTTATATGTATCATCTCTTATCCTTGCAACCGTGGAGTGAAAGAGCTGCTCTTACTCTTCCACTTTTATAGCTAAGGAA
Source organism: Tamandua tetradactyla (assembly GCF_023851605.1). NCBI lineage: Eukaryota > Metazoa > Chordata > Mammalia > Pilosa > Myrmecophagidae > Tamandua > Tamandua tetradactyla. The sequence goes on from NC_135329.1 coordinate 202,759,107, forward strand.
ACTGAAACCAAGAGAAGGTAACCTACTTGCTCCAGGACGTTTAGCTAGCAGGTTGGGGAGTTGGGACTTAAAACCAGGCCATCAGACTCCAGAGTCCTGGAATGACCCTGGCAGTCACCTCACTGAGCAGCCTCCCCTTACAGAACTAGAGCCATAGAGGTGAAGAGACAGGTCTGGGGTGGCCCTACTGCTCCTAGGCAAAGCTGGGACTCCCTCTCCTGATCCCCTGCCGACACTTTCCCATTACACCACGGGGGACCTCCTCTCCTCCCACCAAGCTGCATCCTTTTCCACGTGTTTGTTATTATTAACAAATGTAACTACATATTGAAAATAGTTTCTCAAAGGCAAAACCCCTTTGAGAAATGCCTTTAGAAGAATCTGGAGGTCATGCAGAGAAGTAAGAGATCATGTACCACAAATGGAAAATATAGAAATAGTTTTAAAACATAAATGAGGAAAAACGTAAAGAAAAAGAAACGAGAAGATGAGGAATTGGAAGACAGAGTTAACCCAAGATTGAATGGAGCAGTGGTAAGCCTTGGCCCCCACCATGGCAGGCACAATAAGCAGTGGGGCAGATGGCTGGCTGACATCAGATTTGTAATGCTCTTCAAAATGTCTAAGATTAACTTACAATTTAAAACCTTAAAAAAAAAATTTTTTTTAAACCAAATTAGCTGCTGGGATTCAGAACAGTGTGCAGAGCCCTAAATGATGCAATTAAGTCATTCTTTAGTCAGTAGGGTGGATTTGACATGATCAAAAATACCAAATTTGAAGGATTTAAAATACCAATTAAATTGAACTTGATTGCAAATTGGGTTTTATTGTTGTTGTTTTTATACCCAAAGCCCTTTTGGTAGTCATGGAAAGTCAAGCCGCTCTGGTAGCTGGTGAAACGAAGCAGACTCATGGTGGGAGTTTGTAGTCAGGTCTTTAATGACAGCAGAGTTCCATATTTTTCTAGGCTTGGATTTGACCTTCTGCTTTTTCTATTTCCAAAGAGCAATGAGCTTCCCATATTATCCATGAAGAAAAAGGACATTGTGATTTTGACAGGAGGGTGGGGTATGGTAAGAGGGTGTGATGCTTAATATATTGGGTGTGTTAAAAGTGATGGCAGTGTGGGGGTGTGGAAACAGTGGGAAGAGAACCAGACTTGCAGTCATAAGATCTACAGACATGATAGCTTCATGACCTTAGATGTTTCCCTAACACTTCCGAGCCTCCATTTCCCAATCTGTAAAATTGGGATAATAAAATTGAAAAGAAAAGCTAAGCAAAGTAGCGCCCTCCCCCTCGTTCCCCAGCACTCCCAAGCCTGTAGGTCTATGGTGAGCCTGTCCCATAGGATAGGGTTTGTTAAAGTAATTGAGAGTAAGGCCTATTTCAAGAGATAAGTGAAATTTAGAAGACACGTGAGTAAAACTGATTACTATGCTTAGACATACTTGACAATACAGGATAAAAATAAGTACAACACACCCAAGTATGGGTATTTGTTTAAGTAACAGAGGTGTCATTGGTCAGATATGATCGTCTGTGCAGCTTGTGCTCACAAACTCCCACAGTACAGAGAAAAGGCTGGCCTGACGCATTGCACTGTGATCTGTCGCACTGGCCTGCTGCTGGCCGCAGGCTTCTGGGTAGGTTTGGCATGGACCAATCTGTGAAGGCCAAGTGGAAGTCACCAGAGATGAATATAATGTGAAAGTATTGATGGTCAACCTGGTATCTACACCTGCTGTGTGGATGCAGCTTGCCGGAACTACCACTGGAAATCAAGTTTTGTGGGCTCTGAAGGGAGCTGTGGATGGAGGCTTTTCTGTCTCTCCCAGTACCAAGCGATTCCCTGGTTATGACCCAGAAAGCATGGAATTCAGTGCAGAAGTATATCAGAAGTACATCATGGATCAGAATGTTATGGGTTACATGTGTTACCAAATGGAAGAAGATGAAGATGCTTAGAAGAAACAATTCTTTCAGTGCCCAAGGAACATGTCTTGAGAGGTGATGCAGGAGAGCTTAGCTCCTAAATGAGAGAAACCAGTTTATGAGAAGAAACCTAAGAAAGAAGTTAAGAAGAAGAGGTGGAACCATCCCCAAAATGTCTCTTGCCCCCCCCAAATCTTGGGTAACTCAGAAGAAGACAAGCTTCCTCAGAGCTCAGGAGAAGATGGCTGAGAGATAAACCAAACCAGTTTTCTATGAAGATTTTTTAGATAACAACAAACTTCTCGACCAACCAGCTTTAAAAAGTAATAGGCAAAGCAAAGAAGGGCACCTCGAAAGGTGACATAGTGACTATTGTTCCTCACTTGACATGAGTTTTCTTCTTCAGCAAGTGGTGTTTCTTGTATTAGCTCAACCCTAGTTCTCCTTGAATGCCCCGTGAATGAGTCCAAAGAGCATTTGTGCTGGCCACTAATTTTGAGAGCCAAACCTCAGGGACCTTCAACAGTCTGCCTCTTCTAATTCCTCTTTGCATTTCCCCTCATGGAAACATTAATTCTCAGGCGTTTACTTTTAAGGAAAAGCTGAAGAAAGTATCAGAGGACACTGTGACTCCCTTTGGGATTCTGAGTACACTTTCAGTTTCCAGGAACTCATGGCCTGTACTTAGCATGCCACGTTGCACTTGCTTCTGACTCTGTCCAACAGCTCATTTTGACAGAGTTCCCTGCTCATCTGGAACAGGGTATCAAACACTGGCCTCCACTCTTCTTAAGTGCCATTAAGGAGAGGCTTGCTGTTAAAAAACAGCTGCTAAAGGAAGAGTGGGAATTAGATGTCATTCCATAATACACTTTTAAGCAATAAACTAATGGTAGTGTCATTCATGAGTTTGTCTGTAATTTCAAAACATTTACCATTTTGAACAAAGAGAAATTGCTTTACATGCATATGGCAAAAACTGTATCCAGGAAAACTTAATCTCAGTGCTGATAAGATACTTATGGTGGACATCTTTTATAAGCCTATAATATGTTTGAATATCATCTCTAATAAAAGTTGATAAGTTGACATATATTTCACTGTATCATAAAACCTTCAAGTAGAGGTTTACCCAGCAGGAGTGAACATGGGTGCTAGGGCTGCACTGTCCACTTCTGGGTGTGTACCAGTAAGGATGGGCACAAGAGGTTCAGGAGGTATAATTCTCCATAGCCCCGAAAGCAAAGGAGAACCGGACATGGGTAAGCATGGGGTTCTCCATTACAGAAGGGAAGCAAAAACATGAAAAGAGTGCTCCTTGTCTGACAACAGAAATGTGAATTGTATATTGAACAGACTGACTTAATTTCACACTGCATTCTCTAGCATCTTTTTATCACAGTATTTACAGTTGTCATAAAATATTTCCTTTAAACATCTTTGAAAGGTTCTACTCTTGAAGAATGTGGAGAAAGGATCAACAGTTCACCTTACTTACTCTCTCCCTGGCTGTGTCCCCCTGCCCGCCCACCCTCCCTAGTTAGGCCAGTTCTTCCAGAAATCAATCATACCAGAAATGTGGCTGTGTGGATGTTACGTATACCTTTGTAAGTCATAGGTTGATGCCATTGAGTCAAGTCTGCACATTTGCAGAATACCTGCTATGGGTCCAGGATATGGAATGTGGAGAGACAACAGGAATGTTTCCTGCTGTTTTAGAGCTGTTGATCCCAGTAGGAGAGAGAGGAGGTTGTGCATGCATGGCTACCCTAACTGGAAAGTTGTATGAGGACTACCAATAGGAACGTGCTAGAAGCTAATGAGCTTGAATTGGGTGAGAGCTGTTCCATGGGGGGTTGGCAGAAAGCAGTGCGATTGAACAGAGCATTAGAAGAATGAGTAGACATGTGGTTGATGTAGAAGATGGGAACAAGCATTTCAGAGAGAATGAACAGGGTTACCAGAGGTATAGACATGAGAAGTTTCAGCATTTTCACTTCATGTGCTTGGAAAGTGAACCTGCTATTTAACTTATATCTACCACTAATACCCCTTCTTGGCTGCCTCCTGGAGAATACTGAAGCGTTTTCACTAGATTTAGGTCACTGGCTCCTTGAGGTTAGGGACTGTCTATTTTTATTCCTTCAATACTCCCTTGATGCCTGACAAAGTAATTTTTTATGTGGTGATTGAAACACTTATATCATTACAAACTATATTTTTAGTTATGTTTTGCAGCCCCAAGAAACCCTTTTCAGTAAATATTTCCAGGGTCCTTTATATGATCTTTAACTCTTCTGTCTGTGTTTTTCTTTGCATGCCCAGATATTGATCATTATGGCAACTCAGCTTCTGTTCTGTGTCCACGATTCCCCTTGAATACTTGTGTGTTTCAAACAGATGTGATTAGGGTTGCCAGGGGAGGTGCAAGTGGCAGCAAGAGAAAGGAAGGAAAAGAGATCACAAAGGCTGGGCAAGAAGAACCCACTAGGGACTTGGTGGGGAAATAAGTTGAAACAGATAACAAGTTAGTTTGGGGCTTAGAAAAAGCAATCCCTTGAGATAATTTAATGGAATTTAAATGATACAAATTATGGAGCATGGTGGAAGGAAAAATAAAAGTGGGAGGATTGTCAAGAAGTCTTACAATGAGTCAAATTAGGATTGTGGACTGGAAAACACTAAAATACTTACCTGATGTTGACATAAAGTATTGACAGCTGAAATTGAAATGTTTGATATATTTCTGTTTTGTGTTAAAGATGTACCAAGGCTATCCTTTTTTTCTTTCTGGAATCATAAGATGCCCAGTGCCCTGTAAATGTCAGAATGAGAACTGGCAGCAGTTGACATTCCCTTTTGCTTTTCACTGCAGGGCATCCCAGGAGTAGCCCACCACCCTTCGGGTTTCGTCTCTCACCAGAAGAAGAAATGAGGAGGCAACGGCTTCACAGATTTGATGCGCAGCGAGGTGGCACGACATCTTGAGAAAACATGGTCCAGTTTTATAATTATCACCCATTTGGTTCACTCCCCAAGCCCCTAATTAGTTTTAAATAAAAGCAGAGAACACCGGTATCCCAGATTGCTCACATCTGCCTTGGACCATCATCCCGTGGCCCCTGGGAGACTAGATTCACAAGCCAGATAAGCCAGATGACTTGTCTTGAAACCAGCGTTGTCAGCTGCAGCTCACAGCTCTCCATGAATGGCCCTTCTCCTGACTGTTTTCTCTCACACACAGGATCAGTGCCTCAAAGCAGGGACCAGCATCTGCACCCCTTTCTCTGCCAGCCCTGAGGTGCCTCTACCTGGAAGATCAGCCCCTTCCTGCCTGGCTTGGTTGATACTTGACTTGGCAGGAGGTGAGGCTCAGCCACATGGCCTGTGGCCGTGGTGACTTTCTGGGAACAGGAGATGGCTGCCTTAGCAGTGGGTTCTTCCAGCCTCCCCTGCAGAGTGCCTCAGCTCTTCAGGGCCCTGCGCCTGGGTGGTGGCTACAGTGCACTTGCTTTGCTTTTATAGTGCTCTGTTTTTATACAGTGTTTACTGAAAAAGCTTGAGAAATAAGGTGGAGGAAAACCCTGCACAGCTCCATTAGGTATCAGGGAATGCCAGCAGTTCAGACTCACAGCAGCGTCTTCAGTGGCGGCACATGCATCTGGGTGGCATAATGTTATTTAGTCACCAGAGCAGCAGCAGGTGCCATAGAGACCAGTGAAGGTGTTCAGTGAGTTGGTCACTAAGAAACCCTCCTTGCAGGGAGTTTTACTGTTTTGTTTTGTTTTGTTTTTCTCCCATCAAAGTGCCTCTTCAGTGGCTGTTTTTACAGCTCACTTGTCCTGCCAAGTGTCCAAAACACACTGCTGGCTCCTGCCATGTTATAAGCCAGTTTGTCTGTCAGGGGACATTATGACGTTCCCTCATGTTTGTATTTCATGAATTAAAGAAACAAAATACAACTGACCTCTTAGTGTCACTGAGATATTTATTTTTAAAGAATGTTGAAAGCAGAATAGGATCTTTCTATTATGATTTATCTAGCATTTGTATGGTTTTCTGATTATGAAAGTAATTCTTGTGCCTTGTATGTGCTTAAAGCAGATGGCTGGATGGATAGTTCCAAGGTTATCTTGGGGATGGAGTACAGGGGATTTTGCTTTCTGTTTTTCACACGATTACATCTCTGGATTTGAAAAATGTGTGTATGTGTGTAATATTTTTGCAATCAGGAGAACTGATGATAAATCAAGAAATAGAGAATCAGGAAAAGTGACTTAGTGATAAATACTATGTGTCCATTGATGAGATTCACAATACAAATAGAAATATAAATAATTACAAAATCACCTAAATTCCCACCACTTAAAGGTACCCAAGGTTAACATGTTGGGAGTATTGCCTTCTCAGTTTCTCTCTGTATACATCTGATAAATTTGGAGCATCCTGACTATGCAGTTTAAAAAAAAAACAAGTTTTATTCACACACCATACAAACCATCCAAAGTGTACAATCAGTGGCTCTTGATATAATCACAAAGTTGTACGTTCATTACAGTCAATCTGGGAGCATTCTCATTGCTCCAAAAAGACAAATCCCACATCCCTTCTCACTATGCCATTTTGTGTCCAGTTTCTCATCTGAATTTACCTGGGAGAGGCTGTGACATTTGTGTATCAGTGAGCTAAGCCAACCACTTGAGTCCAGGGAGCACTTTGCCCTGGTCTGCTGGCACATAACGATACCTGCGTGCCTCAAGTTAATTTATAATTGATATAAAACCACAGCCTGTTTATCATATGAATTGCACTTGTGAGTCTGGTATCTTTAAACATGTTTCAATTGAAATGTTCAAGCCAAATGTTGTTCTTCCCTCCCATACTCTCTGAATTTGGCTCCCATTACCCCAATTAGGAGTAACCTTTCCCATGCCATCTTTTCACAGCACGTGGTAGTTCTGGCATCACACTTGTATCTTGCCCTTATTATCTGTGCACGACTACACAAAGGTATGTCTCCCACACTGGCTGGAAGTGGCCCTGGGAGAGGCCTGTGTCTTGTTTGTCTGTCTGCTCTCTCTTCCTCTTGTCCATTGCTGCCCAAAGGCTGACCCTGGCTCTCAGTAGAGGCTCATTAAATGTTAATTTCTGACCAAGTGTTCTTTCAATTGCATTTAAAGTCCAATCACTGTAGATGGGAGTGTGTGTATATATATATATATATATATATATATATATATATATATATATAGCTATTGATGCCAATGATAGTATCTAATCGTATCTTCTTGCTCACTGTGTCTTATCAGATTCAAAGACACAGAAATTTGAACTTTAGATGATATAACTGTAAATGCATACCTTCTTTATTTATGGAGCAGAACATCACTAATCTTCCAGAGGTCATTTAAGATCATTTTATTTGTAAATATAAACCAACTATTTTAGCACAATAGTAAAGCTGTTTTGGAAATTATTGTAATTATTTTGTTCGGTTGCTAATAGGCTTCCCTATAACCAGTGCTTGTTACTTTTCATATCCATTTTATTTTTGTTCCCTACAAGAAGGAATCTCCAGAGTTATGCCAACAAACTGGAAGAAGATTGAGAAAGGCAAACAAATACAAGCATAAGGGACTAATTTTCTCTAATAGGGAATAAGCATTTAGAGCTAATTTTTTTTTATTTGGCTTCTTTGTTTAATAATAATTTCCTGACTGGCATCTAGCTCCCACAGTTTAGTTGTGATCAGTCAACTCATGAGAGCTTTTAATTTAGAATCTTTCCTTGCTTCTCAAGAAGAGGGAGTAAAAATTGCTTCCTATTAATGATGTTTAATGTATTGCATGTGATTCCAAACTTGTCCATAATTTTTCAAACCTCTATCGTTTGAAATTGCCTGATGGTGAAGCTCAAACTAAATAGCAGATAATTGGTTTTAGTAGAGTTGGAGGCAATCCACATATTTGGCACTTGTTCTGTCTGGGGAGTGAGAAAGCTAAAGGGATGAACCCCTTCACTCCCCCTAAATAGGCTAGTAGTAGCTCTGGCCTCCTTGTTCTCAGTCATAGATTCTCTTCTGATTCACTATTCAAAATAAAGATCTGTATTAAATTAGCCGTAACAAACCTATCCTTTCTAACATTCCCCTCCTAGAGATACGCAGTCATTTCTTTCTTTTTTTTCCCCTTCATCTTTTATTTTACAATCACACACTCTCAGCTTTGGAAAACCTTAAAGTCTCTCAGTTCATCACTCTGTCAACATTTAAAATGTCTCTTCAGGCGGCCTGATATTCTCACAAGCAGTGAGGACAACAAAATCAATAGGCTAAACTCTCAGTCTTGGGGTTTGTTCTTATGAAACTTATTGTTGTGGGGCACACCAAAAGAGAGACCACACAAGTCAAAGCAATTTGCAAGCCAATTAGGAGTCTTTATTAGCCAGCCGGCTGGCGACTGCCTCAGAAACTCAAGAAGGAGGAATCAGAGAGCAGCCTGGAGGAGTTCTCAAGGGGGGCTTATAAAGGTAAAAACCACAAGCGTATCCACAGAAGCAGGAAAAGGACATTACCTTTTTGAGCCACATCTTGGTTTGCAGCTGTAAGCAAGCAATCTTATCTACAGAAGCAGAGAAATGCCGTTTGCTCTTGCACAATACATCCCATTCTTTTAGTTTCTTAACAATGATTATTGTTCAATTTTTAACTCTTGGGAACTTCCCGCCCTGGATCTTGTGACCTTCTTCTTGCTAGGGCCTGATTTATTGCTCCTGACCCCCCACACTTATCCCTGCAAAAGACAAGCTAAGCCTACTTAAAATCAGGCCTAAGAGTCACCCACCGAGAACTTCTTTTGTTGCTCATATGTGGCCTACCTCTCAGCCAACACAGCAAGCAAGCTCACTGCCCTCCCCCTCTCTATGTGGGACATGACTCCCAGGGTGTAAACCTCCCTGGCAACATGGGACAGAGATCCTAGAATGAGCTGGAACTCGGCATCAAGGGATTGAGAAAACCTTCTCGACTGGAAGTGGAAAGAGAGAAATGAGATAAAGTGTCAGTTGCTGGGAGATTTCAAATAGAGTTTGGGAGGTTATCCTGGAGGTTATTCTTACACATTATATAGATATTCCCCTTTTTAGTTTAAGGTATATTAGAGAGGCTAGTGGGAAGTGCCTGAAACTGTAGAACTGTGTTCCAATAGTCATGTTTCTTTAAGATGACTGTATAATGATACAGCTTTCACAAAGTGACTGTGTGATTGTGAAAAGCTTGTTCTGATGCTCCTTTTATCTAGGGTATGGACAGATGAGTAAAAAAAAAAGATTAAAAATAAATAATAGGGTGGGCCACGGTGGCTCAGCAGGCAGAGTTCTCATCTGCCATGCCAGAGACCCCAGTTCAATTCCCAGTGCCTGCCCATGCAAAAATAAATAAATAAATAAAAGGGGGAACAAATGTTAAAATAAATTGGATAGAGGGAAATATTAGCGGTCAATGAGAGGGAGGGGTAAGGGTTATGGTATATATGAGTTTTTTCTTTTTATTTCTTTTTCTGGAGTGATGTAAAGGTACTGAGAAATGGTCATGTGATGAATATACAACTATGTGATAATATTGTGAGCCATTGATTGCACACCAAGTATATAGAATGTCATATGTTAAGAATGTTCATGTTTGTATGTTGATTGGCTTTATTAATAAAAATTTTTTTTTAAATGTCGCTTCACTCAGTTCTCCATAGCTCTTCCTAGGTTAATCTTTCAATCCACTTCCACAATGCTGCAGATAACCTCAGATACCTTTTACTGGCTCTCTGTTGCCCAAGGATAAAGATCAAACTCCTTAGCCTCAACAGTGGGTCTCCAACCAGCCTTTCCACTTAACACTTTACCTACGAAACCAGAATCTGCATTTTAACAGGGCCCAGGGTTTTGTAGGAGCCAAAGTGCTTCTCAGATTTCAGAGAGCACAAAATGTATTTTAAGATGAGCATCACTTGATCATCCCTTATCCCCTAGGATTGTAAAATCCTGTAAAATGGAAAGAAAACGAGTCCCCTGACTTTCAGATTTTGGTGCCAAGGCTCAGAGAGGTGCAGTGATGGATCCAGGATCAGCAAGCTAGTAACTGGTAGCACCTCCTGCGGTAGGGCAATTTCTGTTGCACTGAACAGAAAGAGAGATCAGAAAGCCAGTCTAAGCAGGAAAAATAACAACTGAGAAAAACATTATCTGCAGCAACATGTCACTTCCTCCTGCAAAGATGATAATAGACACAAGTGTTTGTGACATACAGCTGTGCACTTCATAAATGGAAGTATTTGCCAGTGCCAACCTAGAGTACCAAGTGTGCAAGTTGCTATAGTGATTCTATTTATCACGACAGCACAAGAAATGGTATATCTGATCTGCACACAGTGTCGCCATCCTAAGACCTGCTTTGGAAATAAAAGAACTTAATACTTATTGAAAGCCTTTCCTACTTTTTCCAAACAAACAGATAAAAATTACTGCCCTGCTAATTAAGAATTTCATCTTTAGCTGATAAAATTATGATCATCAAGTATATAATACTGAGGATACAAGCCATCCCCAAGAAATAGTATATGATAGGAAGTGCCTTGCTGGTGCATGGGAGATTAAAAATGGCTGAGTGGAGATGAATGAACCTTAAGGACTGTATGTTGAATGAAATGACAGGAACAAAAACACAAATATTATCAAGCCTCAATCATATGGACTAAACTTTAATATAAAAATTCGGTGAACCAAAGTCAAAAGCATGAGTTAGGTTGGGTAAAAAGGTCCTAGAATGTAAGCTCTTACAACAGTCACATGTATTCAGGAGGTGTAACTGTTAATTCTACATTCTGAGATATGGAGCAGTTTGCATATAATATGGTCTTTCCAAGAAACTTTGGGTATCTGTGTTACACCTGAGACTGAGAGTTAGAGCTCTGAAGATATGAAAGTCAGCAGTACCCCATACAGGAACTGTTTAAAAAGTTGAAAGAGTGATCAGACATCGAGTAGAGACATGAATGAAGCAGATCTGGATAGGACTAAGGTATATCAGAAGACTGGTTACAGGATGATATCGTCCATATTTTAAAACTTCAACTTCTCTATGAGACTAAAAGGAAAGATGTTTATTTGGTGCAAAATTTATATTTTGGGTAGCACATTTCCTAATTTAACTTGTCTGGTCAGTGTAGTTGACCACCGTTAAGTACATGGCATCTTGAATAGGGCGTGAGATTTTGTTGGTTTGTCCAGGTTAGTGTGATGCCCTGACAAATCCCAGAGTGATTTGGACAATGAATCAAGAAGTATTTGCAAGGTCCCCTGGGAGGAATGGGGAGAAAAATGGAAATATTCACCTTCCCCATTTGGAGAATTTCTGATATTCGTACAAGCAGTGGGGACAACCAAATCAAAAATCCAAGCCCCCAATCTTACGGTTCACCCCTATGAAACTTATTCCTGCAAAAGATAAGCTAAGCCTACTTAAAATGAGTCCTAACAGGACCCCCAGAGAACCTCTTTAGTTGCTCAGATGTGGCCTCTCTCTCTAAGCCAACACGACAAGCAAACTCACTGCCCTCCCCCTCTCTATGTGGGACATGACTCCCAGGGTTGTAAATCTCCCTGGCAAAGTGGGACAGAAATCCTGGGATAAGCCAGAACCTGGCATCAAGGGATTAAAAAAACCTTGACCAAAAAGGGGAAGAGAGAAGTGAGAAAAAATAGTGTCAGTGGCTGAGAGATTTCAAACAGTCAAGAGGTTATCCTGGAGGTTATTCTTACGCATTGTATAGATAGATACTCCTTTTTAGTTTATGGTGTATTGCAGTGGCTAGAGAAAAGTACCTAAAACTGCAGAGCTGTGTTCCAGTTGCCTTGTTTCTTGAAAATAATTATATAATGATATAACTTTTACAATGTGACTGTGTGATTGTGAAAACCTTGAGACTGATGCTCCTTTTATCTAAGGTATGGACAGAAGAGTAAAAATTATGGATAAAAATAAATAACAGGAGGGACAAAGGTTAAAGTAAATTTGGTAGATGGAAAATACTAGTGGTCAATGAGAGGGAGAGCTAAGGGGTATGGTATTACGAGTTTTTTCTTTGGTATTTTTTTTTCTGGAGTGATACAAATGTTCTAAAAATTCATCATGGTGATGAATACACAACTATGTATTGATGTTGTGAACCATTGATTGTATACCAAGTATAGAATGTTTGTATGTCTGTAGAGTTTTATCAATAAAAATATTTTTTTAAAAAATAGCTGTGTGCTTGTGCTGTAGTAAGGGAGCCTGTGGTCAGCTAAAGACCTCCAGATAGTTCTTTTTCCAACTCAGAACAGTTCCCTTGGGCAGCTGACCTTGAGCATCTCAGGGCTCCAGAGGCCTGGCTAGTTTTTAATTGACCCTGCCATGTAGGTTTTATGTGCTCCCCCCAAATAGGTCTGGCCTTGTGGGTCTCTCCCCACACAGAACTTCTTAAGACCATCTCCTGGCTGAGCTGGGCAGCTGAGTACCAGTGATGTGGGACTTTGCAGTGATAGCAGCAAGCAGTTCAGGGCACCACAGTGACGTCTCTATCAGCCCCTCTCTCTCCTAACCAAACCGCAAATCAGGGACACTCCCGGGTGGTGACGGTGTAGAGTAAGAGCACAGTCTCTGCTGACAGGTAGACCAGAGCTCAAGTTCTACCAGGTGCTGACTGTGTGACCTTGAGCAAGTCACTTATGCCCTTTGAACCTGTTTCCTTGTCTGTAAAATAGGTTAGCTGTGAGGTTTAGAGGAAGCACATGTGGCAGGATTAATGTAGTTCCTGTCACATAGTAGGTGCTCAAGAAATGTTAGCTAAATACTCTTAATTTCTCTGTTGGTTGAGAGACTGGCCCAAATACTCTTGATGTTCCTTGTGATTTATAAAGCTTAACTCCATGAAACGGTAAGTGAATATCTGCTCTGCACCTATCCCCATGCTTGGCAATGTGGGGGGGGTGGGGACTATGAGAGAAGTATAATCAGTACCTAACCCTTCACTTCATTACTGTAGTTATAAGTAGGAATATCATATGTTATGTCTCTTTACAGTTGACTTTCATTTAATTCTAGCAAGAACACCAGAAATTGGTGATGTTCTCATTTAACTAGGAGGCAACAGTGGGACCCACATGCCCACGGTCCATGTAGCTCAACCAGGGTTGAGGGCCCTGTGCCTCTAAAGCCTGGTTTCATTTGTACCTGCCCCCTCCCCCTCATTGTGTGCAGGACAGTGCTTCCCAGACCCTTGGAATTCCATCCTTTCCAGAGGAAAAATGGTTGCTTTCTGCATTCTGCCCATGCAACTACTTCTTCCCTTCTGCAGGTCACATTTGTACCAGGTTGTGTTTCCTATTTTTTCCCACCAAGCCAGCTCCATGGAAATAGAAAGTCCATTTTAAGAAGTGGGTAAACTCACTTTGGCTCAAAAGAAAATAAATAGGCCATATGAAACACAGTTGCTTTTGGATATCACAGAAATTTATATTGAGTGATATTATCATAAATGGTAATACAACAAAGATTTAAGTGTCCATGACAGACCAGGCATCTTTCAACTATTACATATTTAAGTCTTCAACTATAACCATAGGTTAGAGAAAAGGATGCAATTTATTGGATATTTCACATTTTCCCTATGAATCATTAAATATTAAAGCACCATATAATTCAAGCATTTCACCTGTATGTAGCAGTCAGCCTCAGTGGTTTAAAATGCATTATGCAGAGCTTCTGGCAGATAATAACAGTGACAATTTCAGAGTACTGATTTTTAATGTCGATTGTTTTGTTCCCTGCAGAACTTCCTGATCGTCTCCCTGTAGGAAAATTTCATTTTGTGTGTGGCACAGTGTCTTTGAGAGTTGAGATGAAACAGCATCCCCAAAGACATTAAGAATTGACCACATATAAATAATTCTATTCAGTAATATATATATGCCCCTTGAGAATCATAATGTAATTCTATCATGTTAAAAAAACTCAAGAAATATTTTCATATTAAATAGTCTATTTTAAATAGAAGATGCAACCATTATAAATATCTGAGAATTGCTTTGTGCTTAATATATAAGCTAGCTTAATTTTCAATGCAGGAGTAGGTGTTATGGCCCATTTTATAAATGAGAAAAATGAGGCTCAGGGCTTTTGTGTTATGCCCAGGATAACACAGCTGGAAAGGGATAGAGAGGATTCAAACCAGGTTGAATTGACTCCAAAGTTCATGTCTTTCCATTACTCTAACAACCATACCAAATAGAAGTAGCAGTTATCAAATTAGTCTGCTGTGCTGATAGAAATCCAAATCTAATGTAATTTCCTAGAACACAGGATGGTTTGCTTTCTTTTAATTTATAAAAGGCTCAGAATAAAATCTTTGCTGAAATTAAATTTTAGTGGGCCATTCTGTTTATTTTCCTCAGCACTGATAACATGTTTACACACTCTGTAGAGGCAATTTTGTTCTCGGAAGCTTTTAACTCCAGCTGTAATTGGTATTCCCTCATGAATTAAGCCATATCACATTTCAAGGAAGTCTTCTCTCAACCACTACCCTTTCTCAAATCTTAGCATTTCTTAATTCTCAATTTATTGAAAAGTAAGAATCTATTTTTTTTATGATGGCTAAAGCTTATCAACTGATCTTCTGTCAAGAATTATAATAGGAAATTGTGGGTATGCAGACATATTGCCACATTCAAGTATTCTGAAATGAGAAATAGCTTATACATATTACTATTTTGTCGATGAGGACCCCATTGCAGAGGCGAATCTATTGCCTAATGACGCTTGTTGAGTTTCTATTGATGAAAAGAATTGTGTCAGTAAGGTGCTTCGCTCTGTATTAGGCACTAGACAAACCAGGATGAGTAAAGCATGGGTCCTGCCCTCCAGGTGCTTGCATTTAGCAGAGGAATGAAGGAAGTGTGCTGAAACATTGCAGGAGCAGACAGGAAATGGGCAGGCCTCTTCTGGGGGCAAGGGGAGTCAAAGTTCCTTTGAATTAAGTCTTTAGAGATAAGCAGGAGTCTGCCAGGTAAACTGACCTGCGGGAAGGCATCACCAGTAGGAAGAGCAGGAGCTAAAGCAGAGGTAGAAATGCACTGTGATTGTTGGCAGAGCTGCACACAGTTTATAGTGGCGAGAAATATGCCTAGAGGTATGCTGCAGACAGTTCCTTCCTGCTGGAAGTTTCAGCCCGTGTGAGGTCATTTGAACTTCGTAGGCAGTGAAGCCTTGAAAGGATTTTAGGCAAGAGAATAACAAAATCGTGTTTGCATCTTAAGACAGATGACAACTAGAGTTGGAGACTGGAGGCACCAGTCAAGAGATCCCTGCAAAGAGTAAAACGAAAGAGAGAGGCTGTGTGAAGACAGTTGCATTGGAACTGGAGAGGAAGTAGCGATGACAGGGCCTGGACGCTGAAGATCTGGGGAGTGGGAGAGGGGAAGGACTGGGCAGCCACTCATAGTGCGAGGCCCCAACCCCTGGCGGGGATGCAACCAGGAGGGAAGCTTCCCGTCCTCCAGCACACAGGCCAGTGCAATTCCCAGTGCCCAAAGTGCCAACCCAGGCGCTTTCCAGCCAACGAGGTTCTTGGGAGGAAGACTTTGGTGAGGATCATCACCAGAATTGGGTTAGGAGATTAGCTTTAAAACTTTGTTCACCTGGTTTACAGATGAAGGCTATTTCAAAGTACATTGATACATAACCAGGTCAGGAAAATAATGACTTCAATAACTTGATCTTTTATTCCAAGAAGTTATTTTCCCCTTGTTTTGTCCTGTAGATTATTTAAAATACATTTTCAGTATCAGAAAGCAAACTTTTTGCTGCGTTTAAGGAGGGTTCTTACTACATCAGTAGTATTTTGAACAGCCAATATCCTACTTAAACTACCCCAGGTTACCTGTAGAGTAACTTGTCCACTTAATTTAGCCTGCTTTTAAATTTATTTGAAAATTTACTGAGATAATATCCTAATATGAAAGGTAGAGTGTTTAAAGTAATTTAGCAAGGATGATAATTCTTATGTTCCACTTACATTTTTCAATTCTTCCTGCTAATAGACAATGTTTTTGGAATCAGAGAGAAGCATAATTATAAGTAAGGTTGGATTTGGCTTAAATTTCATTTTAAAATGAAATATGTCATAGCACAGTTAAAAATTCAGTAAATGGGACAAGTGAGTTAGGAAATATTCTGCTACATCAAGAAAAAATTTCATTTAAACATGTACATTTTACCAGAAAATACCCTAAAATAATTGGCGACCTGAGCACAGCCCATCACGAGACTCATTTGAAATGTTTCTCACATATAAAAGCTCATTCCTAATCACTGTTTGGTAAGGTTTCTTATAAATAAACACAATTTTAGTTGTGTTTTTCTTCTTTCAATTACTTTTAAGAGCTTTGAAACTAAGCACTAAAATGTATGTCACTCTCCCGTGAGAAGTTTTCTTTAGTTTTCTCTAAAATGACATTTTAGGAGAGGTTCCTAAAAGTTTGCCAACAAGCCTTTTCATTTTTAGGATTAGATCACTGAATTCCCAGCAAAATAGAAAATGCATCTTTTGCGGTTCAGAGAACTACTCAGCATAAATTATAAATTAAAAATTATCCATATATATCTTCTAAACTTTTGTGGAAAACAATGCTAAATGTCAAACCTGCTGCCTTGGTACAATACTGACATAAAATATAAGATTTTTTTCTCATTGGAAAATAGGATGCTCCTGTAAAAACTATTAACAGGAACATAAATTTTAAATTGCAGCGTGTCTTTGTTTCATTTAAAGATAGTGCCATATCTTCCTGGTGGGGTGACCACGGCTTAAATGAATCTTCTTACGTAAGTTTAATTACGTCGGCCCTTAATTTTCTCCCAAGTGTATAACGATAGCTCTCACACCGCCCTGCATGAGGGGCCATAATGTGTCTGGAGAGAAAGTCCATTGCGAGCTGCAAAGCGGCTTTGCAGGCTCTCCTGGGGAGGGGAAGGGGACTTTCGATCAGCACAGCGTGCTGGCCCGAGTAAGCCCCATGGGGCTGCATGCCATTAGCAAATGCACGCACGTGGGGCACGCTGGACCCCAACTGGGAAAAGAGCCTGTTTGGAAGTTCATTGAAATGGGGAGTCATTTTTGTGAATCATAGCCTTAATATTCATTAATAGCTTTTAAGGCTCTTAATCCCTTATTGAATATCTTTTTTCCATAATTGCTAGTTTTCAAAAGGGTTGCCAAAGTAGGCATTTCTCTTCTCTGAAAAATGCAGAACAGAACACAATGTTTTATGTTCATCTGCGGTGTGTTTATGCTAATATCGCATCTCTGGAATACAGCAACTTGGTCCTTCCTGGAATAGTGATTCATTCTGCTTTGAAATGAACTGCAAATGCTGGCAGTGTGGATTTTTTTTTTTTTTTAATCTCTTTGGTCATGGTTTTACCATTATTTAAAGTGCATGAGCAAACAGATTACAGAGGAAATCATTTTGAAATGTTGAGAATCTCCACTTTCTAGTTTTATTTGTTGGCCTATTTCTTTTTCCCTACAAAAATCCAGCACATTTTATTAGAAAATAATGAATTGTTTGAGATGTTATTCACCAATGAAGGAAGATTTCAGTAATGTACGTTGTAATCTATTTGCCTTTATAATTTATTCACCTTCCTGTGAATTAGAATATGTTTTAAATAAAGCCAGCCCCTCCATCATCCTCAAAAAAATAAGAAAACCTCTGCTTCATCTGGAGTGGTGGGTCCAAACAAACCCGTACATGTAGCATGTGCTGAAGCTGTCGAGAAGAAAGGAAGGCATCACAGGGCTGTGGGATGACCATGTTGAAACAGGAGGAACTGCTGAAACTGGAGTCTGGAGTAAGCACCATTACATCTCTCAACACAGCCCGTTCCCCAGAGGAGGGGTCTCTTGGATGGCTGGGTGTCCTCTAGCTCTCCCTCACACAGACTTGGCATCTGCTGATTTTCTGGCGCTGGGCCCGGCTTTCTTTTAAAGTGTCTGGTGATGGTGCAGAGGAAAACTGCAAGTCTGGTTTCACTGTTGTCAGCCAGAAGCTATACTCATTTGCAAAAAAGTGGCAAGTTCCCGGTCGGCCTTGGCATTCAAGGAATGGTGCTGCTCTGAAGTCTGCCAGGCAGCTACCAGGTGACATGAGAGCCTGCCCTCCGCCTTGGTCCCCAGCTCCCGTGTGCTGCCCAGACAACAAAAGGGAATTAGGGCTCAGACACACGCAGACAACCCCAGACCCATTCAGTGACAGCCTGATGTCTGGACCCAATTTTAACACTTTTCCTTAAGTGTGATCTATTGTGGAAAGGAGAGGCAATAGAAATGGTGGGTGTGTGTACAAAATGGAATCAACTGCACTGATGGCAGAATCAAATGCATCGTCTAAATTCTACCAAGGGAATTTATGACCTTAGTTCCTTCTAAGGTCTGTCTGCACAGAGTTCACAGAAATATTGCCCAATCCAAATGGAAAGGTTCTTTTTTACAAAACGGTATGCATGCCAGGATTTGGGGACTCACCATCAGGAATGAATACCCAATCCAGAGACTCCTCCAGGCCGGTGGGCATGGGGGTATGAACTGGTCCTGGCTGTGCACAGCCACTGCCTGGGCAGGGGACTCACACACGGCGCAGCGGCTGATGTACGGGCGGATCTCCTCTTCTGACAGTGGCATCATCGGGAGAGGAGCAGCGCTGGCCAGCCAGTAGGATCTGTCATTTCTCCGGGCATAATGGCACACTTGGTGGACGTTGCAGTAGGCAAAGGGCAGTGTGCTGAACATGGGAAGGCAAGACCCTGCCCGACCTGAGAAGGGAAGCAGAGCTGACCTGGTGTACTGGCTGCCTGTCCTGGTGTGTCCAGTGGCCACACGGAGCCCACGGCACACTCTCTGGTGTATGGAGGCCCTTGCTAAGTCCTGCTGCTTGATGGTGAGAGCACGGTGTGCACCTGACCACCGAGGCCTCCTGGCTGGTCCTCCATGCCAGCCTGCTTGGATTCACCCACTCATCACTCACTTATGAGCCCAGCAATGTGCTCAGAGTTGGAGCAGGAAACACAGCTCTGCCCTCAGGAAGCCCTTGGTCCAGTGGGGGAGATGGTGGACACACAGACAATGAAAATAAAGTGTGACGAGTCCCACAAATGGCCAAATTATGAGGTACCTGGACTTAAGGCTAATAAGTGGTTTTAAATGAAAACCTGAAATAGGAAGATTTAGCCAGAGTTGGAGATGGCAGTGATGACTCTTCAAAGTAGAACATACAGTAGTAGAGAGGGCCAGAGAAACGGAGCATGAGCTCAAAGAACTCGAAGTTCAGTGCGTTGGGGGTGGGGTGGGGGTGGGGGTGGCTGGCTCAGGGATGTCCAGAGGTAAATCAGGCCAGGGGATGCAAGCTTTGTTAGCCAAGTTATGGAGTTTGGATTTTACTCCTGCCAAGCCTTAAGACAGACACTCTGGCTGGACCAGAACAGAAGACGTGAGATTGGCGGTTCAGAGGCCAGGCAAGAAAGAAGCTAATGGCAGAAGGGAGAGGAGCAGAGAAGCAAACAGACTCAAGATAATTAGATGCTATTTCTTGCTTTCCCCTAGGCTCAAAAGGCCATGGCTGCTGTGGCAGGAAAGGGCACAGCTGAGTCCCAGGGAGAGGTGGTGATGACAGGGCAGGAGCTGCCTGCTGAGCCTACTCAAAGCTGGGCCGTGGCCCAGTGGGAGCAGGGCCGGGCTCGCCCCACCCAGCAGCCCTCTGTGTTGGCAGAGCCTTGCTGAGCTCACCACCCCAACCACCACCATCTGGGAATGTGTTTGCCAGCACCAAAGTACTTAAACCCCAGGCTTACAATCAGTCCCCGTGGCTTATAAATCCA
This sequence comes from Tamandua tetradactyla, assembly GCF_023851605.1. NCBI lineage: Eukaryota > Metazoa > Chordata > Mammalia > Pilosa > Myrmecophagidae > Tamandua > Tamandua tetradactyla. Next base: position 202,779,010 of record NC_135329.1, read on the forward strand.
TTACTGAGAAATGACCAGTAGCAGCAAGGGCTGGCCCCTAAAATAATGTGCTGCAATTTGAAAGCAAGTGTGAAGTAGGACAGGTAGTGGGCGCTGGCACACGCCACACCAGGTGACCATCAGTGTGCTGTTGGCACACCATCAGATAGACACACATGAGAACTGACCACACTCTAGTTAAACAGTCTACACCTGGAAGTCAAAGCTGCATTTTATATCGAGTTCGCTTGGGTTGACCAAGGAAGAATTAATCTGAAGATTAATAATCAAATCATGGGGGTGTAGGTTTAACAGAATTAGCTGAGAACATCACATCACTTGAGCGTGTCGGTTTCCACACACACACGAACACAAACACGCGCACATCACATATATGACTAGTGACCATTAAGATGCGGTAAACCCATAAAAGTAACCTGGAGGTTCTGCTCTGAAGGCAGTGGGCATGGGCCACGGCGCGGCGCACACATACCAAGGTCCTGACTGTGAGCTTTTTCTTGTCCTTCCAGGTACAACAGGCTGTACCCAGCCCAGAGCCTGGGCATGCCCGCGGGGCAGGCGGGTTCTCTGTCTGTCTGGCTGTGGAGAACCAGGAGGAAGCCACTCAGGTCACCAGGGCCAAACCCTTTGGGCCCAGGATCCCCAGTGGGGCCAGGAGAGCCTGGAGAATAAAGGAAACAGTGGAGGCACTTTAGTTGGTCGGTTTAACAAACGTTTCTGAGCATCTTGGCTCCAGAATGTGCAAAGCACCCAAGGAACACGGGAAAGCCCAGCCCAGCCCTGCCCACACCCAGCAGCAGGGCACACAAACACAACTCATTCGCAGCCGCTGTCCCAAGCAGCTTCTAGGGGCCTGGGATCCATTAGCGTAAAAAGAGGAGACGGATGAACACCCCTGCCCTCCCTGAGCTCACATTCTACCGGAGGCAGAGAAATGACAAACAGCAGCATGATAAAAAAGGAGATCATGAAATAGAAGAGAAATGTCAAGTGCTGAGAAGACCCCCTACTAGAACAGGCTGCTGACACAGGCAGCACGAGGGCCCGCAGGCTGGGCCGGGAGCCCGCTCGTCTGAGAAGGGGCTGCTCACAGTCAGTCCCTCCTACCCTCCCTGACCTGTCTCGTGGGTCAGACACACGTCGGTTCCACTCTAAGAAGGCCGTCGGGACCCCTGTGTCCTCTTTTTTTAGGGGAGGGAGGAAGGAGGAAGACCACATTCTAGAATTCTCGTCGGCAGATAAACGCACAGTTGTGCGGAAGGCAGGCCGGGTCTGGCCTCTTTGGCTCCTCTAAGGGGCTGATTTAGTGAAGAAGGTCAGTAGTGACTTTTAATTGCCAAGAGATAAAAATAAAGTTAGACTTTGAAAATTACTTGTTTCTCGAAGATCTGCAAGCTCTCCCTATCTGTGTCATAAACCAAGGCAGCCTGTGGACTGTCTCGGGCCCGCTCATGCATCTCATTCAATCTATCCGAATTTTACGTGTGGAGACGTCGGACTTGAAATGCAGGCCACGCTGGGCCCCATGGCCCCATAACAGCAACTGTCTGAAGCGCGGGCGCAGCTGCTCCCCTGCAGCCTTAAGACTGCAGGCTCTGTTTTGCCCTCTTCCCTCCTGGTCATGACTAGCCTGGCATTGGCGCTCATGCCCCCTACCGGGTGCTCTGTGGTGGGGAGACTGTGTCTTGGGTTCTTTGGGTCCCCAGGGCCTGAAACTGCTGTCACACTGTGCCGCTAGGTTCTATTCTGAAGAGCCACATCTCTGCCCCCACCCCAAACCCACCCTGAGTTATGTTTTCTTAAGAAAGAGCACTGTATTCTGCATAAATCTGTAGATGGCTGTGATAAGATTAAGTGAACTCAGAACACTGGAGGCCAAGAAACGCACCTGCTGTGGAGGGTGAGGTCGCACCCTGCCTCCTTCCCCAAGATCTTCAGCAAAGCCTCTCAAGGATGACCCCACAGCAAATTCCTGACTGCCAGAGCCCTAAGTACCTTAGGAAAGTGACAGTGGAAATGGCTGAGCCCCTTATGATAACCTATATTGGTCTGGGTAAATACTGAACTGGATAGAGAGAATGGACTGGTTTTTATGGTGGTTTAGTATCAATTAGAACAGGAGGGTGCGTTTTATTCCTCTTCCTGTCTGCTTCTGTCTCCCTAATATCAGGTGAGTTGATATCTAAGGCAATTGTCCAAAGATCCAGTTTGGGAATCTGCTTAGAAGGCCAGAGATCTGGTATAGAGTTTTTGGTCTAGAGCAGCAGAGAACAGATAACAAAACAGAAGATCTTTACCTGGTGCTCCAGGGCAGCCGGCCTCTCCCGCATCCCCTTTGTGTCCAGGAGGTCCGGGAGACCCAGGGATGCCATCCTCACCCCTCCGGCCATCTAGCCCACGCTCTCCTTTGCACCCTGCACAGAAGTTCATGACGGTGATGGTGAAAACGATGGAGTCTCCTGCTAGAATTGACTGCCGGGGTTCCATGTGCCAGCGCTGCCCTTCCTGCTTTGACCATGTGGCATTAGCTCATTGAGGTCTCCAGCGACCTGAGGTTGGGATGATTCACTGTCGGCTTTGCAGCTGGGATAAAGGGGTTCCTGAGAAGTCGCTTGCTTAAGGCCAATGAGCTGCTTAAGGGCAGAGACGGGATCTGAAGCCTGGCCAGGGAGATGCTGAGAGAGAGCTTTTCACGTTTTATGTTCTCGTGTATTTGACTCATTTTTTTTTATGTTGACTATTCATGGCTTTTATAATTAAACATTATCCTTAGCAATAAGAAAAAACCTAGATGGCAGAACGAGCAAAATTTAATAGGATTCAGATGGGGATCAATTAAATTGACAACAAGATAAGAGCAACATGAAAGAAAAGCTTCTGATGGAGTGTTTGCGATGTGCTCGGCACCACGTGGACCCCTTACGTGGATGAGCCGCTCGGCCTTCGCAGCAGCCGTGGGACTGGGTGCCAGTTCCCCCAACGGGAAAATGGGGGCTCAGAAAAGCCGTGGAGCCCATCATGTGTACAGAGGACGCTTGGGCCCAGAGACTGCTTGGCACCCCCCCAGGCCGTGGTTCTGGGCAACCTGTAGGGCAGGGACAGCTGCAGGAGAGAGCCCGGGTGTGCTCCCGGGGGGCCCAACAAGCTGGGGCCCTTGGCAGCACTCACAGGAATGCTGGAGGTTGCTTTTGGTAAAGACATGACTTCATTAGCCACAGCCTCCCTTTGGTCAGGTGGCAGGCACAGTCATTGCCTTTGGGGGACTTAATGACCACGAGCCCAATTCTCTGAATTGGAACTTGTTAGAAGTGCAATCTCAGACCCCTCCCCACACCTGGCAAATCAGAAACACAGGGGGTGGGGCCCAGCAATCTTCGTAACCATTCTTCCAGGTTCTGCTGCTCCAAAGAACTGCTTTGAGTGTTCCCTACTGCCTCTCCCTACCCACCCCCCAAGCTAAGCAACCCTGTTACACATGCCCCCATTCCTTTTGTTAACACTGCACATACCTGTACTGACTTGGTCAGGATTAATTTATTTCTAGCAGAGCAACTGGCACCCAAGCAACCAATAAATAATTCATGAATGTGGTGGTTAAATAAATTATGGCACAATCATCTAATGCAATATTCTGCAGCCTCTTCAGATAACATTGTAGGAAAATATGTAATGACAGGAGCAACAGCATTTAAGAAGAGCAGTTTGCAAAGGAGAATGAATAGGAGGATCCCTTTTTAAAAATGTGCAGAGGAAGGCTGGAAAGAAATACAGACAGTTGTACTTTTTATGTTGTGTTAAGTTTGTTTACTTTTTAAACTTTTGTAATAAGGACCATATTTTCTCACTTACCAGGTGACTTCTCCCTGAGCTGATGCCTCCATCTCCTATCACACTACATGGATAGTAATCCTGCCCCCCAGGGGACATCTGGCAATGCTTGGAGATACTGTTGATTGTCACTGGCACCTCGTGGTAGAGGCCAGAAGTGCTGCTCAGCAGCCTCCAGTGCCCAGGACAGCCACCACAGAATGATCCAGCCCCAAATGTCAAAAAACGCTGTGGTTGAGGAGCCCTGCCCTGCACAGTGGACTGCATCCAAATGGTCAGGCAGTCATACACCAGATATTTACCAGGCACCTCCCACGAGCCAGGCCTGTGCAGGGACTCAACACTGAACAAGATAAAGTCCTTCCCTAAGCACATTATGGTCTCTAGAACAGGCTCAGCAAAGTGCAGCCTTGCTGCCAGTTCTTGTAAGGAAAGATTTATCAGCACAAAACCGAGCTCATTCACTGAAGAATTATATATGGCTGCTTTCCCACAGCACCAACACGGTTGAGCAGTTGCAACTGAGACCATCTGTCCCATGCAGCCTAAAATATTTACTATTTGGGTCTTTACAGAAATATTGCCTGATCCCTATTCTGGGCAGATGTACACAAATAAAACAGGCCAGTACAAATACCTTTGGTGGTGTAACTGAGACAACAGGGCTGTAAATAGAAGAAGCTACAGGAGCACAGAGAAGGGCACCCAACCTTGCCTTGGAGCAAAGCATCCCTGAGAGGCTGACCTTTAAGTTGAGACATGAAGATGTAATCCAAGTGAAGGGTGTTTGGGAACAGCAAGTGCAAAGGCGCAGAAAAGAAAGGTAATGTGGTCCCTTCAGGGCTTAAAAGGAAGAGAGTGTGGCCAGAGGAGATTTTCTCAGAGAGAGGAAAGGCAAAATTTTAGGAGTTTGATTTTTTTTCTTAAGGATAATGGTGAGCCAATTGTGGGATTAAAGCTGGTAAGTGACATCTCTGACTTGAACTGCCCCTTTTACAAGCGCTCCACCCTTTCATAATCATCTGAAATATATTCCCCCATCAGACCTAACTGCTGGTAAAATCTGTTCTAATATCACCTGCCCAAGAGTTTCCCACACACGCCTCCCTCCTTCCACCCCAACAATCAGCCAGTCTCTCATGGCTGTACTCTACGTCAGTCGATCTGAACTCAGCATTGGCATTTCAGGCACTGTTAGCATGCCTTCCCGTCCCAGGAGTTACATCGTCATCTTTTGGAATGTCCCATAGTCTCAGGACTGTGTTCCATACATCGTCACCATCCAATACGTGGCAAAAGGAACATCACCTTCTCCACATCTACATGAGAGGAGCCCTTCCCCTTTCTAGTAACTGGGCAAAACTTCCTAACTCTGGAGGCCACTGCTCTGTGGGAGCTGGAGTGTCTCTTCCACCAGCTTCAAAGAAAATACCAGTTAATTTGGGAAGCACATCACGCCCCTGAGGGTGAGTTGAAAGCATCCCTTTATCTGTTCCACCCAATGACAACACCATTATGTGGTCACTTTGCTGTTCTGGAAAGGGAAGCCTGGGTGCTGGCCAGCCAAAGGGCCTTAAGAGTTTGTAAGAGTTCCCTCTTTTGCTGAAAAGGCAGCAGACATTCCTCCTGATGTATAAGCACATGGTGAGATCACTGTTGAACTGGGAAGAGGTCCCATGCCAGATGTTATAATATAGGCTTTGTTCCCTTGAATGGAAGACGCAGAAATTGTCAAGCTGATGATATGCCAAGAGGAAGGAAGGCTCTTGTTATCCAGAGTTGTAAGCCCAGCACTTTCCACTACATGGACTAGTTCTCTATTTGGAAGGTGTTGTAAGGAATGAAACTAAATCTAAAACGCCCACCTATGTTAGAGGGATCACCTCCCCGGGAAGAGTCAAGGTTGATGGTAAACACAACCCTAATGGACGTGGGTGCATCCATCAGGCAGTACCAGTTCCAGACAAAATGGAGATCACCTTTGTGTTCATTGCAGGAACGTGCACCACCTTTGAGCCCCAGCCCCCACCCGCCCCTGCCTCCCTGCCAGAAGACATTGTAGAGCAGAGAGTTCCAAGCAGAAAACATTAGGCCTTCTGTGGTGGAGGACTCTTAGTAGACAAAAGTTATACTTAGCAAGTCTGTGACCCACTCAGACTGGATAGGAAACAGCCAAAAGTGGTTTTCTCCATGTAGCTCTCAGCTCCAGCAGTTGGTTACAAAATCCCCTTAGCAATGAAAGAGCAGAGTTTGAAGGGAAAACAGGATGAAACCAACAATGCAATTGTAAGCAGAGATCGTTCTTCACAGGGTGGGCTCTTCCCGCACCACCGACCTTGGGGTGGTGTGTACAGCAGCGGCACACTGTGGACAGAATCACCTTTAATAAAAGATCATGAGCCATGAGCAGCCCAGATACTGAGGCCAGTCGGGGCGGGGCCACCTTACATCCTTACAATAGACTTGTCATAGTTGGCTGTTGGACAGTGTGGCCAGCACAGCCAGGATGGCCAGCAGGAACAGACAGCAAGAGGGGACCGAGGAATACTGGCGCCTTTATTACAGGAACACTCTCCTGCTTCCCAGGCTGCCCAGCTGTGACTTTGACTCTTTTGGGTTCGGGGCCAAAGGAACTGGAAGTAGATCTGGATTTTGTACCACCTGTTTTTCTCGTGTTCCCCAAACCCCAAGCAGTAAGGACCCAAGAGATGTCGCCCTCAGCTGGAGTCTGAGTGGCTCTTGAGCAGTGTCTAAAACAGCTTTGGAGCCTGTCTTAAATTAATAGAGATTTGTGTTGTTTGTGTTTTCTGCATTGCATCTGTGTTTGTGCACGAAGTTAATTGGGTGTCGAGTATAGCGACTTCCTTTAACAGCTCATGAGCCCTGGGAACGGGGTTAGCAGTTATTTTTCTTTTCTTTGGCACTCATTGAGTGGAAAAAAGTTTTCAGTCATTTAGTGTAACCACTCTCTCAACCTTGTTTTAAACCAGCCTGCGCTGTGGTATACATATATGCAAATATCAAAGGCTGGTCACCTCACTTTTTTAAAGAATAACTGCCAAGTGGAAGATGAGCCTATAATTAGGTTCTGCAAATTCAATTCAGTAAATATATCCAGATACTAGCTACTCTTCGTAAAGAAGAATTTTAGGTGTTGTGAGTGATACAAAGATGAATATGATGTGTGGTTTTTTTCATATGTCCTTCACCATGTTGGATAATTTACAGAGAGATTAAGGAGTTTGGGGCTGGTAATCTAGAGGTTTCTAATCCCTTCAGATCAATTGGCAGTGCCCTCACGCCTCTTTGGATGATTGAACATCTGGACTCATGGGCACCCAATGTGGTAGGGGACATGTGAAAAGAAGACAAACCACATGAGGGACACTTAGAAGATCAATTTGGTTTAAATGCTCAAATAGGGACCCTGCTAGTCTGGCAATGACTGAAGCATTTTCAGATTAATTAAATGAGCAATGTAGTCATTACCAAAAGTTAGAGAGATTCTGCTCCTTTTTCCTGTCCCTCCTCTAAGTGACACATCCTTTCTCCCCTTCCTGTAGGGTGTATATGCTTCATAGCACTCCAGTTCAATAGTTTTTAATTCAAAATAAGTTAACAGCTACAAATGACTATTTGTGGAGCAACTACTTTGTTGTGCTAAGTGGTCAAAACCCCACGCTCAAAAACTGGCCAAGTATAAAATATTTAAGTAGGAGTTCAGTATCCACATAGAAGGGTGTGTTGAGCCACTTAGTGCATGATTAAACCTTTGGATTAATATAGAAAAATGTATAAGGTAAAGGAAATTTCCATTGCTTCATCCTCACTGTTTTTTTTTTTTTAAGATTCATACAAAAAAAAAAACCACATAGCGAAACATCGAGATTTTCATTTCAGCAACATATGATGCAAATGATGAACTATCAGAGTGAGATTCCTACCTGGTCCTGGGGGCCCTCTCGCTCCAGGCGGTCCCATGGCTCCTTCTGGTCCTCTTGGGCCTGGCACCCCAGGAAGCCCAGGGATTCGGGGGCAGGAATCCACATCTGCAGGTGGCCCAGGTTCACCTGAAATTGTAACCACCGCTTGTGTGATGAATTTAGATGCTTATGAATAAATACCCTCTGCATTCTCAAGTCAGAGACGGACTTCTGGCATTATGCTGAACTTTTAACAAGAGTGTTTGGCAATCCAACGTAAGCTCCGTAAAGTCTTTTTCTCTGTGGAGTGCATGATAAACTTCCAGAAAGTAGTTGTTGAATACATGGATGGATGGATGGATGGATGGATGGATGGATGGATGGATGGATGGATGGAAGGAAGGAAGGAATATCAGAGGAAGAAGAAATATAAAGTAATAGAGAATGGCTGAGGCAGCAATTGTTTGGAGAACTTCACAGAATTTCCAAAGTTTGGGCCACTTTTTACTTGGGACCCAGCCACAGGTGGCATCGGGAGGGGGACTAAATGGGTTCCTAAAGCTCAGCTATGTCTCCCTAAGTCATTACTCTACAATTGCAATCAGGGGGTTTTCACAGTGTCAGTTACTCAAATGTATGAGTTTTAGGCTTGCCACAGGCTCTAAAGGAGTAACTCCCAACCTTAAGTGCATGCTGGAATCATCCAGGGTTGTTGCAAAAATATTCCAGTGGCCGGTTCTCACACTCAGAGACTGGCTTGATTGGTATAGGATGCAGCCTGGGCTGTTCCCTCACCCCTGGCTGCCTATAAAATCAGCTGGGGTACTTTTCAAGAAGTGCTGATGTCTGAATTCCATCCAGAATCATGAAATAGAACTCTCTGGGGGTGAGACCCAGATTAGTAACTTTTTAAAAAACTCCTTGGCGGATTCAAATGTCGGCCTGAGTTGAGAAGCACTGCAGGAATGATGTAGTTTTCAAACTCCAGCCCATCAGAATGGTCTGGGAGCCTCGTGGAACACAGATTGGTGGGTTCGCTCCCAGAGCTTCTAAGGCCGTAGGTGGGGATAGAGCCCTGTTGTCGGCACTGCTAACAGTGTCCCAGGTGAGGCAGCTGGTGCTAATCTGCGATTGCACATTGAGAACCTGTTCTAAAGGGTTGGAATCTCTCTCTCTTTTTGTCCTTTGTTACATTCGTATCATTAGGAGCATTTTTCTAGAACTCCATTCAGTCACCAGGCAAACATTCCAAAAGGCCATCAATAAAGCCATAATAATAATGGCTAAAACTTATCAAATGCTTTTTCATGTATCAGGCCCTATGCTAAGTGCTTTCCTATCAGATCCTCTGACAAGCCTGTGCGTATGTGCCATTATTAGAATGCTACAGATGAGAAAATCGAGGTTCATGTGGCTAGAGAAATATGACCATAATGACTAAGTTTTTACCTCATACTTAAGGAGCCTGTGCAAAACAGACTTGAATTCTATAAGCTGTTTGGAATTTAACCCTTCTATGGTAAGACAGCCCAAGCTACACAGGCCCAGATGGATTTTTATGGTATGTAAAGTTTAATATGGGAACTTTTGTGCTATACATTATTACTACAATAAAAAGTTTTTAAAAAAGAAGAAAAGCCAAAAGGAAAATGGCTATGAGAAGACGTGATTTTTGCTGTAATCTATCCATTAGTAAATCTTCACTGTAATCTACCTATTAATAAAGCTTCTTCTTAAAAAAAAAAAACTTGCCTTTTCCATTATGGTTAATTTGAGAAAGATGCATGGAACTTTCTTGATTTTCATAAACTATCTGAGCCTTTCACGGTGGCAGTGGTGTGTGAGCAGGAGGAAGGAGAACGGGGAAGGAGGAATTTAGCTGGACCTTCATGTTTAGGGTTTCGATGTTATATTCAAATGAGTTACGCATATAGTCACAGAAAGACACTGAAAGGATTGAAACAAAAATTTATTAAATATACAGCTTAAATTTTAAAATATAAATATTTAAAATGGCAGGATTTTTTCAATTCTGATTTTGCATTTCTTTACTTTTTAATAAAACAAAAGCTGAAAACACAAGGGCTGAGGCCTCTTTTTTTAAAGAGCCCTAGCTGTATTTAAGGTCATCTCCATTAGTGTTAATAACAGAGGCCTGGAAAGAATAAGTGCAAGCGTTCACAATTTTTCCCTTTTTCTTTGGAAAGACTCTTTCTAGTCTCTTGGAAAATGCCAGACACAGAGCAATAACGTTGCTTCGGCATCATAAAGGAATAAGTGAACACTTAATTGAAAAGAAAGCTGGCATTTTAAAAAAACTTTTCATTGTAGTAACCAATATAGAGCCTGAAATTCCCATTTTAACCACATTCTAGTGTACAATTCAGCAGCATTAATTACATTCACGATGCTGTGTTGTGCTGCATCACCAATACCCTGCTGGGTGTTTCCACCCCTTCAAACACAAACTACTCACCCATTAAGCTATAACTCCCTCTTCCCACCCCACACCCCTTGCCCCAGGTAGACTATAATATCCTGATCTGTATTCTATGAAGTTTGCTCCTTCTGGTTATTTCATATTAGCAAGATCATACAATATTTGTTTTCCATGCCTGGCATATTGCACTCAACTGTGGGATGGTGCAGCCAGGATTGAAATCAGTTTGGCAGTTCCTCATTTGAAATTGAAAGTAAAATTACCCTAGGCCCTGGGAATACCACTTCTTGGGATATTCCCCAAAGAATTAAGAGCAAGGACTCAAACATTTGTACACCAGAATTTCTAGCAGTATTATGTACAATAGCCAAAAGGTAGAAGCAACCCAAGTGTCCATCGACAGATGAATGGGTAAACAAAATGTGGTAAATCCATACAATGGAATATTACTCAGCTGTAAAAAAAGAGTGAGGTTCTGATGCATGCAACAGCATGGATGAATCTTGAAGACATCAAGTAGAGGCAATGTCTTTTTCACGCACAAAAAATATGCTCCTTGAAAGGGGGACTACATTCTGTGATAAGAAAGACTTGCCACAGCCCCTTCGGGCTATTAAGGGCTCATCTTTAAATGTTGTTGCTGCTTCATATTTTAGAGATAGTCTATGTATTTATATTTTAGAATTCATAAAAGGAACTTACATCTGTATATACTGTAGCACTGGCATAGGAAGCACTCAAAATCTATCCTTAATAGAAATTGTATAAATTGAGTGTCCATACTAAATTGACACCTCTAATAAGGCTCAGCATTAGGGCATTCTAATATTAGGTTACTGTATCTGTGACTAGAAGCAAAAGCATTTAAACCTAATATAAATTACAGTATCCCATCTATAAATGTAGCAGAGTTTAACTCATAAATATAGTGGAAAGGCAAGTATGGAAATGACTGGAAACCATATTTTGGGGGAATTATCAATTTTGTAGCAATTCTTACCTCTTGAGCCTGGAGCAATCCAAAGCCAAAAAACAAAACAAAAAACAGTCTGTGTGACAATATTCATACAGTGGAAAGAGACTTTAAATGTGTGAATTAGGACAAAAATAAAATAGTTTGAGAGCAATCAACTATATTATATTATGTATTATTTAGGACAGTGGCGACGATGATCAGAATGCCAGCCCCTCGCTTACATAAATGTCCACATCACTGTTACAAACAGGGACAGCTATGATTTAGAAAAGTTTTCCTAGCTAGAAAGATTTCAAACGAAACTCTTGTGAGCAACATAAAATTCTTGGTGATTTACTGCTGCAAATATGCCCTAATTTGATGTATACAGAAATTCTGTCCATTTGAAGCCTTCTGAAAATTTCATATTAATTTGCCAAGTCTCATAGGTTATGCTCAGAAAGGAAATAGAAAATGAATCAAAATGTAAGGCTCTTGTCCTGAACTTCTGTGATCTATCATAAAACAGTGAAGTCTATTTATTCTTTGGACTAAAGTGCTAATTTAGGAGACTGTAAAATATTCTGAACTGAAATGACAGTACTATAATATTAATTTAAGACTCTGAAAGACATTACTTCTGCCTATCTCTAAGGCATATTTCCATTTTCCCTGCCTCTTCTCAGCCTTTCTTTGGCTTATTTTGGCCTAATGATTAAAAAGTGTTGTCTAAAAGGTTTAAATTGTGTAATCTTTCACTTTCATAGGAGCTAGTAAACTATAGAGAAGAGGTTAAATAAAACATCTAGGAAAAAAATCAATGGGAATTTGGGACAGGAACTGATCATACAATTTTAACATATGACAATAAAATCAGTCTTTGCCTCTCATTTGAGGCAACACATATATATTTACTTTAGAAATCTCATATGTAAAATCAGCTTCTAATTTTCAAATTTACTCATTCAGAAATTAATATTAGTATACAAAGTGTGAGATATTAGAGTGCAACTTAACATAAATATACTCTTTATATCAGAAAGGTGTTAACTAACAAAAAATTGCTGGCAAATTTTAGAATAAATAAGTACTTTCTGAAAGATGATCTCTACAGGAATGTCTAAACACAGTGCTGGGTGCAGGTTGCTCAGAAGAGACGATTAGGCCTTACAAGCTTACCTGGAGGGCCAGGGGGCCCTTGTCTGCCTCGAGGTCCGGGTAAGCCCTTGTCTCCAGGTAGCCCAGGGTATCCATGTGGCCCCTGCAGCCCTGGCAGTCCCATTGGTCCTAAAAGGAACATGTAAAAATGAAGACTCTGCAATGGAGTCGTATAAAGACAATCACCAGTTCGATTAACTGAACACAGTGATGCACCCCAACCAAACTGGAGAGCAAACTCTGCCCCAGAGATACTTTTTGTTTGTGCAGCTGAGAAGAGTTGCCTCTTTCTGAAGGAAAACACAATGATCATCAAAAGAACCCCGGAAAATGGTTCTATGATCAGAACAAAACCCAATGATGATGAAAAGCCCTGTCATCCTGAACTTACTCTGAAGACATTCAAAGAACTAGGACTGGAGCAAATGACAGATGCCCTCCTCTCTGGGGACAGCATGCCTCCTAGCCATGAACTGACCCCTCTCTTGCCATCCTCTAAGTTTCAGCCAGGCCAATCAATCAATTCCTCGCATATCCTGTTCCTTCTCTTCTTTCCATCCACTCAGTCCTTCTCATTTTTTAGCTTTTGGATCAAGCTTCACTTCCTCAGGGAAGCCCTCCCTAAATCACAACCAAAGTCCAACTGCTTCTTGATAGCCTCATATAGAAGTATGCCCCTTCATTCACAGTATTCATTTCAGTTTGTATCTATGTATTCGTCGGTTTTCCCCCATGAAACTATACTTAAGAGTGGGGTTCTGTTTAAATATGTTCACTACTATATTCCTGTAGGTGCCTAATAAATGCTTATGAAATAAATAAACCTCCCACTGTATAGGTCTCAAGAGGTAAACCGAGGAAACTCACCATTTTCATTGTGAAGCACTCTTTGGCCCTTAGGCCCACTGGACTGGGAGATAAGGAGCATCAGTATTCTAACCCTGTATGTCCCTGGTTATGTGGCATGCTGTTTCCCCATTCCTGAGGTTGACGTCCAGATGGAGGGTTGTTCTCTAGAGTAACACCTGGGGAAAGCGAGTGTTGAAAGAGGAACTAGGTGATACAACCAGCCCCTTCCTCCTTCTTCTTGTTGACTACAGCTCCTGTACATCTGTCTGATTCTGGGCTTCAATGACAGGAAGCCACATACCTGCAGATATAAGCCACATTTCCTAAAATGTTTATTACTGCCAATAAAAGTGAAGAGGGCTGCTGTGTACTGTTGTGCAGGTGGTTTGCTACACGATTCTAGGGATGCCACCTGCTGATGATTTTGATCTCCTTCTGCCCGAATCTTTTGCCTTATTTCACATTTAGTTCAGAAGTCAGCCAGGTGCTAGCTATTGGGGTCCTGCAAACTTCAGTGCTGCTTCTCTGATATCCATTCCCTCATTTATGAAATAAGGACGTTGAACTGGGCTATATTGTTAAATGGTCTCTTTTCAGCAAAGAACGTTCCATGATCCTAATAATTCTCTGAAATTCTGGTGATCAAAAACCAATGCCCCCACCCCCACCCCCCAAAAAAGGGTAGTGCAATGGAGGTGGCTCAGTGGCAGAATTCTTGCCTGCCATGCCGGGGACTGGGGTTCGATTCCCGATCCTGCCCATGCAAACAAAACAAAACAAAAGAATGCCCCCTAAATGCCTGGCATTTAGGTAAGAAGTAAATAAAAATCAACAGTTTAGCCTTAAAGAGTGCGGAAAATCAGTAAACAGAGGCCCTTTGAGGAGTATGAAAAGCAAGACCAGTCATCTAGAACTGAGCGGTCCAATACAGAAGCCACTAGGCACATGGGGTTCTTGAGTACTTGAAATAAGGGCAGCCCAAACTGGCTTGTGCTGGAAGATACATACCAACTTTAAAGGTGGGGAGGAGCCATGTCTTATCACTTGGGAGAGGAACGAGGTGTGTACAAAGAGCCCTCTCCTCAGTGAGAGCTCAATGATGATCTCATGACAATTTTTCTATTTATATGTTAAAATATTTCAAAATTATGATGTTAAATAAAGTGTGAAAGTTCATTGCACTTGTTTCTTTTCACTTTTTAAAATGTGGCTGTTAAACAGCCCATGTGTGGCTTATATGGTTCCTCCAGGCTCAGCACTGGTCTAGAAGACTATCAAGTACATGGTTAGGGTCGAAAGATGAACCTCGGCTTCTTGATTTAACTTGCTCAACTCTTATCCAAACTTCAGCCCTCCTTGGGAAAGTCAGGATCACTTGGCAATAGAGTAACTGGTTCCCTCTGAAATAGGAATGACTTCATGGCCCAGTAACCCCGATGGACCCTCAAGGATAAAATAATGGAAGTCCTTACATAGAAGCGGAGGAACCACTTGCATTCATACCTTTCTGGCCGTCTTTTCCATCACATCCTGGGAAGCCTTTGCATCCTGGGGGGCCTGGGGAGCCTGGGGGACCCGGCAGCCCTGGTAGACCCCAGTCACCTGGCTCCCCTTTCAGGACGTCAGCACTCCCTGGGGGCCCCGGAGGCCCAGGTGCTCCTGGCCAAAGGAGAGAGGTCAAAAGATTGCATCCAAGTCAAATGTGTGAGCCCGTGGCCTGAGAGCTTCTTAGGGAGAGAGATTTAAAGTTTTCCAAGCAAGGGATTCTACAGATTCAGAAGTGAAACAGACTACATTGCATGGAGGCCAGGCTGAGAAATGGTGTAGACACTGCAACAGTAACTGTTAGAAAATAAGGAACTTAAGCCCAAGTTTCCTTCCCTTCAGAGCAATTCCTTTTGGAAGTATTAGTTTGTGGGTTTTGGGTCCCCAAATCACATCACCATTCCACCATTTTAATACAGAGAGAGACTTTTGAGGAAATACAGCGGATGGCAAAGGAATGTTCACCCAATTACATTTATTATCTAATTCAGACACAAGGAATTCTCTCTAAGATGGTGACTGTGGAAATGGAAAACCACCTCTACTACTCTTAATCCCCCACTTACAGAAGAAGAGAAAGCGGAATCTAAGCAGGAGGCTGCTGACCCAGAACACTCTATTAAATGTTCACTACAGAAAAGATGGGCACTTTGGCTTCTTAAAAATGATAAAAGCAAACTTGGTAAGCAAACCTTCAACTAATCTCTAAGTCTGATACTGGTGGAGGCCTTTGGGCTGTCTACAACCAGGTCCAGTTGTCTGGAAATTTAATGGTTGGCTGTGACTACTCACTTTTTAAGGATAGTATTGAGCCTATGTGGGAAGATGAAAAAAAACAAATGAGGAGGAGGAGGACTGATTATATTAAACGAACAGCAGAGATGAAGTGGCCTCAATCACTTTCGGCTGGAGGCACTGCTGTGCTTTATTGGAGAATCTTTTGATGACGCAGGGATGATGTGTGTGGAGCCACTGCTAACGTTAGAACTGAAGGTAACAGACAGAAGTACGGACTACTGAACATAAAAACAGAGAAGCTGTTACACAGGGAGGGTATACAAGGAAAGGTTAGGACTTCCTCCAAAGATAGTGATTGGTTGTCAGTCTCCTGCAGACACAACGACTAGGGGCAGCCCCACCACTAAAAATAGGTCTGTTGTTTAAGAAGACACCTTCTGAGAATTCTTGTAGGAGACTGGGTCAAGCAATTGAGATTTGGGAGCTGAACCAAAGCTTCTTCAAAGGCCAAGTGCACTGCATTTAACTTTGATTTCCATTTAAATTATGTTTGTTTCTTTTTACAGCATTGTCTCTGCTATACTCTTGCTGATGGCTGCTAGATTTTCAGTTATTTGTTTCCCTACTTGAGAACATTAGCAATTCTGATTTCAGTTATTCATTTGGTTTTGCTTTTGTGTTTTTCTTCACGTAACATTGGTAAAGGATCCAGGAATGTGACACAAAGGTGGACTAAACATTAATTTTGTGCATTCTTTGGTAATTTTTTAGATTTTTTGGAACTAAAAAGCTTTGCTACAAATTTATACATTTCACTCAAATTAGTGATCTGTGTTTGTGTGATTCACTAAATGGATTTTTTTAAATGTAATATCCTAACTAGAATTAAAACGTCTGTTTTTCATACCTTAATGCTGTATTTTAACACTTTGCATGACAGGCTATTTTGCTTTGGTTAAAAATATCTCAAGCAGAGAAGCAGTTTCATTCACATTAATACTGTATAAAACTGTAAATAAAATAAGTACAGTGAATTCTTTCAGACAAAAAAAAAAACTGGAAACAAGTGCTACACATAGAAATGAATGGAATCCAAATTCTATTCAGCCCCTATATGTTCTAACCCATCTTTGAACACTTTTATTTTTCTCAATGTAAAAAGGAATTATATGATATTTTACCAGCCACACTAAAGACTCAAAGACAGCAGGCTTGGGTCTCAGTAGAAAAGCTCTATGAACAAGATGCTACTCTAAGTCATGCTCTTGCCCAACTCCCACACCAGCTCTGGTCTAATCCTACTTTATTAGCTTAGTAATGACTTCCAAAATACTCCCTTGCCAGAGTTTGTCTCTCTGAAGTGATGAGAGGAACAAAATGTACTACAAACAGCCCATTAAGAGACTTCTCTGTTTCACTGAGTGTAACGAGCCTGGTCCTTGTGGGGTATGTGGTAGGGACCAACAAGGAGGGTGAGATTCCGTCTTGCCGGAGTCCTCCCCCTCAGCATCAAGCTGGCACCAGGAAATGCGTGCTCCGAATCAGAATTTAAGCCCAGAGAGAGGTGGTCTGATAGAATTGAACCTAGAGAGAGGTAGTCTGATAGAATTGAAATAGAAGAGTGAGGGGGCCTGAGTTCCTATGCAGGATATGGTCCTAAGAGCTCACCTCCACCCACCTCCATCCCCAAATGGGCTCACTTTCCCATCTGTCAGGTTGATGGGCTACCAAGGGGCTTCTACTCGACCATCCTCTGGCCCTACATCTCTGCAGAACTGGTAGCATCTACCAAAGGGAGCGTTGATGTCCTTTGACACAATTTTCTCATACCTCTCGGGCCATCAGGGCCAGGAGAACCCTGATCTCCAGGGGGCCCTGGGTCAGGAATGCCACCCTTAGGAGCTCTGCCTGCGGCACCTGCAGGACCAGATGGCCCTGGTCTCCCTGAAGAGGAACATGTTCAGATGTTAGAGCCTCATCACATCGTGAAGATTTGCATTTCATGACTGAGAGGGGCAGGACAAGCTGCTTCTTACCTGGAGGGCCTTGGGGACCTCTTTCTCCAAAAAGGCCTGGAGGAGAAATTCCTGGGCTCCCGAGGTCTCCTGTCTCCCCTTTTGGCCCAGGCGTTCCCACCGGACCTGGAGGGCCCATTTCATGCAAACCTTAATGGGGGAATACAGCATTAATTCTGCATTTTCTCCTTGTTTGCCCTTGTTATTGTGCCTAGAAAATAACTGCCCCCCAACAGGTGGTGAGAGAGGAGTGGCTGGTACCGCCAAGACCATCCAAATAGTTGCATGCTATTCATGGGTCACCATTTACTCTCTAAGGCCCATCCTACTGCTCAATCCTAGTTTTTATTTCTTTTATGATTGTTTCCCACATTAAAAACAACAACAACAGCAGCTTTGGACAACACCAACCCTCCAACCACTACAACAGATTGAATGACAACAAAGAGATACAACCATACGAATTACGAGTAAACTGCTTAGAAGTTTGAAGTGGAAATGGACATATATTTAGGACTTTAGTGGAGTCTCCCATGGAGAAGCAAGGGCAGCATTGGTTTCTTGGATAAAAGACAAGCATTTTAGTGGATTATTAAGAAGAGCCACTAAATGAATCCTAAGTGGCCTAATTATTTCTTGATTTTCCAAGATGTATTGATAGGTTGTCTCTTTTCAACAATAAATTCAAACTTACCAGCACAATTCCACCCTTTTCCCATAGTCACTTAAATCTAAGTGGTTCCAAATACTTTGTCTGATTATGAGCAATTTTCCCGAGAAGGTAATGCAACAACCGTGCATTGTATTAAGTAAAAGAAGAAGCTAAAATGCAGTTGTTGATGATTAACCTATTTTTGATATAAAAAATAATGGGAGTATGGGAGGATTTGGGTTTTCCTTTTTATTTTTATTTGTTTTCTGGAGTAATGAAAACATTTTAAAATTGATCATGGGGATATATGCACAACTGTGTGATTATACTGTGAGCCACTGATTAAAGACTTCGTATGGTTTGTATGATGTATGAATATATCTCAATAAAATGCATTAAAAACAAAAACACATAATGAGAATTTGTGTAGCTAATTTGTTTTAGCAGCAGGCTGCTGAGGGGTGCTAAAAGTTCTAACTAGACCCATGTGGTCATTCTTGGCACTGCTACACTTAAACCAAAACAATACTGCCCCCCAAAAAACCTTACCACTATTTACCTGTTATTCATACCATTTTGAAATTGGCCTCCTTTTAAGCGATGTACTCACTGAGGATTTTTAATAAAAAGATAGTCCCAAAGAAGGTCAGCCACAAACTCTGTTAACCATTTCTTCTTCAATGGGGTTTTCTCAAATGCCCTACTGTGTAAGTAATCTTCCACACTGAAATTAGTTCCAATACCAGGTTTCTAACTTATGCTGGTTTCTCAGTTTAGCACCCCAAATCTCATGAAGGGCAGAGCTTTCATGGGTAGATACGACTTTCTCTCATGATCCACTGATGGAAACTGTCTCTCACAAACCATTTTCTTACCTGAAGCACCTTTGGTTCCTTTCTGCCCCTTTAATCCATGCAAGCCATTCAGGCCAGGCGACCCAGGGGGACCTGAAACACAGCACAGGCCTGTGACCAACGGGGAAACCAGTTGCTGACGTCCACCCAGCTGTCCAACTCGCAGGCACCACCCAGCTGAGGGTGCACTGATAGAGAAGATGGATGGATTCCACAGGTGGGAACCATGCCATCACATCGCCTGGACATTGTTATCAGGCACAGGGTCTTTGTATCAGGTATTGCAGATTTTAATTTCTTCAGGATCTAGGCATGTAAATGATGTAACACATAAAAGGACAAGTGAGGTCTGTGGCATACTGGATGATATATGCCCTAGCCTACCCCTCACCCTTCTTATGGCACTGCACTATTCAAGAAGAACAGACCTGCAGGTCAAGTTTGGCTGCAGCTATTCCTTTGCAACCACTTCTTACCATCTGATAGCTCTTTACAGAAACTAAATTTATTTAATGATTATCACTGAAATTTCTGGCCTCTTTAATTAGACATTATTCCATTGATCCCTGCCTGCATTTTCTTTCAGAATCTTCTATTACACATCACTGCATTTCTTTAAGGCAAACATGTACCAACCCGGCTTCATGTAAGTTGTTACTGAACACTGTCAGTGCAAAATTGTTCTTAAGGTTTCCATGAATGTGGAGTGGAGTTTAATTTTTCCAAGCGAATATGTACCCAATCATGCTCCTTTCAAACATGAGTTTGCAAACTGCCCAACATCAAATGTTGGGGAGGAAGAAGGAAGGGGATGAGGAGAAGGGGGAGGAGGGAGGAAGGAAGGACATTAATATTTACAGAGTACCTTCTGTGCGCTAAGTCTTTTGCCAGGCACCTTCTCCTCAGCCCTCGGCCAAGCCAACTAGCCTTCCTAATTCATTGGTGGATCCTCCATCTGGGAGCTGTTAATTCTTCATCCAAGCCTGAGAGCCTCTCAGTTCACAGGCAGCCACAGACTCTGCTCAGGATCACATCCTTCAAAGTTGTGATAATGACACCCTTGCCTTATATGACTGAACAAACAGAAGGGGCCCGCACCTCCTTCCCTCCCATCCACCTTTAACTTCCTCCATGCACTTATACTGTAGAACAATCTTGTCTTTGGGTGACTTGTCTCCCCCACTTGAGTGCAAGACCAACTCCGATCAATCTTCCTATCCCAGCACTAAGCATGTTTTTTGACACATAGTTCGTGTGCAACACATTGTTGTCAAATGAGTGCGTGAATGAATGGATGGGAAAATATGGAGCAAGGAGGGAGAAGGACCGAACAGCAAGAGAGAAGAGCTACAACAAGGAGTGTACCAAATTTATTTTTGCATGTCACGTCTTTTTTGATAGAATTATAGGATGAATAAGATTCAGGTATATTAGAGGCATCCATCCCCATATAAGTAACTCAAGTTCTAAGTATTAACTATTCATTAAATCGAGTCCTCCACGGACTTATTAGATGATGGGACAGTTAACTGATTCCATTGTATTTATCATCTGTACTTGAGACAGAAAACTGTTATTCTTTTTAAAACCTAATTTTCTGATTGGTTCAAATGAGCCACATGAAATTACACCTAAAAAATGGGAACACACCCGTACCCCTTATTGCCAAAAGCTATTTCCTAAGCGCTTTTAACAGATCTAGCTTAGTTTATATTTTCCAATCCTCTTTCCTATTTATGAACCAACATTTCAAGCTTGTACCAAAAGAACACACAGACCTTTGTTATCTGCCAAATCTGGATGTTTATTGCAATCTATCTGAAATAATAAATTTTTGAGACCAGTATGCTATTCCAATGTGTTTTGATCTCCAGCTTTAGCCACCAAGATTGATGGCTTTTTATGGATTTGGGGTGGAATATCTCAGCTTCTGCCAACTCTCCATTGTCACATCAGCAGATCCAGCTCTGGGGTTGTCACAGTCCCAGCCCTTCACCATTGTCGAACTGACCAACCCTTATTTGACCTAATGCCATTGAATGCAGCTACATCTAGTAGGGTTTTAAGAGCAAATAATTTCCCCTTTTTATCAATCACATCTCTGAAAGTTGTTCATGCATAAAATGCATACTGTACAGAGGAGAAGCAATTAGGCTAACAAGGCACATTCCTTGGTAATGAGGAATTTTTATTCACCTCTTTGGTCATCCTCCCGCTTAGCAACCACAATTAAAGGCTGCCCCATATTGCACTAAGAGGCCAAGCCAGGGCACCCTTCCTCTTCTCAGTGAATCTGCCCTCCATCGCAGTCATAATTGTGCCTACCCTCTGCGTTAGCCAGCCGACTGTTCACCAGTGGGTCCCCACTCTGAGGATTTCTTTTGTTGTAAAGCCTGAGCATGCCGCTCTAACCCAGGAATCTTTATACAGGTTCATACTTTAAATAGTGAGAGCTACTTATCCCTGTTTGCTGGGACTTTCCTGCTCTTAGCATCGAAAATCTCTCATCCTGAGAACCCCTTGGTCCCAGGCAAACCAGGACAGCTGGTCACCCTCACTTTAAAGCTGATAGGAGAGACAGAGAGACTTATGCACACATAGGTAATAGTTAAGCAAAGGTGAAACTTTCATGGAGAAGGATTCTGAAACAAGGTTTGAATATTTTTTTAATTCGGCCAATGCCTGAGTGTTTATGAAAGGTAGGGCACCAAGAACATTAAGTCGTGGTTTTCAAATGCATAGAGCTTCAGCCTCCAAGTGTACCAAATGACAGGCAACGGGGAGACCACAGGGGGCAAGATAAAAGTGACATCTGACTTGACAGAACAAACCGGCAATTACATCAAGTGCAGTAAGTGCTATGGGGGCAGGGTAGGAGGGGAAAAAATCTAGCTGTAAAAATAGGGTCGAACATTTCTATGGTTTTTACAGCTCTAAGGCGCATGGCATTTCTTTCCTAATAAAAGGCATTCCAAAGTGTCTTTTTCTTATGAAACATTTTACTTGTCACCAGCCGAAATGACTCAATCTACGTTCTTTACAGTTATAAACAGATACCTTTTTTTTTATAGTTGCTACAGACAATTTTCTGTAAGTTTTCATTATTCTCATCTTATATGATTACCCAACTAAGAATTGGGTATTTTCCATTTTAGAGGAGCATGTGCTTGAAAATTTAAATCTATGAATCAAACCATTTTCAGCATATGTTTAAGTTAAAGTTTAAATCTGACTGAACATAAACAGGACTCAAACTCCGTATGGTCCTTATTAACAGAACAAACACCTTTGTGTTCAGCAGCTGGTTTATTTTAAAAAAAGATCATCGGTCCCTTTATCTTATTTTGAATATATTTCAGATATTTGATTTCTCAGTTCAAAGTGTTTCTGCTTGAGTGTCGTTCATTTTCATATCTGCATGAAAAACTGCAACAATAAATTTATATTGTAGACATTCAAACTTTCAGGGATGCATTTCACTGTTTTTTATTGTTTTGTTTTGGTTTGTTTAGTTTAAAGACAATGGGCTGTTTGCATCCTAACAGTGTCACGCATGGTTGAGAAGCACCCCTGCCATACCTGCAGTACGGTATCTGGAAACCGCAGCATCTCTGCACCAATATGATTATCTGTGTTGATATATTTGTTTTCTTACCTTCTCTTCCTATCAAACTCACTATTTAGTAGCACAGAATTGTTATGCATTTGGAGATTACTTTGGGAGTGATTTTATTATTGGATCAAATTCAATGGCTATTAGATTTTTAATAATGTATCATAACAAAGTTAAGGGATGAATGCAAGCTAATTCAAGGAGGAACGGGCAATAGTAATGTAGGCCTGTGGTAGTTTAGTCAATTTGGTGAATGTTGTTTTAGCACCAAAACACAATGGAAATGCAGTAAGAATGATTTATAATGGAAAATGTTTTCATCTGCTTCTTTTTTAACTTCCTCTTCCAGACACTGAAAAAAGTGTCAAAGAAGTTCCCACCAGAGCTTTGGTACTTCCAGACACAGGAATGGCCACGATCACCAAAGAAAGTTATAGAAATGACAAAATTACCATTTTTCTTGAAACCCCAAGTTTATCATTGGATTTCCCATTATAAAAATGTCAATTATGGTGGGAAAGAATAGTACAAAGATATTTTATCTTGTGATGGGAAAAGAGTAAGTTATTTAACTATATAGAAATATATAACTGTACCAGTTCTTAAAAATAAATAGCTTCCCTTTCTGCAAATTTGTATCAGGTAATACATACCACACTGCAGCTTGCTGAAAATTTGGGTTATTTGAAAGCTATCTGTTGAATAAAGAGGTTAAAAACATAGGAAAATATTTTTTGAGTTTTCAAAACAAGTAAAACATTTAAGCCAAGCAAAAGAGATTTCCCACTCTTCAGAGAGGATGTCCTTTTCATTTTACCAAAATTTAGTATATATGTGAGTCAAAGAGCAGAAGGGTAGGTGGGAGGAAAAAGGAGACAGAGGGAATTCAGTTACAGAAATCTACCAAGTAAGACCTGAAGCTTTCAACTGTTGATTGATACAAAGAACTTCAGCCTCACAGCTATTAGCTCAATTGTTTGTTCTTTCATTTGTCCATTCATTCATTGGTATATTCATACAACGAACCAGTACACTTTCTGGGTACCTAGTAGGTGCCAAGGATCTAAAAATGGTCTTTGGTGGATTTTTTTTAGAAATCAAATTCTAGTTGGTGAAAAAGATCGCTGAGCAGGCAAATGTGATAGAATATAAGTGCTATACTAGAAGTTTGTACCAAGATCCCCTGCCATAATACTGTTTTTAAAACACTGAAAGTCCTGGAAGAAAATGGTCTGAAAGGGGATAAATACTATGGGTGAATGAGAACGCATGAAGATTTGATAATAAAAAGTATATATCATTACATTATATTGCATTATATTATATTACATTATATTTTCTTAGAATAGTATAACCAGACTTACATTTTAACTAGTCTACTAGTACCTTAAAGACCAAAAAATTCAAACAAGAAAAAAAGTGTTTTTTTTATCTTTATCTAATAACACTTATTCTTTCTCATCATACCTTATCCTTTTCTCCTCCTTCCACTTATCACAACTGGTAAATAGAAATTTATTTGCAAATATATCTTTAATATCTGTCTGTCTTACTACACTGCAAGTTCCATAAGGGCAGAGGTCATGCATATTTTCTTTAAGATTGTGTACCCAGAATCCAGGACATAATTGGAGTTCAACTTTCTGTGGAGACAATACATGAATAGGCTTGAACGTCATGGAAAATACTGAGAAAAAAATGTTCTCCGTGATGAGATGCCAACACTACCCTTCTGAAGGGTAATAGGAGGTGGGCTGGATGAGCAGTGCCCATGGTCCAAGGTAAGAAAAGAACTGGAGGGAGCTAATGGCATTTGTCAGAAAGAATGCCATGACCAAGAACACTGACACTGTGGGTACAGAAAAGGGGCTGCGAATTGCCCTATTGGGCTGGATCTTTTTGATGGCTCCAGCTTCCTTCCTTTTGACTTACCTTTTACTCCCAGAGGACCTGGCATCCCTGGATCACCGATGAGACCTCTCAGCCCAGGATCTCCCATTTCTCCTGAATGTCCCCTCATCCCAGGCATCCCTCGATCACCTGAGAAAGACAGGGGTGTTTGGGAGATACTCTGATGATATATGAGTTACATTAACTGAGAAAAGTCATCTATGCTTTTAATATATGGGAAACTGGGACCATTATTGTATTAATTGCTTTCACTTCTAAGCTTTTTTTAACTCTAGGTAGAGAGATACACTTAACCTCAGAAGGAAAATATATATTTCTGAGTCATAAGTTGCCAAATATGTTTTAAACTTTTTCTTTATTCTGAATTGGCAGGAAAAGCATCCATTAAGATATTCTTCTGTATATGTGATATTTGCATTAGGTTCAAAGGAGATAAGAGAAGCCCATCAGGCTGGATGGCATATGAAATGGGGAGACCTAGAAGGGAGCATCTCTGTGCCAGGCACTCACCAAGCTTGACACTATAAAGGTGTCTACCTAGTTGCTTTCAGATCAAGGGAGGTAAGTCAAACCAGCTCATTTTACAGGAGAGAAAAAGGTAAGTGTAAGTGACCAGTATAAAGCCTTAGGTCTAGATATGGTAAAGCAGATCTGAACCCGGTCCGTCTAAGTGAATGCTGGTTTTTTCCTGATATACTACAAGACACATGAGTGCTTGGGGAAGTTTCCAGACTCCCTTTCAAGGTACCTGGACATCCTCGTGGTCCAGAGGAGCCAGGCAGTCCTGGCCTTCCAGGCCGTCCTATGGGCCCTTGAACGCCAGGTAAGCCCTGCTCTCCAGGGGCTCCAAAATGTCCTAAAGAAAGAAGGACCAACCATCTGAGTAGTTGTAGTTTTCTCTTTGAGAAGATGAATTCACAACACTGCTAACTTCAGCCCTCACTATTTTCTTTCATGACTTTTTATATTTCATTTTATTCTGTTGAAAAGGAATACAATATTAAGGAAAAGACTGAGAACAAGACATCTTTTAATCCCACCACTTTAACACAATTTTCCATATGTATTCACATATGCAACTAGTACCCATGATTTTACATTCTGATTTTTTAATTAGCATTGCATCATAAATAAATTTTTTAAGTTTGTCAATAGTTTTCATTATCATTTTCATTATCATTTTTAACTGAAAGGCTGATAGTTTGATTTAATCTTAAGTAAATTAATTAATCCAATTTTCTCTTACTATTGGCCATTTATGTTATTTCTAACTCTTTGTTATGCTTAATGATCTTTATCCATCTTTAGTCATTTTTTCATCCTGCTAAGTTATTTCCATAGGAAAGATTCCTAAGAGTAGAATTTTTAGGTAAAAGAGTATGATTTTAGAATTAAAGTAGGTTCACTGATATCTCAACAGCACTTGTCCCTTGCATTGAGACATGCTTTCTGGGTAGAAAAGAAAGGGCTAGAATTACAGTAGTGTCATAATCTGTAGCCACTACCTGTGTGAGCCATTATCATTACTGTCATGTTTTTAATTGTGGAGGTTGCCAAATAGTCCAAATTTAATTGCTTGCAATATTCACTTTTGATTTTGTCAATCTGGGCATGCCCGGGGGAGTGTATGATTGTATCAACATCATCAGTCATAAGAGTCATAATGGAAAAAAGATCAAGAATCCCTGGGCATGATCCTGGTGTCCAGGCTAGGATGCTCCCTGAGTGTTAATAAATAACCCTCCTGATGTGTATTGTAAAGGGCAGAGGTGCAGGGAGGATAGTGACACTAATGAGGAGGATAAAAGTCATTGTTCTATTTTTAAAATCTAATTTATTATTTTTTGTTTTAATGAGAAAAATATGTAGCTATACCTGGACATCCAAGGCCTCCTGGCTCACCCTTTGGACCAGGTGGACCAAACTGATTTGCAGGGTCACCTTTGTTTCCTAAGTAACAAAATGCATATAACAATATTTAAGAAAATTAAATTTGGACTCATAACACGTGACTTAATAACTTCCATGACATTTGCCTTTACAGGCTATCTTCAGCTATTCCAGGAGAGGATTTTTAACTCCTTTCTCAAATAAGAACAAATGGAAGAACAGATGCGAAGTGTGATTTAAACACACAAATAATCAAACACACACACACACATTCACCCATTCGATTTTATAGTTCAGATCAATTATAAGAAACTATAGATCTTGATAATTTTACATTTTTAAGTCCCTAAGAAACATTTCAAATTCAGGTTTTAATTTAAGAAACTACTTGGCCTTGAGTGACTATAACCTTGTAGTATGTTTTAGAAACACAAAGGAGAAATTATCAGTTTCAGCTACTGCAATCACATCTCAAGCTCTCTATAAGAAAGCTCAATTCAGTGTCCCTTGAAGAACTTATTGATAAAGTTATTTATCAATAACTTTACAAGAGACGGCACAGCCAAAGGCCTTTGTAGATGATGACTCCCACAGAACCACACTACTGTATCATGTTCCTAGATACAATAACTTATCTAGCTATACAATAACTTATCTACTGGTTCCCGGGAACCAATTTTAAACCAAGGGTTCAAAATGGAGTGGGAGGGCAGGTCTATAAAATAGATGGTGTTACCAAAGAATACGAAAGGTAAGTCAGGGATGTTTTATAGTCTCACCAACACCCCTGTCTAAGGGATGCTGTTGACATTGTGTGGTAGGGTCTCTTTCACCTGAGCCTATCCATAATCGTGGTTAGTTATTTGAGAAGTAGGAATCTGACTGAAGGGTAGTCCATTTCAGGTCAAACAGCCTTTCTTTAAGGAGTTGACATTTAAAAAGAGAGAGAAAATTTGATTATACAGTTGTTTGGTCAAGCAAACATTGGCCTGATTGTTACTATGTAGGGATTTCATATATGGATTTGCAACCATAGTGAGTTGATTGCACCTATGGCTGTATATGCTCTCTAAATTAGCATTCAGTCTAATATGCTGTTTCTCCCATAGCTAAATTTCATGAGTCTAGGATCAAGGGGAAGAAACTGGAGTGGAAAAATTGCTTCCTGCCCCTCTGACATTATGCTCTGATGGTCTAGAAGTCTTGGTTCCAAAGGAAGGAGTGCCTCCACCAGGAGACACAGCAATGTTTCCGCTGAACTGGAAGTTAAGGCTGCCATAGGGCCACTTTGTGCTCCTCATGCTCTGAACTAACAGGCAAAGAAGAAAATTATGGTACTAGCTAGGGTTGATCCTGACTACCAAGGGGAAATTGGACACTACTTTACAACAGAGGTAAAGCAGAGTTGCCTGAATACAGGAGCTCACTTAGGATGTCACTTAATGCTACCGTGTCTTGTGATTAAAGTCAATGGAAAACTACAACAACCCAATCCAGGCAGGAGTACTAATGCCCAGACCTTTTAGAAATGAAGGTGTAGAGTCACTCCACAGGCAAAGGACTATGACCAGCTGAGATGCTTGCTGAGGGTAAAGGGAACATAGATTGAGTTGTGGGAGAAGGTAGTTATAAATATGAGCTATGACCATGTGACCACTGCAGAAACAAGACTATAATTGTTATGGGTATTTCTTCCTTATTTTGGTATTAATATATTTGTATAAAGTATCTTTGTTTTCTTCCCTTTTTTGTATCCTTATCATGTAACATAAGTTGTATTAACTTTATGTCATAGTATTTAAGTACAAGATACCAAGAATAAGAGTAAATATCACCCAATGCATTGTCTCCTGGAGAAAGGATTAGTGTGTTTTCAGTTAACCCAAGGCAGCTATATCATTTAAGGCAGATGTAGGACTATGCTATTGTCTTTATTTGAAGAATAATGTGGTTTAAGAAGGTATGTATAGGTACCAAATTAACAAGGGGTGGACTGTGATGGTGAATTTCATATGTCAACTTGGCTAGGTCATGGTGTCCAGTTATTTGGTCAAGCAAGCACCAGCCTGATTGTGACTGTAAGGGAATTTCACAGCTGGATTTGCATGTATAGTTAGTTAATTACATCTATGGCTGGCTACATCTACAATGGACAAAAGAGACTGCCTTCAGGAATGAGGGGAGTTTCCTCATCTAATAATAAGAATTTCAGATGTTAGAAGAATTTCTGCCTCTACTTCAGTCAGCCAGCCTCTCCTGGGAATTCAACAGATTGATGGAGAAAGCCATGGGAGGCAAGGAGCTGAACGTCAGCAGAACCCAGAAGGAAAGAGAGAGGCCAGGAGAGGTTGACATTTTCATCATCATATAACAGAGGAGCCCAGGACTAGGAACCACTGGCAGCCAGCTCCAGAACACCAGTCTTCATGACGAAAGCATCATCTTGACATCTTGATTTGGACTTTTTCCTAACCTCAAAACCATGAGCTAATAAATCCCCATTGCTCAAGCTGACCCATTGCATGGTATTTGCTTGAACAACCAAGGAAACAAACAACTGGAATCAAAGCAAAGGAAATTGTGGAAGATTTAGGATGTGAAATTTAAACCCCATGGCAACTACAAAGAAAGTATCAGAGAATATTCAAGTTCATGGAGACAGAAATTAGAGTATAGATTACCAAGCTTTTCATATATGCCTGTGGTAGTATGAAGCTGTTTTATACCCCAGAAAAGATTATGTTCTTTTAATTCATTCCTGTGGCTATAGACCTATTGTAGGTGGGGTCATTTGATTAGGTCATTTTGAATGAGATGTGGCCTACCTCATTCAAGGTGGGTCTCAAACCTCTTACTGAAGTCCTTTATAAGAGGATAAAAGACAGAAAAATACTCCAGAAAGTCTAAGAGAGACAGAAGCTAAAAGAGAGGGACACAGAACAATGAGGAAGCCACTGAAGCCAGAAGCTAGAAGCAACAAAACCCAGAAGAGAAGGACTAGCAGACACCGCCACATGCCTTGCCATCAGACAGAGGAGTGAGCCCAAGCTCCCCAACAGCTGGTCTTCACAGAGAAGGTATTTTCCTAGTGATGTTTTAATTTGGACATTTTCACAACCTTAGTACTGTAAACTTGTAAGCTAATAAATCCCCATTGTTAAATCAGTCCATTTCTGGTATGCTGCATTGTCAGCTTTAGCAAACCAAAACACAATGCAATGTTGTTTTTACAGGAGGCAAACTAAGGCCTGTTGGGCCAAAGCCAGCTGGTTTTGTAAATAAAGTTTTATTGGAACACAGCTACACCCACTTGTTTACATATTCTCTATGCCTACTTTTCAACTACAACAGCACAGCTGAGTAGTTGTGTTGTAACAGAAATTTTATGTCATGCAAAGCTGGAAATCATTACAATCGGTCCTTTACAGAAATTGCTGACTCTTGACTTATGGTAAAAAAAAAAAAATGTCCTGATTGAAAAATTACATCTGGCCTGGAAATTCTGTAAGTGAACTAGTAACACTTGGTGAGGAGTCATGGCTTTGGCCTTCTCTGTGTGTGGGGACTCTTGTCACCGTCACCCTAGAAGCTATATATACCATTGGAGTTGTTAGAAGACACTGGCTCCTGTGGGGCATGGGCCTTCTAAGCCAAGGCGGACACTGACCATGGATGTAGATCTGGTCTCCTTGTACCTGAGCCCTCACTTTCGGGGGTGGGGGGCTGTGGTCACCACATGGACTGCTGCAAGGACTCCCACTGAAGAGGGGGCCCTGATGTGCCCTGCTGACAAACTGTTTCCCATCTGACATGCTTGAATCTGAATAATGAATGTGGATGAACTGCGTCTTGAGTGCTGACTGACTTCTTAGAGTCTAAGAAGAACCCCTCGGATATTGTAGTTGGTTTGACAAACTTTACTTTTTCATACAAAAGGTGCTTGTTCACAACGATACAATTAACAACCAAGATTATTTGTTGGATGGCTGCTGTATTTCCAAACTGTACCTTTAGGCCCTCTTTCTCCATCAATTCCTGAATGTCCTGGGGGACCTGGAGAACCTGGCTCACCCTGATAATTCAATGAAACAGAAGTAAGATCTTTATTGGGTTTAAAATACAATTGGCACATGCATGACATGGAGCAGGTATAATCTTGGTAACATCTTGCTGTTATAATTTGCAATAGTAAAGAAAATTGGAAATGAAATACCAGCATACTACTATGCATGTTTTTTTAAAAATAGTCAAAACCCCTTCATAAATGGAGATGTCAATACCAGCAGGTAGCTTTCAATGTGCTACCTGATAGCAAAATAGTAATTGTTATCACATAACTTAAATTTTAAGTTTTGAATAAACAAACCAATATAAAAAAATATCATTAGAAGACATTTTGTACCTCAAATTTTTGAAATCCATTTTATTCCTACATATGTGTATTAAATTATATGATAAATTTTCCAGAATCCTAACTTAAGCCATTACATTTTTTTTACCACCTGATTTTTCAAGGAGTATTTTACTCAGAACTATGAAGAAGAAATGTATTTAGAATAAAATCTGTTTTATCTGCAATCAGATAGGGAGGCTTAGAAACCAGTCCTATTCCAGGGTCCTATTCCAGGATGACTTTTCACTCTGGCAACCTTTAGCCATGAGGCAAGTCTCTATGGAGTTGTTTAACTGGACTGGGAGGAATCAAGTGAGGTATTCAGAAGCTTGACCATCAATGCTAAAGCTGTGAAACATGGGCAGTAGTTAGAAATGTCAGTTACATCTCGAACTTCCAGAGGGTTCCATTCTTCCCTGGTCCTACCACTTATGCTCTAAAAGCCAAGGAGAGGGTAAGGTTGGACACTGGTAAATTAAAACTTGTTACGGGCACAGAGGTTTGTCATTTCTTCTCCCAAAGCAGCAGTGGCTTACCTGGTCACCTGGAAATCCTGGAAAACCGGTAATCCCTCTTAGCCCCGGTGAACCTGGAGGGCCTGGAGTTCCAGGAGGCCCTGGTTGCCCATTTCCACCCGGCTCCCCTCGATGAGATCCAGGTGGCCCATATAGTCCGGGCTCTCCTCTTCTCCCTTGCGTTCCCGGACCTCCTTTATCACCTGATGAGGTTGGGAGTATTACAAACCTCTTCGCTGACATCCTGGGTTGGCAATAGTCAGGCTGCAGGACTTGCTCCTATTTGTAGGAGGTGAAGCCAAAGGTATCAGGAGTCCTAATTCCAGTCCTGAGCAGCATCATTACCTCACTGTAAGAGAGGCTGGCTGCCCAGAAGATTGACAGACTTGGGACTCTCAGAGGAGGAGGGGAGCATGTGGGACGTTGAATTCCACATGCTAACTTTACAAACACGGAAGAATGTAGAGAAGTTAAACGTGTCTCTCCTAAGGAGAGAGCCAAGCAAGAACCCAGCTTTCAGGCACAACATCTGAACTTTCAAAAGAGGATATCAATGTGTTTGTCAAAATCCTTGCTTGCTCAGACACATGGGCATTGGGTCACTTGTGAGAAATGCAGAGTCTCAGGCCTTCTCCAGACCTACTGAACCAGAATCTGCATTTTAACAAGAACGCCAGGTGACTCACAGACACATTGGACGTTAGAGTCTGAGCAGTGCTGGTTGAAATGACTTGGGTAGTCACTGTGCTACTAACTTTTATTTTACTGCCAACTACCAAAAATAGGGGTGGGGAATATTTTAAACTGGAAACCAGTATTTTATGAAGATATCAGTATTATTCTTAATCTATAATATCCAAATCTACAAATACATATGAACTTCAGCTAAGTTCTAGCATAGAAAAGTGAAAATGTACCAGCAGGTTCATTAGTGTATATTTATTTCTAAAAAAAAGTCCTAATTTCAGTTATTATGAAAGTACCTAATAAACATGCTTGTCCGAATGATCTATAAAGATGTTGTTAGTTTAGCCAATACAGTTTAAAAGGAAAAAAGTGTCTACCTCTTTCTCCTGGGAATCCATCATCTCCAGGAAGTCCAGGCTCCCCGGGCTTCCCTTTCTTGAATCTTATAGCCATTTCTCCTTCATCTCCTGGAGGTCCTCTTGCTCCTTTAAACATCCCAAACAGAAGCAACACACACGTGATTCTTCTGTTTCAACACTTCACTTCTAGTTTACAAGTCTCCATTTAATTTACTTTTTTTTTGTTTATGTTTTTATATATTTATGTGCTGTGCAATGTCAGCATCGCTGACTGATTTCCTAAAGGGAGAGCCATTCCTTTCACGTCAGTCTTCCCACAATGCTGGGTGCGTGCAGTGAGCCCCCAGTGAACGGGTTGGTGAAAAGCAACCAATTGGTAACTTCAGTGAGTTAAGATAGGCTTGAAACTTTCCAGGTCTAAAAATGCCTAGCCTGCAAAATTCGAATTGTCTATCTCTCTTTTCCAATGCCATACCTTCCCCTTCCTAGCCACTCAATTGTTTTCTTTACACTAAAAGAAGAGACGCTTAACTCAGTGTAGCTCTCCACATGGAGACTTCCAAGAAGGAAGTACGGGTGTACGGATATTTCTGCTTGATTTTTAGAAGCAGTTTCTGGTCATAGCAGTCTGCTGGAGTAGGCTCCAATCAGCTAGGGAAATGCCAACTATTAACAATTCTGGAATGGTTAGCCAGTTTAACCATTGGTAGCTTGAAATCAGCCATGATGCTAGTATTTACACCACGGAAATCAACAGATGCAGGAAATCAAGGCATTTTGTTGTTGTTTTCAGAGGCTCGTTTGGCAACATATCACTGGTGTTAACCCAGTTTTAATTTTTTTTTAGTGTGATAGTGATGCAGGAGTGTAATTGCACAGTAAAAATTAACTTATCTGAGTTATAAAGAATGACTCTTTGCTTAAATCTATACAAATCATTTACTGGCTAATAAAACAATAATATTAGAATCAACCAACTGTGGAAAAAAATGAATTTGAATTAAATATGAGGCTATTTTCCCAAAGAGCTTTAAGGACAAAAACCTCATTTCTAAAAATCATCGAGCTTTCATTTTCAATACTGGAAATAAAATATTACCTTCCCTCACTCACTGCAGCCTCAGGGCAAAGAGATACAGTAAATATTTAACAGGGATAGACACAGAACCTGAACTCAGTGGTCTTGAAACTATTCTTCTTTATAAGAATGGAAATCCTTTCTTTAAATGAAGCTTGGGGAGAGACCCAATTCATACCCTGGATGAAACTGGATTCATTCTAGTTCAGGGATCGGCAAACTACAGGGTGGGGACCAGATCTGGTCTACAGACCCATTTTGTGCAACCAATGGAGTAAGAGTGGATTTCATTTTTAAAGGGCTGAGGAAAAAAATCCAAAGAAAAATACTGTTTCATGATACATGAACATTAAATTAAATTCAAATTTCCATGTCCATAAATAGAGTTTAATTGGAATACACCTATGTTAATTTGTTTATGTGGTGTAGATAGCTGCTTTTGCACTATAATAGCCAAGTTGAGTTGTTGTGACAGAGACCATATGGTCTGCAAAGCTGAAAATCTTTTCTATCTGGTTCTTTAGAAAAAAGTTTGCCAATCCCTGTTGTAATAGAAACCAAGGTTTGGGGCCAAGAGCCCTGCTTCACTCCCTTCCCAACGTGAGAAGGTTCCCTGAAACCCAAAAGTTATAAATCAAACCATTAACTACATTCAATTATGGTACACTAGATACACCGAAGATATAAATTAGGAAGACAGATAAGGAAAATGAAAGGAACGTTTGCAAACCAAATCCATGCTGTAGGATAGTCCCATTTTATTTTTCAGAGATCAGAGTTATGGGTTCAGAAACAAACTCTGAAAAGAAAAATACATGCATCACCGTGTTGTTTACCTTTGGCCCCTTTGGCCCCCAGCTCTCCCAAAGGGCCAGGCCAGCCCTTCTCTCCCAGTTCTCCCTTTTGGCCTGCTCTTCCTTCTGGGCCATGCCTTCCTCTCTCCCCTGGAAAACCTGGGAGACCAGGCAGGCCCTGGGGCCCTGGTGAAATGAAAACATGGGTTTTAGGGAAACATTTTGAAGGCTATTGTATTTCATATAACCCACTTAAAGACTCAAGCTCCTACCTGGTATTGAAGATAACCTATCATTATCAATCAGACTGCATGGAATAGCTCTGCCCCCCTAACCAGCTTGTCTCAGTTTTCCACACTACAGACCTGAGGTATAGGCCCTTAGGTTTCTGAGTTCTGATTCCACACTCCTTTAAGAGGCCTGGGGAGCAGAAGAGAGCGGGGGGCCCATCCAAAGCAGAAGTATGTTCGCCCTGATCCTGGGACTTCATTGGTGCTGCCTAGTTCTTTTAGCAGAAGTGTTTATGGGCTCTGTGGATCCATAAATTCCCTCACTCCCTTTTCCCTTTGCCCTACGCCAAAGCATCCTGCCACTGGAAATAATAATACAGAGGACAACAGGAAGGAACATATCGCTAAGGGAAGGACAATGTAACAGTAAATTCTGTTAGCATCATCATATGTAACGGGCTTCACATGGCAGAAGGTGGCAAGTATATAAAGCGGGGGGTGGGAGATGTAAAAGCACTACCCACCCTGTGGGCCTGGCAGACCAGGGAGCCCATCATCCCCAGGGGAGCCTGGGATCCCTGCTGGTCCCAGGCGTCCATCTGCCCCTGGCAGCCCTGGGACTCCAGGAAGGCCCTTCATTCCAGCTGGTCCAGGAGGCCCGATGTCTCCCTCTTGTCCTTTCCATCCTGGAGCACCTGAGAAAAACCAGTGTCAGCAATATACAGAGATTGGAAATTGTTTCCTCACATAGGCAGGAAAGAAATATTCATGGCAGCTTAAATTATGTTATCTGAGATGGAAAAAAAAAAGCAATCCTTAAAAAGAAACAGTAGCAACTTTCTATCAGTCTAAGAATTTATTTTTCTGGCTGCTATAAAAAGAAAGTCAGATACCTGCATCCCCCAGGAGAGAGGTCTGAAAATTATAAATAAGAGCTTTTTTATAAATAGAAAATGTATAGGGGTGAAGAGCAAATGTATTATTTGTACTGTACTATTGGGGGGGTATACCAATTTGAAAATATGTACCCCAGAAAAGCCATGTTTTAAGCCTAGTCCAATCTTGCAGGAGCAGCTGTTTCTTTCAATACTGATTCAACATTGTAGATGGAAACTTTTGATTAGATTATCTCTGTGAAGATGTGGCATACCCAATTATGGGTGTGACCTTTTGATTAGATGAGATGTGACTCCACCATTCCAGGTGGGTGTTGATTAGTTTACTGGAATCCTTTAGAAGAGAAAATGTTTTGGAGAGAGCAGATGTAGATACTTGGACAACAGTTTATTCCAGAACAGAGATGCAGATGTTTGGAGATGCTTGGAGCCCCACAGATGTTGCCATGAGATGTTAAGGAAGCTAGAACCCAATGAGAGCCAAAGAAAGCCAAGAGATGAAGGCCAGCCCTGGAGAAGCAAAGTGAGGAGCCCCCATAGGACCAGAAGCAGAAAGCAGTGGAGCCCAGGAGCAAGGGACCAGCAGATACCAGCCACGTGTCTTCCCAGCCGACAGAGGTGTTGCTGACCCATCGACCTTCCTTGCATTAAGGTATCTTTCCCTAGATGCCTTAGTTTGGGCATACGTATAGGCTTAGAACTGTAAACTTGCAACTTATTAAATTCCCTTCATAAAAGCTGTTCCATTTCTGGAATTGCATCCCAGCAGCTTATAATCAGAGAGGAAAAAAACAAAGGTTTCCAGGTGCTTCCTGAAGCTCTGGCAGATTGAAGTTTCACAGAACTATTCATCGTGATGACGGAATTCTAAAAATCTGAGCAATGTCATCTATTATTGTTGCTAGTATAAAGGTGCAGCAGTAGGTTTTGCCCCAGCCTTGTTTTGATCCTTAGAGGGCATAATCCTACATTTGGATAAAGTGATAAGATTTAGATAAATGAATAAAATGCATGGTGAAATGAAGATCACATCAGAAGTAGTCCATAACACTTAGAGCTAGGAGATATCCTCACACCTGTCATGCAGGGTATGCCAAGAATGCAGGGTGCCAACTGCTCTTTATCTTACTTCTCAAGGTTGTGTTTGCAGTGAGCAACGTTGACAGAAACTCCCAATACAAAAAAGCAGGCTTCTTTGCAGGCTGCCACACAGTGGCAGGTTCCCCAGGTTTAGTGTGATGCAACCCAATACGGGCGCGCAGCATCCAGCCCCACCCTCATCACCTCTGTGGGACCTGGGTGACAGGAATAGACACAAAACAACAGGAAGCTCATGCTGCTTCTCTGCCTCGAGTAATAGAGTCCTTTGTCTCTGGCCAAGGAGTCTTGCTTCTACCAGCATCCATGAAACAGCAAACAGCCTGGCTTACTAATTTGTAAGGAGGATGACATTCTAGACTCTTCACAGTTTAAGACACTGTGGCACTTACCTGGACTACCTGGAGCCCCTGGAAGTCCGGGTGGCCCTGGCATCCCTGGAGAGCCTCTTTCACAGGAATGACCAGGTGGGCCTGGGATACCTGGGAAGCCAGCACTTCCTTTTCTGCCTTCAAGACCTTTGAGACCCGGAAATCCTGGAGTGCCAGCTGGCCCTGAAATGACATTCATGAAATAATATCATATAGATGGCCTACAATAAATTGTTCATTCTTATCAATACCACAAGTAAACACTTTGATCCTGGCTTGGCACTTGATGAGTTAAGCCTCTGTGTTCTTTTGAAAATGTTAAGTACCCTAGAGAAGCCATATTCTTACTCATAATCCAATTTTGTGAGGGCCAGAGTTATTGTTAGGGTAGGAACTCTGATGGGATTGTTTTCGTGGAGATGTGACACACCCAATCATGGATGAGACCTTTGATTAGATTGTTTCCCTGGAGATGTGATCTACTCAATTGTAGTTGTGACCTTCTGACTGGATGGAGACATGACTCTGCCCATTGAGGATGTGTCTTGATTAGTTTACTGAAGTCCTTTAAAGGGGAAACATTTTGAAGAAAGCTCAGAAGTGACATAGACACAGACATTTGGAGATGCTTGGAATGCCAATAGACATGGACTTTTGGAGATGTAAAGCCCAGCAGACATTGCCATGTGCCTTCCCATGAGATGCTGAGCAAGCCAGAAGCCAGAAGGATCCACAGGGGCTGAGAGAACTGTTTAAAGCCAGAAGCCAGGAGAGGATGCAGACACCAGCCATGTACCTTCCCATGTGAGAGACATCAGCCTTTCTTGAGTCAAGGTATCTTTCTCTGGATGCCACAACAGTGTCTGTCAATGTCTGTTCTGATGGCCACATCTAGTTAACAATCATCCATGTGTTTTATAACTATGCAGACTCCTGGCCCTACCCCAGATGTAATGACCAGAGCTCCTGAGATTAGGACCTGGATCACTGAGAATTCAATGACGCCCCAATCCCTGCCCTTGTCCAAGATGCTCTTTAAATACATTAAAATCTGAAAAACTCTGCAGCAGATCCTGAAGAATTCTTAGTTTCTTACCAAATAGGATGGGAATCTGAGCCCTCTTCCCCTTCTCCAGACTTCTGCTGCCCTGCCTGCCACCCCTTGAGGAATTAAAGCCTCTCTGTCCTGTCATCTTTCAAAATACAGTTCATGGGCTTGGCCCAGCTCCCAGCTTCTCTTCTAAAGCTTCCCTGAACCCCAGCCCACACAGCTCCATCCCTCTGAGCTGCTTTTCCCCTCATGATCTGTCCTGTCCACCGTTCAACCTGGTGGTGGGAGTGGGCAAGGTTCACTCACGTCCCTGCTCCCCAGTGTCTGCAGCACTAAGGTACTACGCTGAGTCTGCCACAGGCAGGTGTCCAGGAGCTGCTGAATTGAATTGAATTGGCTGAGCCACAGTGGGAGGCCCTGGGTTTTAAGAAAAAAAACACTAATAGAATGCAAAGGCAACATCTGGAGATGCAGGGTATTTTAAATGATGCTTGCGTGAAATTTTTACATTCTAGATTTCTAAGGTAAGATAGTCTAAATATTTTCCAGTGACCTGTTCCAAAACCTTGCTGGCTTGAGAACTATAGGAACAGCACATCTCATACCTGCCGCTCCTGGATGTCCCAGATCACCTCTGGGCCCTTTTGTCCCTGGCACCCCTGATGGACCCCTCTTTCCTGGAGGTCCTGGGTAGCCATAAGCAGGGTCACCTGGGGTTCCCTTCCAACCATTCACTCCAAGCGAACCAGGCAGACCTGGGGGCCCAACAAGGGAGAACCCCTTTTCGCCTCCGAAACCTGGATCTCCCATATCACCACGAAAACCTATTTAACAAAGAATGTTTTAAATTGTTAAAATGTACAAGTATAGAGCCAATACATATAGAGAATCATTACTTTAATAAAGGCACAGTTTTTAAAAATACAGGAGCACGTTTCTAAATTTCAAAGTAGCTTATTAGGGAATTTTTGGCCATTTTTGTAGGGAAATAAATTTCAACTTTATTTTTTCTATAAGTCAATGA
The DNA here is from genome assembly GCF_023851605.1 of Tamandua tetradactyla. NCBI lineage: Eukaryota > Metazoa > Chordata > Mammalia > Pilosa > Myrmecophagidae > Tamandua > Tamandua tetradactyla. The sequence continues at coordinate 202,817,877 of NC_135329.1, forward strand.
TATTTTCCCTATTATTTTCATTCCCTGTCTGGACTGGACATAATAGACCAATAATAGACTATAATATGCTTAAAGGTGGAAGGAGCCCTAGCAATTCCGAAAATTATCAAAACCAAAAAGTTATCAAAATACAACTAAGGACCTAATCTTTCAGAAAAACCATTTCTCCCATTCCAGGGTTCCTGAGCCATTTCCTTATTACAGTCATCAGGAGAAACAGTTCACTTACCAGGTGGACCTGGTATTCTGGATATTCCTGGTTTGCCACGTTGGCCTTTTTGCCCATCTAAACACCTGCCAGGAGTGCCCCGGGGACCAGGAAATCCCTTCAGACCTAAACAATAAAAACAAAGACTCAATAAAACACAAATCAAATGACAACAAGATGAGGGGATGGGTTTGTTTGATTTTGTTTTTAAGTCTATTTCAAATCTTTCCTAGAGTGTTTCTGCTTTGCAAAAGAAAAGTTGGGTCTCTCTTGGTTTAAGGAATCATTTTATGAGCTGTGCTTAAAATTAATGCTTTACAGCGAGTGGTTTTGGCAAGGTACTTTATCAGAAATAAAGGGTTCTTCCAGAAAACCTTTGGGCATATACCACTATTAAGACGGATTTTTTTTTATAACTTCCCAGCTTCCCACAGGTCTCACAAATGCATGGGCATGGCCTGTCCTTGCGGGAAGAAAGGCCTGGTCACCGGTGTCTGGCATGCTGAAGAAAGCACCGGAGGAAAGGACAAATCTACTTCCCCTGCACCTTACTGCATTTGTAGTTAAACGAGATATGAGCAAAAAGCACCTGCAAAAGAATTTTTTTTTTTAAATCTGCAAATTCTTACTAGGAACCATCTCAGCTAAATTAATTCACAAATCATGGGCTTGAAAGGAGTTAAAATTGCCAACTTAAAGTCTGAATCATTCACCTTCCTTAAGGATAAAGGTGCTGAATGCAATCATAATTGACTCCATCCATGACAATGCAGCAGTAAGAGTGAAAAAAAACATTCATTCAACTAGTGATCCTTCATCCGTTGATAGTTATCCCTCTGCACCCTTCATGCTGCCTTGGTAAGGGTGAGGTGAGCTCAGTGCTTTCAACTGGGGCTTGGTCATGTGCCTTGCTTTGGCCAATGGAATATTAGTGCCTATGATGCAAACAGAAGTGTAAGAGGTGCCCATGAAGCCAGGCCTGCCCAGGGTGCCCTCTGGGGTTCTGCAAATACAGAAGAGAGCATGCCCTGGGCTGCTTGCCCTTCAGCCTGGCCCCAAAATGAGATGTGTGTAACAGGCATGAACCTGATCTGGGGTCTGGGGCCAAGCCCAGCAGGGTCCATCTTAGATCAGCTGAACCTCCATCAACCTGAAGATGCCGTAAGAGAGAAAATAAATATTTGTTGTGGCCTACTGAGATGTTTGAGTTGTTACACAACATTACCGTGACAACAGCTAATGGTTATAGAAAGTGATACAAAGGTGTTCATCAATCAACCTTTCATTACGTTTTGTAGCTGCGTGGGACAAGAAAGATTATATGTAATAGATATGCTAGTACTTAATTGGTCATTGTAAGTAAACTCTCAGGAAATTAAAAAAAAAAAAGTATTAGGCAACATCCCTTATCTAGATTTCTATTTAATGCAACTAGAAATAAGTGATTAACTCAAATGAAGCAATTGCATGAACGTTCAATCAGAGAAGTGGATTTATGGGCATTTTTCAGAATGTTTCTACTCAGAAGTTTGGTTCTCTCGAAAAGCAGAATAAAGTAAAACTTACAACCAGTAAGCAAACATTCATTTTTCGCTTTCGGGGCACAGGAAGAGAAAGAAGTAAGTTGAGTTTTAAAACTTTCGAAGGGCAGACACTTTGTGTGACCAGATCGAGGTAAATTCCATTGCACAGAGATATGGAAAACCCATCTGGTAAACCCCAAACCAACAGACAAAGAGACTCAACTATGAATTACTGTTTTCCAATAGTCCTTCAAAATCTTATATGAATTTTAAAATATCCTAAGGATTAGCTACTGGTTCATCTATCTTACAGGGTTTTTTACTGGTGGAAATGTGTAAGAACAATAACTTTTCATTGATCCTACCTGGAGGGCCATCAAAACCTGGAGGGCCTGGTCTCCCAGGATATGTTATGTTAGAAGGAATTGTGTTACCTGGAACAAAAAAAATAAAAGTGGCAATCATATAATTGATAGCTGAATGCAATGTGAGTCTCAATGAAAATAAACTTGCTTAAGATCTTTTTCATGGAATATACATGGAATTCAAAGGAAAAGAAGACCCACAAGTATGATTAAGTCATTTAAACTGCTTTTATTTTAAATTTCTAGAAGAATCTGACCTGAAATTTAAAATGTCAACTGCCAAAACTCTTCTAAACATAATGGGAATAAGAAAAATACTGATTCTCAGAAGCATCAGCTCTAAGAGCCTAGAGAAAATAATGTCTTTATAGGCCCCTCTCTAATACAATGTAATCAGAAGCTTTGATAAATCAAGAAACAGCAGTGAGCATCCAACACTGTGTTCAGAAGACCTGGATCCTAGGTCGGACTCTGGAGGACTTACGCAAATGAGGCAACTGGGCTAGATATGACTAAGAGCTACCATGATGGAGGGACCGCTATGGCCAGATGGTTCGAGTGCTTGTCTCATATTTTCTTAACAACTCTGCATGTGATTATCATCGTCTACCTTTTTAACTGGTAAGGAAAATAAGACTCCAAAGCTCATACCTCTCAGTCCCCTTCTCCTTCTAAAGTTGAAAGTCTCTCTTTTATGATAAAAATGACATCTCCTAAAGTATTACCTCATATGCTCGCAAACCAGAAAACATGTGAAATAAATGTTAGATTTTGATGGGTTCCAGACCATGATCTTAAACTTTCTTAAATAGCAAACTATATGCCTTTTCCTCCTTTTCTCCTTTTTTCACTTTTTATATATTGTAGTAGGTGTTTGCATTTTAATGTTGCTAAAGCAAGAACCAGACCTACTATTTTATTCTAAAATTCCACAATTAAGAACATACTCCTAGTTTTATATTATAAAAGAAAAGAAAAGAAAAAATAAACCTTTTTCCCCACCTTCTTAAAAGTTTTCATCTATCATCTTGCAAGTCACTTTACTGTTTGAAATTTGCATAACTCTCTCACATATTCAAAAGCCCTTTTTTCCTTCTCTCTAGAATATTTACAAATCAATTTTCATGGACAATGATATAAATTTTAAATGAAATATAGTAGTTTGTAAATTAAAATATACTGTATTATCTCAGAGTATTATAAAAATATTTTCAACTTCTACACACACATATGTCTATGTGCATTTGGTGAGTAATTTTAATGGATTTGTATACATTGATATTGAGAAGTGAATGAAAACCTATTTTGGCATGTCACACCAAAGGGCAACAACAAAGACAGCTTAAAATTTCTAACATTTAAATTTTAATTCTGCTATAATACTTTCGTTTAATTGCATTCAAGGTTTGGACAGCACCTTGATGGGACTGTATTTAGCTGTTGTGCCATAGCTCTAAGAATTTCAGCTGGAAGAGCGCTTCACTTCAGCATCCATGACTTCAAGTGACTTGCTGCCACAAAAACATTCAGAATTACCTTGCTGACCCTTCAAGCCATCAGGGCCCCTCATGCCTGGGAGGCCTGGGGCTCCTGGGTGGCCTCTCTCTCCTGGGGGACCAGGAAATCCCAGTCCTGGCGGTCCCACAGGTCCTGCTCTGCCAGGGGGTCCTGGCTGTCCAGGTGACCCTTTACTACCTGGAACAGCATCTTCATGATCACCCTAGGAAGGCACCATGAGTCAATTTTCGATTTTTGATCAAAGCAGTCATCACAGGCTACAGAAGCACATGCAAAAAGTCCATCATCCCAAGAGACATAGGTTTAGTAGCAATGCAATTTTAAGCAATTAACGAATTATTAACGTTTTGTACATATAATAATGTCATTCCGATTACTTCCCTACTCTTCTGAATACACCCCCAAATACAGAACAAGAAATTTTATGCAAAACCAGTCTAATATCAAAGATTACAAAATACAGAAATAACCAAGGGAGGTGATGGGCTTCAAAATTAAGTTATTTTATATTTGAAATTATTTTCCTGCATTTTTATAAGAAGGCACACGGACAGATTCCATCAGAGCTCCAAATCTGTGGGTAAAAAATAACAAATCCTTTCCCTTTATGTATGAGAATTTGACCTTTGGTTAACCATCTAGCTCTGTTCCTTTAAAAACCCAACTGAAATTGGCTTATCAACTACATTCATGGCTTACCAAAAAAATCCACACCTGGTTGCTAAATGTGCACCTGGTCTGAAGAACTATGGAAACCTGCTGAGCAGCCCTAGTTCAAGACTTCCTGGAGCAGTAGCTCCTGTAACTGGCAGGTCCCTTGTAGGGATTATGCAAGACCTGCCTGTGGAGTTGTTGGCTCCAGTGGACAATGAGTTTTATAAGGCAGGCCAGCTCCTGCATCCACCCATTGTGGTCTTGTCTCCCTGTACTAGAGCTATGTGCTGAATGAAGGGCTTCAAGGACACACACACATGAGATACAGGGCATGTTAGATGGTGCTCTGCTGGCACTGAGGTCCTGCCCTCTGACTTGCTGGCCCCAGATATGGTGGTTATAATAGTCTTGTAGGTTTGGACTGTTTCAGAGAATCTAGGAAGACAATCCCCAAGTAGGTGTTCTAGAAATTCAACCCCCAATTTGGTCTGTAAACACACTTTGGTTTTTTATAATTTGGTTAGTACACAAGGTCAACTACCACTCAGTGGCATAGGTTTCTAATTAGCTTCTTGAGCGGAAGAAGGAATTAAATCAAGATTACCTTGTCTAAAGGAATCATTCACATACTTGATATCAGCCAAAAGACCAAAAGCCATGGACACCATTTAACCCAATATCCAAGCTTCTCTCTATTCACATGTATTTTGCCCAAAGGAGTTCTTATAAAATCAGAGCATGGTCCTTCCCTATTACAACACTCAGAGTGGTTTTTTATTGGGCATAGCAGGCAGCACATTCTGGTGGAAACAGCACAGGCTTTGGAATCAAATTAAACTTGAGTTTTTGTTCCTGTCTAGCTTACTTGCTAGATGTGTAACCTTTAGCAGCCTACCAAGAACCTCCATTTCCTCAACATAAAATTGGAAAAATAATTGCTCCTCCTAAGGCTAGCATTGTATATAAAACAGCTGGCCAGTTTCTGTGACATTGTAAGCATTCAAAAATTTCATATTGAAAATTCCATATGCCAAAATAGCTGATTTCCCAAGTGTTGGGTGATGTACCACACTCTTTTCTTACACCTTTCCTTACCTATACACGGTAGCCACATAAAATATGTTTGAAAAAGGCAGAAACATAATTTATATCAGTGAGATTTTCCATCAGAAAATGCATCGACTCAGTGGATTTTCACTAGTTTACCTTTACTTTAAAAGTTTGCCATTTCTTCCCATGTGCTTCTTCACCACTGTGAAGTAAGTGGGGAACAGAACTGAAATTGGTTATCAACACCTGTGCCCTACACTCCACCTACAGAGCCAACAAGCCTATGCCCTAAATTCACTGTGTTTTGCAGATCCAAGGGCCCCAGAAGGAAATAATCACCCCAAAAATGATACCAAGACTTGGGTCAGAAAGTCTTGTTATGACTGAACTGGCACTCAATATTTTGGACCATCTCTAATATGTCATAGTTTTTATGAAAATCATCTTAGTATGGGAGGGAGCTGAAAGGTGAATCATTTACAGCATGAAAATACTTTACCTAGTTAGTTCTCGGTAAATCGACAAAGGGAATAGATGTTGTATGTCTGTTAATGAAAGTAAAATCCTTTATAGCAGCAGAAGAATTATACATACTGGAGGTCCTGGATCTCCTCTTTCTCCAGCACGTCCATCCTGACCATGTCGTCCCTGCTGCCCTGGAAATCCCGGGGGTCCATCAGGACCTCTTTCTCCTTTGTGTCCTGGGGACATAGGCCAAGAGTTAGTCAACCCTTGATCAGCAGTGGGTGGAGGGAAACAAAGGACTAAAAATAAAGGCAATGATCTTGACTCTGCAGGGTCCAGAAGGCCTTCCTCTTGAGTACCTCAGTTGTGCAAACCCACACAAAGATAACCATGCAAAAATTCAGAAGGGAAAATGACAATCACCAAATCCACTGAATTCCTTTATTGGGGGAAATGTTCCTTTCTTTATTCCAATAAGGTGGTTGTGTGTGGAGGTGTCAATTAGAGCATCTGTCCTTGTCCATGTTATGACAAAGATCCTAATACATGCCCTGCCCATAATGAATGGGGAATGGCTCACAGTTGGGCACACTCCCCAAACTAATCCAATCATTTATGAAAATTTTTTCTAGCTGAACTAGCAAGGTAAAATTCTCTTTCACCTCTGGTTGTGAAAACTTGGAGCCACTTGGGAGTATGTACCCCACAGACCAGAGAAAGCCAATCTCAGGGGAAAAATGCAGATGGCACAAAGAAAGTTGCAAGATACAGGGAGAGCATCCTAAGGCCACTGGGGACCCTAGGTCCAGTTGTTCCCAATGACAACCCTACGTCTAACCTTTCAAATTTTGTTTAGGTGCTTCAACAAATTTCTTTTTCTTAAACTACTTTAAACTGGGTTTCTGTCACAACCAAAATATCCCTTACTAACACAAGACACTATAAAGTAGTGAATAAGCACTAGGCAAGTTAAAGAATGCCATGATTCAAACCCAAGTTCATCACAATAATAATCTGAATGTATGACTAAAGATGACATTTGGGGCTCACCATTCATAAGACTCTAGGCAGGGCACAGAGTATTTTTGAAGCAGTCTCAACAATTCTAAGTCTCATTAGTTAAAGAATTGGTCTGTAGTTACAAAGGAAATGAATGCAAGAGGATTGCTGATATATCACTCAAGATTGTTCATATTTCATCCGAAAAGTAGCAGGGAGCAAGGTGACTGATTATGCTCACCTTTAACTCTTGATACTACTGTGTCGCCCTTTTCTCCTTTTTCACCATATGGTCCTGAGGCACCAGGTTTTCCCTTAGGGAAAATAAGAGCTTAATTATGATGTGTCAAAAGTTATTCATGTTTGTGTCTGCTCAGTCATTTATTTTACTACCTTCCAGATTCTTGTTGTTTCTTGATTATTGAAATCACTAGATAAGTAACCTTAAGTTAGGTGTAGTATTTCTATAACTGTATTAGATATAACCCTTGGGCATGCTAATATACCATCGCGGGTTTCCAGGTCTTTGACATGGCCTGATATGCAATCATATTTAAACAAAACCATGATTTAAATAGTCCTGTCTCAGAGCAATATTGAAGACAAAAGATGATGAGCTTTTGGGACTGGAGAGACACACCTGAACAACCTGTAATTGTCAGCGAATGAGAACCATTTCTAGATAGATTGCATATACTCTCTGGCATGAAAAGTCCAATATTTCTATCTCCAACCTGGACCTCTTCCTTAAACTCCTAACTTATGTATTACCCCACTGCACATGACCTGCTGGGGTGTTTAGTTTTGTACTCAGAGTGTTGCTTTTGCTTTAATAATATGAGATTGATGGCTTCCTTTGAGAACCTGGTTGCTCTATTCTCTTTCTCCTTCCAAAATCATCTGCTAAAGATTCTGACTTGGTAGCCTTAGTTTCTTCTCCTTCCCTGCCCTAAAGTGCATCCTTCTTGTTATAAAACTGAGGCTCTTGCACTGCATGTAAAAACTAATAAAATGTGAATAATATCTGTACTTGCGTGAATAGAATTGCATGAAGGTGGTCAACTTTCTGGTTTGGGCAATGTACTATGGCTATGTAAGAGATTATCACTGGAGGAACCTGGGGGTAAAGGTGAATGGGAACTCTGTATAATTTGTGCAACTCCTGTGAGTCATGAACTGTCACAAAATTAAGAAGTTATAAATAAAATTTTTAAAAATTGTCTTGGACTTTTCAATGCAGAATCAAGAGAGTTGCCATTCTAATTGCCGCTAGAGCTGAGGATGAAGGTTTAGAGATGTGTTTTGAGGAGGGAGACATGGAGATAACTGGGATATGTGGAGAAGTTGATAGGAGAGAGAAAGGAAAATAAGGACCTTTGCTGTTGTCAAAACCTTCCCCATTCTCTCCGTATAGCATGTAAACAACTAATTTGGCCCTTGGGCTCATCATCTTTTGTCTTCAATATTGCTCTGAGACAGGACTATTTGGATCATGGTTTTGTTTAAATATGATTGCATATCAGGCCATGTCAAAGACCTGGAAACCCGCTGTGGCATATTAGCATGCCTAAGGGTTATATCTAATACAGTTATAGAAATATTACACCTAACTTAAGGTTACTCATCTAGTGATTTCAATAATAAGAAACACCAAGGATCTGGAAGGTAGTAAAATAAATGAGCAGACCATTTGCTTTGTTCACATAGTCCCTTATTTTCTCCCAATCTAACGATGTGTTCAAACAAGTTTAATGATCTTTTTAACCATCCTAGCCTAGCTTAGAAGCAACGACCCATAAGGGGGAGGAGTGGCACCAATTGAACCAAATACAATCTCAGCCTCCAGCAATAACAGTGAAGAAAAAGCTAACATTGTACTCCACAGGCATAAAAACACACACTGACAAAATGGAGCCATATAACGTGACAACAAGAAAAAGCTCTACACGCACCACCCAATACCCTCAAGAACATCACTCCAGTTTAGCATCCTGTTTGTAACAGCGCCTTTGAGGCATCAAAAAGATAAGGGAGGTATTTCTTCATAGAAATGGATAAACTAGACAGAAAAAGAACTTTGGAAATCATAACATGTTAATATGTGCCAGGTTCTGTTTTTATTCTTATCATTAGTGAATATGCTACATCATTAGTGACGATGACACAGTGATAAAGGGGAGAGGGTAAAGTATGCAGTCCAAAGATGGAGAATGAAAGCATCCTTTAGATGGAGCAAGTATTGAGGGAGAAAACCACTCACATATCATTTGAGCCGCTCCCTCCTGCCACCCCAGAAAGAGAGCACCAGTGCTATGTTCAATAAATAGGAACCTGGAAGAATGAGCTGTTTATCAATCAGCACATCAGAGACTCAGAATATATTATGAATTGCTCTAAACTTCTGTAGCCATAGAATTTGAAGTCTAAAGCCAGGTTATAGATTTATCTGAGCCAGTGAGAAAAAAAATTCCTAGAGCTGTGTTTGGATTTCACTCAACAAATATTTACTGAGAATGTAAAGTGTCAGGCTTATTTTAAGCACTGGGGATACAGCAGTTAACCAAACAGTGTGGACTTCAGGGCACTAGGATCTAGAGAAATAAGCATTTAAACTAAGAGATTCCTAGGGAAAAGGTTCCCGGCAGCTTTGGGATCAAGAGCTGCATTTCACTATTCCAAGACTTGGAGAACATTAAACATGTGTGTGACTACAACAAAAGCCCAGCAGCAACACAAACTCTTTTCCAGACACTGGACAAGTTATTTCATGCACAGTCTGGGTTGGGGACTTCATCCACAGAGGTCCCCAGAAGTCAGTCAGGCCCGTCTGGGGGAGGCAAGTGGATGGATGAGGTGAGTCTGGAGGCCAGGACCTCCTCTGTCAGGAGCAGCCATCTCTTAACTCCCAGCGACTGAGGAGGCCCTGGGTCAGGGCGCTTCCAGTTTCTCAAAAGCAACGTGGTAAGTGCAAAACCAAACACACCAGCAGGTCAGAGGTAGTCTGTCAGTGGGTGACCTTTGGTTTGGTCTGAAGAATCCTCAGGGGCCATGACCCTGACTGTCTTGCTCAGTAGGGTATACCTCAAAGCGCCCTCCAAATAAAAAAATAGTACCTTATTGAATTTTTCCCAACCAACTTAACAAGGCAGATTGGGTTATTATGCATTTTATAAATGGGCAACTGAAGTTCAGAAAGACCAATGTCACGTGATTTCCTGGAAGAAATGGAAGAGTATTTGGGGGCAGATAGTTAGACCCCAGTTCACCCCAGGATGACGTTTCTTTAATAACAGGGAGAGAGAGCTGTCTCCAACTTCCAGAGGAGCACCTCAAAGGGGCTGGAGAGACGAAAGGCTATGCCTCACCTGAACAACCTGTAATTGTCAGCAAATGAGAACCATTTCTAGATAGATTGCATATACTCTCTGACATGACAAGTCCAATATTTCTATCTCCAACCTGGACCTCTTCCTTAAACTCCTAACTTGTGTATTACCCCACTGCACCTGACCTGCTGGGGTGTTTGGTTTTGTACTCAGAGTGTTGCTTTTGCTTTAATAAGAGATTGATGGCTTCCTTTGAGAACCTGAGCGCTCCCTGACCCACGGCCTCCTCAACATCTTGGCTTGCTTCTCTAATAAGCACCTCAAATTTTAACTGTCCCCCACAAGACTTTCCCAACCCCACTCCCGCCCCTCTCATTGTCATTCCAATTTCAACATATGGCAACTGCCTCCTTCTAATTGCTCAAGCCAGAAATCTTAGTACCATCCTTCACTTCTCTTTGTATCACAGCTGACATATAATCCAGCAGCAAACCTGCTGGCTAGGCCTTCAATATACACTCAGCATCTGACTTCTCATCATACCCAGTGTCACTACTTTAATCATATTTCATTTGGATTACAGCAATAGCGTCCCAGCTGATCCTCCTTCTTCTCCCCTATGAACTGCTCTCAATAGAGCAATCAGACCGACCCATTCTAAACAAATGTCAGATTATGCTACTTTCTTCTTAAAATTGTCTAATAGCTTTTCCATGTCACCCACTGTAAAAGCCCAAATCCCAGCCATCTACAAAGCCCCATGCTCTGCAACCCCTCCTAATGTCCTAGTCTCTAGGACTTACCTCCTACTGCTCTGAGACTCACTCTCCCCACTCAAGCCACACCATGTAGTGGTGGCCTCTTACCACCTGCCATACTATGTATTTACTAGTTTACCTGTAATATGGACTCAATCTAAAAACAGCATGCAAGCGCCACAAAGACATAGATTGTGTTCTGGTCCCTGTTATATCCCCAAAACCTGGAACAATAACTCAAACTCAGCTGGCATTCAGTAACTATTACTTGAATGAATGGATGATGGATGGATGGATGGATGGATGAATAATATAGGTGATTATCTTTTGGTAACTGATACATTTATAGGTTCAAAACATAAAATCTATGTCATATTATAAATCAGAAAGAGGCATATTTGAATTCTACCTCCACCTACCTCGATTGATTGAAAGAATATGACCAGTTAAGAGTTACTCACTGGTGGCCCTGGAGATCCTTCAGCACCGGGAGGGCCTGGGTCACCTTTTTCTCCAAGCCACCCAGGGACCCCCGAGTCTCCCTTAGCGCCTGGCCTCCCGGGAATTCCTGGAGGACCAGGTGGGCCCATGGGACCAGGCACGCAAGCACAGAGTCCTTCGTTTCCTAGATAGAGGATAAAATGCAACTTTTGTCATATTTCCTGAATAAAATTCACAATAAGGTCTTTACTATCAAAACCAACAGTTCAAATAAAGAAATAAAAGGGTCTGATGTGTGCTATTCTTATTGCAGACAAATGATAATGTGAGATGTGGGGCTTGGTGCAATGTGAGGGCATGGTGCGGCAGTGTTCAGATCTGGTCTATGCAGGGTGGGTTCCTAGTTTCTAGATAAACAGAATATTTTTGTGTCTTATTAAACTCAATCTGAGAAATTCTAGGTGAAAAGCTTATGTCCATTTCTACTGAAGAAACTTTCAACATTAAAAATTTCCTTATTTTTAAAAGTGCAAACATCTCTTACTTGGTGTATATTGAAGAAACCAAAGAGAAAATTGCCTGGAGCATAAACTCTGAACAATTAGAGGAACAAAATAATACATCACCAGGGATTATTTAATGCACTGCACATTATAATTTAGAATTTACCACAAGTCATACTCTCATGATCAAGACATTTCATCTAAAAGCTCCTCAGCTATGTTTGTGCTCTCACACCCACCTGACTCAGTTGGTCAGAAAAGCACCAAATAGTTTTGGCTGGAGAAACATAGAGTGATAGGTCTTTGCTGAGTCTGGGAGATATGTGACCCCACAGCAAAGAGAAACTAAAATAAACTATTAATTCTGTCCTAACTTTCAAGGAATCAAGAACACCTTGTAAGGCAAACTCCATGGCAGGTGAGTGTTTCCATTATACTCTAAAATACTCATAAAAAGATATGGCTTTTCCTGTAGTTTTAATAACATCCTAAGCATATAATGAGGCAGAGCATCCACAGAGGTGACTAATGTGGTTAACCCATCTAAAAGGAATGCCACACCATACTTTTCCTCTATGCCCCCAATCCTCTATATATTCTAGAAATTCTACCTTTAATGCATACTTGCCTTTTTCTCCTTTTGAGCCTCTTCTGCCTGGAGGACCCATTTTGCCTTTTACTCCTTGCAGTCCAGGGGGCCCAACACTACAATATAAAACTTCATGGTGTGTGAGAGGGTGGGAAGAGAGAATCACATCGTTTTTATGAATGTATTCCACAGAACACATATAAATGTCTCTTGCACTCATTCTCCTCTTTAAGTTTCCCCTCTTAGCCCCATCCTTTCTTTCTCCATTCCTTTCTTATGATTCTTTCTCTTCAATATAAGAACATATACATAAATAAGCCATAAAATTGTCATAGCACACATTTCTACCAGAACCATTTATGAAGCCATCCCTCATCCCGATCCTCATTTAGTGGTTGTAGAGTAAAGTAATAGACCACACACACACACAAATACCAAAACAAACAAAGCAAAAACTAAGAAATCAATGTATGGCAATTCTCCTTCAATTATCAATTATTGCTTACTGAATAAAGCATAAGGCAGGGCTTATAAAAGCAAAATTCCAGAGACATCTGATAAGAGATGACACTTAAAACACACACAATAAGTTCTGCCTTCTCCCAAAATCTCAGTAAAATAAAAGACAGTAAAAAGCTTTGATCATAAGATTCCCTGCCCCGAAATTGCAGCAGGAGAAAACAACCCCAAAATCTGGAGGAAACTGTTTATGAAATAAGAATAAACTTTAAAAGAAACTGCACAATTAAAACATCAAAGAGAAAAGATAAGTTAGTCCATTCCTGATGTTGAAACAGACTACTACAAAAGCAGACATTAAAAGACAAAACTGCAACAACCAAATCCTAAGAAATAAAAAATAATAGATTATGATAGAACAAATTTTAAAAATTCAGAAGCAAGGAGAGTTGAAAGACGGAGTTGAAGAAATCTCCCAGAAAGTGCCACAGAAATACAGAAAGGTGAAGAATAATAGAATAAATTTTAGAAAAATAGACATGTAGAACTGGGGCTCTAATATCAAATATATGGAGATATAGAAAGAAAATGGTGGAGAAATATCTTCCAAGAAATTTTTCCATAAATGAAGGAAGTTTGTTAGGTTGAAGCTGCCCACTGAGCGCTCCACAAATGAATGTACAAACCGACACAAGGCCAAATCACTGTGAAATATAAGAATATCTAAAGTAAAAAAAAAAAAAGCTCCTAGAAGCTTCCAGAGAGGAAAATTGATTTCAAAGAATCAAGTGTCTAAATGTTCTTAACAGCAACACTAGAAGCTAGAATTCAACCCTTGACAACACTGAGAATGTCTTCAAAACATTAGGGGGAAAGATTCCCACAAAATTTTATACTCAGCCAAACGACCAATCAAATTCCAAGGTAGCATAAAGGTATTTTTAGATAGGTAAGATCCTCTAGATTTACCCTCTTATTTATGCCCTTTTTCAGGAAGTATAATGTGGGAGTAAACCATTGAAAGAAATACATGCGTTCTGGGAAACAAAGAACGTGAGAGAAGTGATGAAAATTTCTTGGATTATAACAAAAAAAAGGTCTCAAAACAGGATCTCAGCAGCAGACTAAAAGTGCAAACTGGCCTAATCTTAACAAATCAAATGGCTCTAGGAGACATTATTCAGTGAGAAGATACTGGTAGAAAATTTAATGTTAGAATGTATTATGGGGATTTTTATACAATGGATGGTTTGAAGTTGAATTAGCATTAAGCGTACTGAAATCCAAGCAAGCCCACAAACCATGAAATCAAGACAATTAGTAGCAAAATGTTGTACTGAAAAAGTAATAAAATATATCATTTTATGGCTTAGCTGATAAATGAAATTTATGTAATCATTTAGCATAAACACTAAATATTTTTACAACCAAAATCATAACTACATTGATATGTTGTGGGAGTGGAAACTGTGTGCGTGTGTGATGGTAGAGGAGGGTAAAAGAAACTAAATTCCATCTCCATAGAGGAAGTCAAGAGATATGCTCTAATGGAAAAGTTAAGAAATTGCAATACAAGCATGCTGAGGATGCAGAGGCAATGAATAAAGAAACCAGCTACGTGTGTGGACTTAACTGTGCCTGGAAAGGAGGGAATATAACATATATGGTTGCCTGGGATTGTGATTTCCCCTAACAAGTCGCATAGAACTGACTCCTTAAATCAGGTTCATGTAAACTCTGATAAAAATAAAAATTGAGTTTAAAAAATGAAAAATTTAATTAATTTACCAAAAGTCTTATCATTCCCGCTTAATATACCAACCAACTAATTTCACATAATTTAATTGATGTGATGGTCCGACCTCCCTTTACTTATTTGTAAAAGAAGTTTTTGGAATAACTAACTACGCACTTTCATTATGTGAAAAGCACTGTAAATATGTATTTATGCAATACATAAAAATGTGAATGAAGAGCACTTTACCATCGGATCCCGGGGGTCCCTGCAGTCCTGGTGCTCCATGAAAGCCAGGTGGTCCTGGGTTCCCTGGTTTTCCTGGAGCAGGATCAGCTCTCCCTGGTATACCAGCTGCTCCTGGAAGCCCTGGATGACCAGGAAACCCTGGAGGCCCAGGGTAGCCTACCATGCCTCCAAGAGAAATCAAGAATAAAAATCACTTACAACATCAGCATAAGCTTTTCAGAAGAAATCAAAATCTGTATAATCTTCCTGAGGCAATGGAATTTATTTGAAGGAAAAAAAAATGGCTCAAAAGTAACTGAATATCACAGCCATCAAAATGCCTTCCCTCCTTTTAAACAAACACACAGCAGAAACCAACAATGGGGAATTAGTTTTTCTTACTTTCAGCCCATTCTTTTGGGTCACTGGGAAAGAAGTATATATTATTTAATTAAAAGTAATTTTTCAACTTTCCTTCCTTGATAACATGGTAAAAGTAATCTGAACAAGAATTTTAAGACATTTCATGAAAAAATATAAACTCACATAACCATCTGCATAGAACATAAAATACCAGCCCTTAATAGCAGCCTGGGTTGATTAGAGAACATAAAGGTGCTGGGTTTGGCTCTGGGCTCTCCTTCTCTAACCACGGGACCGTGGAAGAGGTTACTTAACTTCTTTAATCTTCCGTACTGACCTAATAAGATTACTATGAGGATCAGATAAAATAATCCATGTTAGGAGTTTAGTACAATACCTGGGAATAGCACATATGCAGTGAATTTCAGATGTTCAGTGAGTTCAAATGAGATCAGAGTAAGTAAGCAGCAGTAGGAAAATCCTGCTGCCCCTTGGTGATGTCAACAGAAAGGCTTTCTGTGACAGTGACCACTTTGCATAGCTACTTCTCCCTATGGCATTATTCCAGAATCTCTGCAGCAGGCTGTGTTTTCTGAAGATGGCTGAAACAGCATCCATTATCCCATGTGCTCTTGTCAAACCCGCATACTCCTGTATAAGAGGTGGCATGTTCCCTTCCCCTTGCATGAGGGTGAGCTTTGGTGATGGTTTTGGGCAACAGACTACAGTGGACGTGACACTATATGGCTTCAGAGGCTAGGAGATAAAAGGTGAGTCAGCTTCTGACTTGGGAGCTAAAACACTCGAGACTGAAGTCCCGAGGCAGTAGGTGGGAAGTCCCACTGCTCTGAAGCCACCACCCTGGAAGGAAGCCTGAGCTAAGTTCAGAGTGCACGTAGAGATGCCCTGAGAATACAGAAAGAGGAGAGAGATGCCCAGTCAGACCTCCTCTTCAGATTCCAGCCACGTGACTGCAACTGTATGAAAAACCCTGAACCAGAACCACCCAGCTGAGCCCTATCTGAATTTCAGAACCACAGACACAGTGAAAGATAATGATAATATACCAATTATTAGTTTCTTAAGCCCCTAAAGTTTGGGTAATTTGTGCAGCACAAGACAACAGAAACCCTGTCAGCAGTCAGGAAGGTGGCATACTAGTGAAAGGAATGGCTATCACTATTAAGCTTTACACATATTTACAAACATTATCTTTACCCTTTGAACAACTCTATAAAGTTTATACTCTAAAATAAGGCATGGAGAGTTTAAGCCAAATATAAGTAATAATAATAATAGCTAATGTATTGCGCCTTTACTACCACTAGGCTGCATTCTAAGCACTGTAGACATACTGCTTCATTCAGCCCTAACCAAAAACTTTATTAGGTACAATTATTATTCCATTTTACAGTTGAGAGAACTGACACACAGAGAGGTTTAATAAATACCAGAGACCACACAGCCTGTAAGTAGGAAAACCTGGAATGTTTTTAGTCCATAGTATATACTCAGAAATATGTCACTAAACTACGTGGCCACCACTAAGTGCTTTGCAAGGCTGGGATTTACTGCCAGATGTCTGCCTTCAAATCCTTGCTTATCCCATGGTAAATACCACAGATAATTATAAAATAATATGTATACTAAGAGCTATATGCATTTGTGTAGTTAAAATAGAAATGTGCCCCTGTGGATTGGCTACCATCTTGTTTTCATGCCATTACCAAGATTGCCTTGGATTCTCTACCATTAGTTATAAAAATGGACCTGGATGCTGCCTGATGTCTTGTCCCAGTGCCAGAGAGAATAACCATTCATCTTTCAACAGGGAGAATGGGTTACAGCATATGACATTTTGCAGCCTTGACTACCCATTAGAAGGGAATGAAATCACTTGAGTGAAGTAACCAGAATTTTTTTTTTAATTCACATGAAAAAATGGTGCAGAAAATAAAGAACATCACATGCCATGGAGGTAAGTATTGTTTTATAAAATTTGTGTTTTGCAGTCATTTGTGAGTATGGATACATATATTGTATGTGATGCAATACTATATATTTATTACTGCAGGTCACAGTCAACTTTGAAAGCCACTAGGTTAGCTCATTAAAAAAGATTTGTGGAATTAAGAGGCTTCCTGTTAGATGTAGGCTTGAATTTGCTAGTAACGCAAATTTTTTTTTAACACCAGTGTGCAAATGTCTATTCGAGTCCCTGTTCTCAGTTCTTTGGGGTATATTCCCAGTACTTGGATTGTCTACTCATATGGCGACCCTCTGTTTAGCCTTCTGTGGGTCCATTACATTCCTCTGGAGGGGCTGCCTCATTCTGCTACCCTACCAATACTGAACAGGTACACCTCTCCCTCACATTTTCTCTAGCACTTGAATCTTTCTGTTTATTTATTTAGCTTGAATGTGCAGATTCTGTTAAGATGTATTCATTTAGCATATATTCTATCAAAATAAACAATGTTTCACTGGATCCTCACTTAGTTGTACAACCATCATCATTCTCAATTTTAGACAATTTTCATTGCTTCAAAGAGAAAAATAACAAATAGACACATCCACACCAAAGAGAAAATCCAAAACTCCCCTTAACTCTTGGTCCCTCCCCACCCCCACCCCAATTATTTACTCCTGGTATTGTTGTATGCTAGTGATGTACTAGTGTTAAATATAGACCATGGCTTGCAAAAAGTAGTTTTTCCCATAACCCCTCTATAATTAACTCCTTGCCCACGTGTCATTATCTTGACGTAGTTCATAGAAGAACTTATTTTTCATGCTAATTGATGAGGTACATGGCTCCAAACAACCCTTTTTAATCATATTCACCTTCAGTATGGCCCTATTACTTATAAACTCACTAATAAACTACCATCATTCTATTTCTATACTTTTAAGTTCAACCTTGTCAACTAATCTGTACATATTATGTAATATTCCCGTTGGATTTTTATTTCAATCTTCTGGAGGTGCTATTTATTATAAACAAGCCCAAAAAGGACTCTAAGACCAGAGTCTATTGCTTCCTGACCAACAGAAAAAAACTGTATGTTTTATATAGCTCTGGATCCATTAAGCCAGGGTTACAGTATCTATAGAATAAAAAATCTAGACAAAGATTTTGTGATCATCAGATCCTGCAAAATATAATCTACACTCCTATAAGGGTAAACAAGAATTTTGTAGTTAATGGTTGAATATCTCAAGATACTTACCCCCTTCTCAGTCAGTATGACAAGAGACACAGGCTTGATAAAACTACATTTATACAAAGCTTTTCTCCTTACAGGTTTTACATGTTGTTCTGAGTTCACAGAATGTAAATATCTCATAACTGCATTTTCCTAATCTTACTAAGACTATTAACCAGCACAGCATTTGATGGAGCTCAAAGCTCTTATGTTAATAGGACATTTTCCCAGGCTGTTGGTCAAATATCACTGTGACCTCTAATGTCTTGGGGTGGGGGGGGTGTAGTGGAATGTGAGGGGGTATATTTTTATTCTTAGCCAAGGATAAATACAAGTCTTATTTTTTAGTTTACAATTTTTATTTCTACATTTGGTGTCAAAGATTTAAGCTGGGGCCTAGACAAATAAACTGAATTTTAACAGTAGGGAGAAGCCTTCCAAATGGATGAAAAGATGTGAACAAGACACTCTAACCCCAGCAGTGGTTTCCACATCTTATCTGCCTGTGGTACTCTTGTGGGAAGCCTGTTATACAAACATAGTCCTCAAGACACCCCTGAGATTCTGAGTGACTATTTTTGAGAGGTAGATCAGTGACCTGTATTTCTCCCATGGAAGTGACTGACTGGTTGGCGTGCCATGATTCTTAACCCCAGCTGCACATTAGAAATACCAAGGAACTTTTACAACACAGATGCCTCATCCATCCCCCAGAGAGTCTGATGTGCTTGGTCTAGGGCAAAGCACAAGTATTGGTATTTTTTTTTAACTTTTTTATTGTATGGTATAACATATATACAAAGCAAAGAAATAAAAAAGCAATAGTTTTCAAAGCACTCTTCAACAAGTAGTTACAGGACAGATCCCAGAGTTTGTCATGGGCTACCATACCATCCTCTCAGATTTTTCCTTCTAGCTGCTCCAGAATATAGAAGGCTAGAAGGCTTAAATTTTTTTTTCATCACCACAATTGACTTTTTTCTTTCTTTTTTTGTGAAAAATAACATATATACAAAAAAAGCAATACATTTCAAAACACAGCACCACAATTAGCTGTACAACATATTTCAGAGTTTGGCATGGGTTACAATTCCACAACTTTAGGTTTTTACTTCTAGCTGCTCTAAGATGCTACACACAAAAAGAGATATCAGTTTAATGATTTAGCAATCATATTCATTTGTTAAATCCTATCTTCTCTGCATAACTTCACCATCACCTTTGATCTTTCTATCCCTCTTTTTTAGGGGTGTTTGGGCTATGGCCACTCTAACTTTTTCTTGTTAGAAGGACCTGTCACTAATATGGGGTAGGAAGATGGAACTATCTGATGTTTGGGAAAGGCTGGGCCCTCTATGTCTCAGGATTACCTGGTCCAGGGACCCATCTGGAGGTTGTAGGTTTCTGGAAAGTTACTCTAGTACCTGGACCCCTTGCGGAATCTTATATATTGCCCTAGGTGCTCTTTTGGATTGTCTGGAATGGTCCTGGTTGGGGTTTGGCAGTTCATGACAGGTAGCAAGGTCTAATTGAAGCTGGCATAAGAGCCACCTCAACAAGCATTGGTATTTTTAAAATGCTCCTTTGCCAGTTTAACAGTATTATGTACCCCAAAAATGCCATGCTTTGATCCTGATCCAATCTTGTGGGAGCAACGATTCTCTTAATCTAATTCAATAATGTAGGTTGGAATCTTTTGATTAGACAATCTCCAAGGAGATGTGACACACCCAATTGTGGGTATTAACTTTTGATTTGATGGAGCTGTGACTTCATCCATTCTGGGTGGGTCTTGATTAAAGGATTACTGGAATCCTTTAAAAGAGGAAATGTTTTGGAGAGAGTTAGAAACAACAGAAGCCTCAGAGCTGACAGAGAGAGCAGATGTAGATGCTTGCAGAACAGCTTCAGAGAACAGAGACACAGATGTTTAAGAAGCTTGGAGCCCAGCAGTCATTGCCATGAGATGGTAAGCAAGCCAGAACCTGGAGACAACCAAGGGAAGCCAAGAGATGAAAGCCAGCTCCAGAGAGGCAAAGTGAGGAACCCCCACATGGACAGACACTGAAAGCAACGGAGCCCAGGAGCCAGGGACCAGCAGATGCCAGCCACGTGACTTCCCAGCTAACAGAAAGAAACCCCAAACATCATTGGCCTTCTTGAACTGAGGTATCTTTCCCTGGATGCCTTAATTTGGGCATTTTTATAGGCTTAGACCTGTAAACTTATAACTTACTAAATTCCCCTTTTTAAAAGCCATTCCGGTTCTGGTATATCACCTTCTGGCAGCACGCAAACTAAAAGCTCCTAGGCTGATTTCAGTATCAGCTAGAGTTACAACCCACTGGTGGGGTAACTCTCTAGTAAAACTGCTTTGTAACAGCCAGTGATCTCTTACCTGCTCGGGCTTCCCCTGGTCTTCCCGCTGGACCTGAGCGGCCAGGTAGCCCAACTGCCCCCATGTCTCCAGAGCGGCCAGGGAACCCTGGATCCCCTGGAGGGCCTGCCGAAGACAATCACGTTTTGAATAAATAAATGTATATGTACATTTTTATATATCTGCACACTCACTTTTTGCTAAACTTGGGAAAGTATGATTAAGAGGCTATTTGACAGTTGCGTCCCACATTTAAAATGGAATTTCTCAGCTTGAAACCCCTTTAGCTGCCCCTCCTGTGCACACAAACACATCAGCTTTGGGTGGAGGATACTCTTTTTTGCTGATTTAGTAGCTCTCTGCTTGACGGCAGCTCCTTAGTAGGTGTTAGTTAAGTGGCTTTGTACATTTTTCAGTGATTTAAAAAAACTCAACTTTCTGAACAGTGACATAGTAGAAACCCCAGCATACTATTTACATACGAAAATAAAATGTGAAACCTTATGCCAATAGAGGCAAA
Organism: Tamandua tetradactyla; assembly: GCF_023851605.1. Classification (NCBI taxonomy): domain Eukaryota; kingdom Metazoa; phylum Chordata; class Mammalia; order Pilosa; family Myrmecophagidae; genus Tamandua; species Tamandua tetradactyla. The sequence goes on from NC_135329.1 coordinate 202,839,164, forward strand.
CGAAATTGCACGTCTCTAGCTGCATAGGTAGTATTACGTACTCATGGTGAAGTTCAGCATTCATCTCACCAGTGTGTAAGCTATGGGAATACTGGGCCAGAGTCTTCAGTCTGGGGCAGGCAAATCCCACTGTAATCATGACTTATGGAGGCACCAAACAGAACACAAACCTTTGAGTGGAACAGGTGGAGTTACCGCAGCTCCTGGTAATCCTGGTTGCCCGCGGTCTCCAGAATCCCCCTGAAATCATTCAGTTATTCACTTTTCTTAGAAATATTAGCATTTTTCTCATGTTGCCTGGCATTAAATAGAGAAGTGAAGGACCACAAGTGCATTTGTGCAAATATAAAGACTGTGAGTTGGTTAGGGAAATGAATGGTTCTGGGAAGATGCATCCCACCTCCCACTCACAAGCAGAAATAATAACCAACTGGCAAATGGCTCACAAAACAGAAAAAAAGAAAACTAAAAAGGCCAGTCAAATTTAGTCCATGCCCATAAACTAGATGCTTCTTAAGGCATTAAGATTTTTAGATATACTATGAGTATTAACCTCTGGCACTCTAGGACAAACAGCTGGTTTATTCATCCAGCAAGATTTTATTTTAGCAGCAAATGTTGCCCCCAACCCCACCCCCACCCCCGCCATTCTCTTAATGCCACTGTGGCTTGTCCTTGAGCAAATGCTGAATGTGAGGCCAGAGAGGTTGCAAAGGAAAGAAAAAATATGTAGCAGTGGTGAAAGCCATGGGCTCTCAGAAGCTCCTTTCATTTTGAATTTTAATTATTACAAGATGCATTAAAATTATATTTATAAAATTAACTGTCACTTTTGAATGCTATATTCTATAAGGATTCTTTCAGATATTAAAAAAAAATAATAAACTAGGTAACATAAAGGACATACAATTTTATCAAGGCTTTAGTCAAACAGGCTCACATTTTTACCTTTGGGCCAAGAAATCCAAATGGCCCTGGATCGCCAACCAGTCCTGGCTCCCCCTATGTAAAAAGCACATACATGCCTTTTCTGAAAAAATGCACTTAGGTGACAAATTATCTCATTCTCTCATTCTCATCTAGTTCGAATGGCACCTGCCCTCTGAAACTGTGTGCTGAGTTGTTTTTTTTTTTTGAAACTCAAATACAAAGTTATTTTATCTTCAATAATGAAAACAACAAGACAAATGGAATCAATCCGCTAATTCCTAAATCTCTAACGCAGTTCTTAGCACAAAACCACCCTCAATAAATAAGAACACATTATTATTAACAGAGTTAAGACTCTTCCAGAGACTCTCTAGGATTGTGTGTAGGTTTTATACAAAATTGGGTGGTAGGTAAAGAAACATATGCTAGAGATATGCCTGACAAGACAAAGGCTTGAGAAAAGAGCAGCCAAGGAACAGGGTCTCCAAATATTAAGCTAGAAAAGAGGTTTCCAAAGCAGTCTAGAAATTAGAGCTCAGTAGGAAATGTGCTAGGAGATCCGAGGGTTTGGAACAATCCAAGTTCAACGCCTTGTAAATAAATCTCCATTTCAAGATTCTTGATTTGGAATCACCAGTCTAGAGGAGCTTCTGTCAAGGGGCAGGAGATTCCGATTCATGCTGCAGGAAAAGGTCTGTGCCTCCTAATTTCCCCCCTTTCACTCTGTCTCTAGTTCCTGCCATTAATACAAAAGAGGTTCCATTCCAGCAAAGGATTACTAGTTAGTAGACCAACTCTGGTACAGATTTTCCTTTTATAAACTTACTGACATTTGCCAGTGATAGTTTTAACCACATCCGATTTATTTTCTCTTTATCCTCACATACAGCTCTGCTTGTCTACAAAATCTGTGACTGTCAAGCAATGGCAGCCTGGGTCAAATGGCAGGTATTCCTACTCCAATTGAAGGGCTCCTCAAAGTTCTAAAGTCACAAATTCCCCCGTCCCTCCCCACCGGGCCACCAGGTGGTACCCGGGCAGGACTGAGCACGTGGAGCTGCTGTCCTCCCATAGGAAGAATCTTAGAATGGATCCGTTGGGGACTCTGCCCAAATCCGTCGCCTCTACCATAGGTGCTGCCCCGTAAGGACCTGACGCGCCTACTGTCAAGTTTTTTTGGGGGGAGGGGGGGAGTGGTTGGGGGGGGTGGGGCATACTCCGGGAATCGAACCCTGGTCTCCCACATGGCGGGCCAGCGTTCTACCGCTGAACCATCCGTGCACCTGTGGGCCATGCTGAACGCTACTTATGAGTAGGATCAGACAAAGACTTGTGCTTCAGTTCTTGCATCTGTCGCTAAAGCATGAAATTCACAAAATGCATGTGCCTGCCTTTCCAGTTGCACGTCTCTGCGTGAGCCTTTACATGCAATAGTACAATTTTCGAGTTTCACTGAATTCCATTTGCTAATGAAGAACTGCTGATCAATTCTATAATGCTGTATATTTACCTTTAGTCCGGGAATACCTGGAGATCCATAGGAACCAGGGTCACCCTAATAAATTAACAAAAATTAACACAAGCTGAATTAAATCAAAATGCATGAACCAGCACAACACATCATGTTCTACCTTGTGAGGCTGCACCACAGATACTTGATCTTGTCTGCAAAGGTAGCTGAATAAAGGAAAATATGTATATATATTTAATGTATATACATTATACTGTATATATTATATATAATGCATATACATATATTATATATGTTTATAAATGCCAAGCACACAAATAGACTAGATTCCATTTCTTTATAACATTTGCTATTTTAATTGATTTTTTATTAGTCTTATTCATAAAATTCATGTCATTGTCAGTATTTTAAATTAAGAATATACTTTGTTGTTGTTGCACTTCCATTTTAATTTATTTCACTTAATGTTTACACCGGACCAAATATTTTTTAAATTGTTGCAAGATAATTTGGAGACTGTATGATTATCAGCAACACAAATGACCACGGACACCACTATAATCCTTTTAAGTACTAAATGGAGAGCCAAGTAAACTGGATTCCCACGCTGGTTTGGCTCTAGCCTTCATGCTGACTCTGTGCACAGGGATGGTTGTGACGTCCGGGCCTGATGCCATGCTTTTCTAGCTACTGCCGCTAGGTCATCACTTTATTTTATCAGATAGACTGAAATGAACTATTCCAAGCTAGGATCACATTGACAATGAGCCACACAGAAAATGACACAATCCCATCACTTCCCCCCAATTATTCCATCTTCTGCTCTCCTGTTGTATTTAAATGGCTGCTCTGGGAAATTTAGCCATTGCACAATTCTTGTTGTCCAAAATACATGGTTCTTATTTGAGATATTCTCCACTTTTGAGCACATAGAAATATTGATTTTGAAATGTGAAAGCGAAATGCCTCCCGACTCACTCAAGTTAACAGTGGCCTTACCCGAGGTCCTGGGAATCCAGGAACACCTTTCTCTCCTTTCACCCCAGTACCAGGTTCTCCCTTTCAGAGATGACAACATTGAGACAGATTCAAGTGACAACATTTCAGCGATATGGAATGTAGAAAGAAAACAAAGGAAAAGATTATTTTCAGCAGCTTAAAGAAACCTAATTACTTTAGAATAGGCATGCTGTAGATTCTGACAGTGAAAATTTCTAGTAATGTATATTGGCATTTTAAAAAGATAAAGAACATGCAAAAAAATTAATTATGATATCACATCATACAAATGAAAACTAGAGAGTACGTAAATATGCTACCTTGGGTCCAAAAGGTCCTGGCGGTCCAGTCACTCCAGGCATTCCTTTTATACCCTAAAAATCACAAGAAAGGCAAATCGGCTTATTCGTATTCTTTAACATACTGAATTCCATCTTTTACAAAAATCTCCCCTTTTAACAACCCCATCTCACAAATGTTTAAAATAAGTGATTACTCTTCAATTCTCACTAGCTAGCAACTAAAATCCAAGTTCACTTGTAAGCCTGGCACTATTTGGCCAGTTCCCTGCATGAGGGTGAAGAGTCAAAGGGCAGAGGAGCTGCTCCCCAGGGAACCGGGCAGCGGAGGCAAGTCGGAAGCATCCCACTGAGAGGAGCGGCTCGTTGTGAGCAAGATACAGAATTTTTTTTTTATTAGAGAAGATGTGGGTTTACAGAACAACCATGCATATAATACAGAACTCTCACACCCCTCCCCACCACCAACCCTTGCATTGGTGAGGAAAAATTTGTTACAATTGATGACAGCACTTTTTTTTGTAATTCTGTTTTTTAACAGTGGTTACATTTGTTACAACTGATGAAAGATATTAAAATAGTACTATTAACTACTGTCCCTAGTTTAGGTAGGGGTATTCCCCCCCCCATATTCCCAACCTATTTTATATTATCTTTCATGCATGTCTTTATTTTATTACTCTCAACCCATACACTGGATAAAGGGAGTGTCAGTCCAAAGGGTTTTACAATCACACAGTCACAAGATGAAAGCTGTATAGTTACATAAACATCATCAAAGATCAAGGCTACTGGATTACAGTTCGACAACTTCAAGTATTTCCTTCTGGCTATTCCAATACACCAGAAACTAAAAAAGAAATCTCTATATATGAGTCAGTGGTCATAATCGTTTGTGAAATTCTAACTTCTCCATTCCTTCAAGGGACAAAGATAAAGAAACTTAACCCAGTAACTGAAAACTGGCCACGGAATCTGCAAGTGACATTGACATCAGGGTTGGAGGCTGACGGGGGAATTAATATTTGCCAAGAGTCTATCGCGTGCCCAGCTCCATGCGTTTGCTACCTTTTCAATGATCAAAACGTCAAACCCAGCTGTAACGTCTAAGGGACAACGGGGCTGCCTGCGATGTTTTCAGCCCACACATCAGTGACAGCTGGGGCCCTACGTCATGTCGGACATGTCGCAGCCAGCATCCAAGCTAGGTCTGGGGGTCAAACGCATCATGTCATTTCCATGATGTTTATGGATATGATTCAGCAGCTGGGTGAGCTTGAGGGCACTCTTCACCTTTCCAGGCCTCAGTTTCTTTCTCTGTATAATGGGACTGGTAACAGCTCCCACATCTTCAGGTTGCTTCGGGAGTAACGTGAAAATCCCTGTAAAGTGCTCAGCATTTTGCTGACAGAGTCTGTGTACAAAAAAGAATGTTGTTACTACTTGGCCCAGGTCATGTATGAATTGGGAGTTACCTTTTCTCCTTTATAGAGACAAAAGTCAGGTGGCTGTACCAACAGGGTTGGTCCAGGAGAACCTTGCTGGCCAACCTCACCCTTTAAAAAATAAATGAAGATAGGGATTTCATATTAATTTAGGTTTTGAAACAAAGAAGATTTTTACCCATGTATTACGGTACAGTGCTTACAATCCCAGGTGGCATAAAAATATAAATCATGACAAACACATCGTGTAATTTAAATGATGTTTATGATTTTTCTTATTTAAAATATAATACATAAGAAAAAATGTAACACATACTTGTCAAAAACAACAACAAAAATAAATTGCCATTAATCCTTACCATCCAGAAATAATCTCTATTAAAATTTTAGTATGGATTTTTATAGTGTTTATATGTGTGTGTGTTTATTTACATACGTAGTATATACGCATATATGTAAATAAATGGTTTTTAAACTTCATGTGGAATATATTTAATTAGAATATACACTATAGCAAATATAAACATCACCTAGAATGTACTATATATTTTTATATTTTACAGAAATACTTCTAAATTGTTTTTATAATTTCATATTTCCATTCTATAAATTAATATTATTTTATGAACTTTTCCTATTGTTCTAACAATTATTTTAAAACCTAATTTTTAAAGTCTATACTATAATCTCTCATAAGAATATACTCTCATTTATTAAACTGTTCCACTCTAGTTAGATTAAGTGATTTCCAGTTTATTGCTAGTTATAAACAGAAATAAACTTTTCAATGATATTTTTATACCCTCTGTATGAAATAATTAGCCAAAAGTTTTCACATAAGCCATTATAAATGTTATTCACTTGGGAGAAAATAGTCTTTGAACTGATTGTGTCACAAATACAACCATAAATGCTGAGGCTTAATTAGAAGATAATTATTTGTACTTTTCTGAATATTATTTTCATTAACCCACTCTCAAAGTCACCTTCCCTCTTGGGTTATAGATAAGAGCAGGCTGTAGAGCAATTTATCCACTTCTGCAAACCAGATCCTTACTAGCCGTCTTATTTTGGGCAAGATCCTTAAAAATCTCTCTCCTTAACTTGTCTACACCTCACTTGCCTTATCTGTAAAATGGAGATTATAACATTGCCTACCTCAAAGTATTATTTTATTAAATAGTTAACGCACATAAAATGCTTGCTATGTTGGGTGGAACAAAGTAAATACTCAAAGATAACATTATTATTTAGCCGCGTTTTTTTCCTCGTAGTTTCAACCATTTTGATCAACAGCATTTTCAGAAGAAGAAAGATGTTTCAAGTTTATAATGAAAGCATGAAGCTAAGAATTCAATCTCCACCTAAACCTGGGGCAATGCAGAAGAGCCATTGGTTAGGACATTGTCTGGATTTCCTTTTCTGACATGTCATTGGGACCTAGCATAGTACTGGTGCAGTAGCTGCTCTAAGGACATCTGCTGCAGATAAATGATTGAACAAGTAAATTAACAAAACATGAATAAATGCATGATGTGTGTTGTTAAAGAGAACCATGCTTATTATCAGAGCTGGGATAAGCCTGAACAAAAGCCTTTACATAACACATCTATAAGCACCGACAAACAGGAAACATCTTCAAAATACCGACCATTTCATGACTTTTTCATATTGTAAAAGTATCACATTTTCATTTTAAGCAAAAATTAAAAACAAAGAAAACAATAAAGGACAATGTTTTAAACATCATATTAACCAGGAATAATAAGTACAACAGTTTAGAGTCATATTTCTTGAAACGGGTGGGCAAACAGAATCTTGAACACCTGAGCTGTCTGCATAAGTTTCGAAATTATGCTTTTATTCACCTGTTACCCAAAAAGAACAAATATAAGCTTCCTGTGGACCATTAGAATGGCTGCCTTTTAGCCAAGGACTTCGATGCTATTCTAAGGCCCGCGTTTATGGAGTGTGCCCCATTGCTTTGGGGCTATGCACCCCTTAGCTGGCAGGGCTTACTTGCCCCTGCAACGCGGTGTTTCTCAAACTGAGATTCGTGGGCGTCTCGGCTTTGAGAAACATACTCTCAGGGTGGACGACTTACCAAGTTTGAAAAGCACTCTTTTACTATATTTTCAAAATCCAGCCCTAAATCAGTGGTTTGCATCTGAGGGTGACTGGGACGCCCTCCCCCCCAGGGACATTTGGCAGCATCTGGGACATGGGTTTAGTTGTCATAATTGGGTGAGAGCAGGGAGAAGGGGAGATTCTGCCCTCCTGGTGGGCAGAGTCCAGGGACACAGGGCAGCATCCTACACTGCAACAGCCAGACCCCCAGAGCCCAGAACGACCCAGGCCCCGTGCCGGGGGAGCCAAGACTGAGAAACCCTCCCTGAGTGAACATTTTCCTATCTTGCTGTTGCTGTTTCTAGAAAATTGAGATGATCCTTTCATAACCTGCACTTTCCCCTCCACATGACCCCTGGGCACTTCCCCGCATCCTGAAGGCCTCGTGTGCGTTTCTGACCAGCACATCTTTCTGCTCGGTGGTTGTACCGTCACTCGCTCCACCACGCTGGAACTCCAGGAGAGCAGACGGCAGGTCGGCCTCGCCACATCCCCACAGTCGACATCCATCCTAGCCTGGCCCAGGGCAGATGTTCGATATCTACCTGCCCACAGGAAGCCATTCGCCTACTGTTGGACATTTAGACTGTTTCTGGATGAGCTGCCATCCAAAACGACTCTTCCAAAGCTCATCCACCCTACGTTTCATGCCAGTCAGAAAGGACCCTGGTGTGTGTGTGGGGGGGAGGGGATAGTGAAGAGGGGCCTGAAGGGGGAAGGTGGAGACTCTATTTCACATGGGCCGAGTTGAGGATTCCGATGAAATTTGTAAATCAAGCCAAACAAATCAGTAATTAAATAAGACTGTTATTGTGAATCTAATACTGTAGTACAAATGCCCAAGCCCTTTTTTTTTTTTTTCCGCTACAGTGGTGTGCGGCATATAAATTAGCTCGGATTTAGTGTTAACATTTTCTTTCTCATTTTAAAGTGGAGGGTAATAGGGTGGTATGACGGCGGCTCAGTGGCAGAACTCTTGCCTGCCGTGCCAGAGACCCGGGTTCGACTCCCGGTGCCTGCCCATGCAAGGTGGGGGGTGTGGGGGAGAGAATAAAGTGAGGGTAATAGCGCTTAATAACTCAGCAAAGAAAAATTCTCAGCCATAAAACTGGGCGGTGAACACACATTAAATAAGGATCCGAACAGTATCTGCGGCCAGGGCAGCACATACATTCTAGCACCAGCTTCTCCCTGCAGAGGGGATTCTTACCGGGTCTCCCATTTGCCCCTTTACTCCCACGCCAGGATTACCCTGAAAAAGAAAGGAAACGTAATCTGATTGCTTCCGAATTTTAAAATTAAAAAAAAAATAAGACTTCTGGCAAAACAATTTATGGGAGCTTATTTAGTAAATATTTTCTGAAGTCTAATAAGAAGAAAGATAGGATTCTGGCAAGATCAGTGGCTGATTATTTTGTTGTCCTGGATCCTTTTCATGGGTCTTCTCACAGCTGCCTACCTTGGGACCTGGACTCCCAGGACGGCCCGGATGACCCTGAATCAATGGCAAACAAACACAAATCAATAATCAGTCATAGAAATCAGAATATTTCTTCATTGGGTGCCCCAAGGGGCTATTTAAGAAATGTTTCGTTTTAACCATACACGATGGGCTTTCTAGCAAACGGGCTGTTGTAATGTAGGAAGTTGATGCCGGAGGCTCATTCCAGGGAGTTGTCTTTATGAGCCCCAGTGATAATGGCGGGCTGGCGCAGAGTCATCAAATTATAATCTCTCAAACAGCCCGCTGGCACCCAATTCCACACTTCAGCTTTGCTTCTTGGCTCTATGCATCAACTCTGGGTACTAGGAAGGCATCAGCGGGGCTGTACTTACAGCTAGCCCCGGCTCTCCCGGATATCCCACTGGGCCCGCTGGTCCACTTGCTCCCCTATGTCCCTAATCGTGAGAAAAATCAGTGCATTATCACCCAAAGTCTTAGTCATCTCATAGCAAGAGCTGCATGTGACCTCAAGTGAATAAGCGCCTCCAGGGAAGTTAGAGAACCTGACCTAATGCCGTGTTGGAACATCTCCCTCCGCAGCTCCATCACAGCCATTAAAACAGAACAGTGCTGGTGGGCAGCTGTGACAACTCCTACCCTTAGAACTAAACTAACACCCAGATGAATCCACCCATTTGGAAGTAAATCTTCATTCCTACAATATACTTGAAAGAATTGAAAGCAGGGACTTAAACAGGTATTTGCACACCAGTGTTCGTTCATAGCAGTATTATTCACCATAGCCAAAAGGCAGAAACAGCCTGTGTCTGTTGGCAGACAAATGGATGAACTGAACGTGGTGCATCTGTACAATGAAATGTTATTCAGCCACAAAAATAAAGATCTGATACATGCTACAACATAGATGAAACTTGAAAGCTGTAAGTTAAGTGAAATAAGCCAGATACAAGAGTCATACATAGATATGTATGACTTCACTTATAGGAGAGATCTAGAATAAGCCAATTCATAGAGGCAGAAAGAGGATGACAGCTTATCCGTGACTGAGGGAGGGTGAAGGGGAGTTAGTGCTTAATAGGTAAAGTGTTTCAGTTTTGGGTGATAAAAAAGTTTTGGTAATGGATGGTGGTAGTGGTTGCATAACATTTTAAATGTAATTAATGCCTCTGAACTGTACACTTAAAAATAGTTAAAATGGTAAATTTGATTGTATATATTTATGTAATTTTTTATTTTTGAAATAGCAAAAGCAGAAAACAAAGACCTGTTACTAACTACTCCTAAATTCCATTTATGCTACAATTCTGATATACCATCAAAATGCTTTACAATATTAATGTATTTATACTTTTTAATATATTTTTAAATGTGGCCTATAAGATCAACGTGAATAGAAATTTCATCTCCAATTATGTATGAACACAATTCAGTCACAACATATAAGTCATATCTTAACTACACACAAATACTCAAGTAAAGGTTGGAGCCTGGCAGTCTGAGAAGTGTAGAGAAGAGGTTCTCTGTTCTCCCACTTGACTCTGACCACAAGTGATTGCAAAGGTACAATGGAATTTCTCTCTCCAGGAGGATGAACTAGTGTCTTATTTTAACAGCAACAGAAAGCTACCTCATTTGTCATATAGAACTGAAAGATGTATTCTGAGCTGCTATACTAGTAGAGAAATCGACCCAGGAAAGTAACTCTGTCTGAAGTTAGAAAGTAAAAATTACAGGCTAACCATTGAAAGGCAAAAGTACTTTCAATATTAATCTTGAAAACATTGGTGATTAATTGGCAAGACTGATATACTCAACGAACTACCAACTTGAGGAAGAGAAGGATGGGACAAAATATTAAGTAAAATACACAATTACTGGTTTGGCAAGCAAAATGGTATAGGGAAGCTATGCAAAATCATTTTTCCTTAGCATAGATTACCCATATCATTTTTAAGCAGATTTACCTGTCTAGGTATTATATATACCTGGACAGCGCCAAGGTCCTTTAAAGACAGAAGCAGAAGGAAAGAGACATGTGCTGGAATTCAGATGTGCTACCCGCACAGCTGCCCGGGGCCCTGCACCCCAGGAGAACCCCAGGCTTGGCTTAATGCTCGGCTGTTGTCATCTTGAAATTCTTAATAATCTTTCAACAAGGGACCCACATTTTTAGTTTGCACCTAGCCCTGCAAATTATGTAGCCGGTCTTGCTGGGATTAAAATCTAGGGTGCCTGGTAAGCTATTTGAGGACTAATTAAGGGCCTGCATCCTGCTCAGGAGACTTACTGGTTGGCCAGGGAGTCCTGGATCCCCTCTGTCTCCCTGCAATAGAAACAATAGGTTGCTTTATAAGATCATAAGTTCCCCACAACATACAAAAGTAAAAACAGAAGTTCACATAGGAATTATTTGGATTGATCTAAATGTGGTATTTGTTCAAGTCTGCAGTGTTGAGAAGACAGCTGCAGAAGGGCTCTATGGAAGTGGTTTTCCTTCTCCATTCTTAAGGCCTGAGTTCTACCTCTCCTCTGCCGAGACCAGAGAAAAAGGGCTGGAGTCATGATGACAAGGAACCAAGCTCTCATGTGATTTCATCTTCCAGTTGGAATTATTCTAAATGCTCGGTCCAGTGGTCCCCCTTCATCACTGTCTGTCTCTGGTCTAACTGCCAGATCTTGTGTTGCTTTATAGACACTTTGTCTCCTTTTATCACCCTGGAGTTGATGTAAAAGGATTTCACGTGGAAATTTATTTGACTCTGCAATGAAATCAATCTACTTTAAAGGATCACAGGGTATATAGCCTCTTGAATACAGGCTCTTAAGCACATGGTTTCTCAAAGACTATTGATCTGCAGAACACTTTCATTATTCTCGTTAAGGTGAGGGATTCTTTCTATCCATGTCCCCTTCCATTTCACTTGATCTCTCTGGCCACAATTGCAAAAAAAATGCTCATCCTAACTAAGACTGCATAGTAATTCATAAGTTACAAAGTCTGCTATACAAATTACTACAACAGTTCATCTTCACAGCGCTTAGAGGAAGGCAGGGTAAATACTATGTCAATTTTCTTTCATAAGTAAGGAATATAAGGCTCAGAGAGGTTAAGTGGGTTGCTTAAAGTCACAAAGTCAAAGTAAGGGTCATTTTAATCCTTTCAAATACACATAAGCAGAAGCATAGGTACAAGTAGGCAAAAAGGCTGTAAGCTAATACTGTGAGCTCATGAAAGGGGTCATCACTCAGATGTGGCCACTCTGGGTCAAAGAGAAACAATCTAGAACTAGTTTCATCTAATTTAATTACAGAACATTCTTCCTTAAGTATAACAGCCACATGTCTTGAAAAGATCCTGTATCTGTCTTCTTGATTCATCATTTCTACTGCTATTCTACCTGTCCACGGACTTCCATATTAGAAGGAAATTAAGTGGTCACTGAAGAGTTTATTTCTGTTTGTATATCATTCCCTGCTAAAAACATGAAAATGTTTAATTTATCAAAGAGAGTACTTTGTTTCCACAGTTTTTAGTTCAATATTTGCGACTTTTACTATATGGATGGTAAGTATCAATATGACCACATGTTAACTAAAAACAAATCGATTTTTTCCTGCAAGGGGATATTTAGTGATATCTGGAGACATTTTTGGTTGTTATAACTTGGGGTGAGGAGGTCACTATTGGCATCTAGCAGCCAGAGGCCAGGGAAGCTGCTCAAAATCCCTCAATGCTCAGGCCTGGCCCCACATCAAGGAATTCAATAGTGTGGAGGGTGAGAAATTCTAAATAAATGTATCTCTTGCAACTCTGCAAGCGGAGTTGGGAAGTACTGGAATTTTACAGCCAGAGCAAGGAAACCAGACACAGAGACTACAAGAAGTGTGCTGTCATGCCCGTGGGCCAGGGTCATGATAAAAATCAGTGTTCAGAGACATTTCAAAGGCCGTGGCTCTTTATGCGCTTCCTGCATGGGCTTTCCTATGTGAAAATGAGATTTTTAAAAGCCCGTTACGATCACAATGCTCACCCGAACACCTTTAATGGCACCGAAAATGAAAACTGAATCTCCTTTTTCTCCTTTTTCCCCAGGAAAGCCCTGAAAATAAAACATTCATTTAAGAAGAAAAGCACATTCGCATTTCAATGTTTTCTTTTCTATATGAAATATTACTTACAGATACAATTGCCACTATACTCATGTTTCAAGAGCAGAGATTCCTTTTTTCCCTTTATTATTATTATCATCTATATATTCTGATACACATTTATTCATTATTCAGCTAAGATCTATGAATGAGTCATCTTGATCAGAGTAACTACTAATATTTATATCTATTCACTAATTACTCAGCAGGGAAAGCACCTTTTTCCTCGCAGTATAATGCACATGCATCACTCTTACAAAAAATCCATTTTAAAATTTTCAATTAATAACATATGCTCTAAAAAACAGTGTAAAGTACTAATTTCATCCATTTTAGGGTCCCTGTTCAAAATAAAGCCTCTGTATCCTTTGTAAGATTAACTTAAAAAAAACATAACATGTTCTTTTTGGAAGGTATGTGTACTTAGCAGCTAGATTGTTTAGATTATTTTTAAAAAGTGAATGAAATGCATCAGTGTGTTTCTGTATTGCCCCAACATTTTCTCACTTAATATCCTAATATTGTTCTTAAGTTGATTATCACACAAAAAGTCTTAAATCAAGCTCCTACAAAAGACATAACAGTTAACACCTCTTAGAAGAGTGCCTGGCTTTGCTTCAAATAGGAGAGACTCAAGGCTTATACAATACATTACATCTGCAGTTGCCTGGAGGAATCAGATTTGTCTGTACTGGCAGTCCTTGCTTTGCAGTTCCAACATGCATAAACTTCAGTTACCCCAGTTAAGTTAAATAACACCATCCTCCAACAAGTGATTCCATTTCAAAAACCACTGTATATTAGCTGAATAATTATATAAAATACAAACCTTGCTGTTAGCCCATCAATGCACTAATCACTATACAATTGATGGATGCAAATCATGAGCGGTGACCAATCGCACTTTCCTTTCAAAGTCTTCTGGTGATGGGTCACTACACATCTGGGAGTCAATTCACACACAGACAGCAAAGCATGTGGTTGTGTTGCCTCCTTGTCTCCCAGTGATAAACCCGAAGGACATTTTAAGCTACTGAAGGAGGGAACTGGCCAACTAGAGATGAAAGTAACACAAAGACATGAAAAATGATAATGCTAGAGGTGAAATTCAAAGAGAATGTAAATGGGGGGTTTAGAAGAAATAGCTGGTCACAGGAATGTTGGCACAGCTGCTGCTGTAGAGACTTTATATATGCAGCCTTGGGAACTGGTGAAGGCAGATTCTGGACATAAAAGAGGAAAATGATTATGATGAAGAGGATGAGGATGTTCCAGAAGAAGTGACACAAACAACTTCACACTAAAGGTACTTTTAGATAGACTTATAAGGTTGGAAGCCGATCCCAACTTAGGAAGGAGTATGACAGTCTGCCAGGTTTTTCACAAAGATATTAAACATTTCAGTCTTCAGTGGTTCTCATTGGTCAGTGCTATATGCTGTGTCAAAGCTAAGATTGAGAAGCCCTGCTCTCTGGAATAGCTCATGGACACCCAGTAGATTGAAATTGCACCCAATGTGAACAGCTTAAGAAACGTACATTCATCAGACTGCATTTGAGGCATCAGAGTGCTGAGTTTGAAAGGAAAAAATAGTTGAAAAGTTTAAGAATGTAAGATGATTGTTCACTGCTACCTCAAGAAAGAGGTGAGTTAAGGAAATGATTTTTTGAGTCTGGTGTTTAGATCAATTCTACTGGGATCTGGAGCAAAAGAAAAACTCGTAAGGAGAAAGCAGGCTCACTAAGGTGATGGTGAAAGAAAATTTTTCAGAAGGAATCGTGGGAAATGGCATTTAAGTAGGGAATGGGAAATGACATTTAACCAGGGAAAGGGAAAAACATTTTTTTAAAAAGGCACAGAAAACCAATCTTGAAAATCCAAAGTAACTCCAATTTTTATTTGCATGAGGAAAAGAAAGAGAAGGAATATATGGGGGAGAGGAAAATGTGATTCTTTAAAGCTATGTTTAAATAAAAGTCCAAAATTTTGAAGGAAGAAAAACAAAAGCTAAATAAAAGCAGAAAATTTTTCCTCAAGTGCTAGATATGGGGAACTGTTTCTGGGCATCTATTCCAAATTTCCTCTATTTATTTTCTTGCATAACAAGGCCCTGAAAAAAAAATACATTTCCCAGTCTCCTTTGCAGCTTAGATGCATATTAGGTTCTACCCAGGAAATGTACTTGAAGTCCTCTTCCTGCACTGTTGTTGCTGCTGCCAAACAGGAATATAAAAACTTGTATGTGTGTTTGCTAGTGTCTAGATGCAGGGGTGAGAGGTGGCGTTTTTATAGCGCAAGAACAGCTTCCTGACTTCTGGACTCAGCTAAGTGCGAGCCATTGAAATCAGTAGTTCAGTGGTGGCCCTGAATTCCATCCCTCCAGCCTTTCTATTAAGTACCAAATTCCCCGTATTAAACTCCTTTCTCTTTGAACCACCTAGAAGTATTTACACGTATGCACTAAATCCTGACTGATAAACACCTAATGATTTGCTAACTGCCATCCCTGCTCCCTTCCCCTCCTATCCATTCCCACACAGGACCCCGGAGCATCCCGTTGAAACAGGAGTCAGATCATATAGCTTTCTTCCTTAAAACCATTTAGTGCCTTCACATGACATGGGGAATAAAATCCAGACTTCCATAGTCTACAGAGCTCCACGTGTTGTTGGTCCCGCCCCCCCTCCCCCTCTCTGTTCTCGTTTCTACCCATTTGTTCACCAGGCTCCAAGTGTATTGCATTAACTTTGTTTCTTGAACTCAGCAAGATAGTTCCCTACCTCGGGTCTTTGTACTTCAGATTACTAATAAGATGGGTTATGTGTATCTTACTGAGGGTCCTCCTGGGCCAGAAGCTCCCCTTCCTCCTGGAAAGCCTGGATCACCTCTTGAGCCATTGTAGCCATTCACGCCAGGTTTGCCTCTGGGTCCAGGAGGTCCTGGGTGTCCCTACAGAAGACAAAATGATAAGCAAGACATTTGTGTGAGACTACTATACCACAGAGCTTATGCAACCGGACTTCCCAGATGACAGCAATTATGACTCACATGTTTATTTTACTTTTGTGAAACTTCCTTCTCTACCCACAGTGGCATGCATGGAACAGAGTAAAAATAATTTTTAAAAATGTCCACATTTTGACTAATTATTTAGAACTATTCTGGAAGATTTGGGAGGAAATCATTCTTAAAATCTTTTGAAAGACTCTAATGAATTATAAAGCCCCTAAAATACCTCTCCCTTCTTTCATTTGATTTTTTTGTGTGATTAAAAATTTATGAAATATTTAATATATATATAAGAATTCCTATGGTGTTTACACTTAAAAATAATTCCCTGCACAACCATCATCTTAAGAAATAGAAATATTAGCAATACAGATAATGTCCTCTACAAACTTCTTTCTACAAACATAAAAATTTTTCTATTATCTGTGAATAATGATACTTTTGCTTACTTTTCTCCTTCTCTTATACCATTTTTCTCACTATTTTTCTGAATACGTTCAACACATGGGTTATTTATTGTTGAAGAGTTAGTATCTTATTTTATGTTTCAAACATTTCAACACTAAAATTATTTTCCAAAGATTTTCAAAAGCTAGTGTCCAATCAAGAAAGTTTCCTTCTATTTCTGGATCAACTTTTTATCACAAATTTGTGTGATCTTTACTGAAAAAAAATTTAATCTATTAAAATGATCTTTTTTTCTTTTGATTTCAATATGGTAGATTATGTTAAGAGAATACATTAAACCACACTTGCATGTTTATTAACCAATATTTGTTTAAAATGTATTGCTTTGAGCAGGGCAATGATGGGTCAGGGGCAGAATTCTTACCTGCCATGCCAGAGACCCAGGTTCGATTCCTGGTGCCTGCCCATGCACAAAAAAGTATTGCTTTTATAGCCCGGCGGATTTAGTTTGATATTTTCTATAGGGTATTTTGTATTTTGTTTCAAAAATAAGATTGGCATACAATTTCCCTTTGCCATCTTGAATTTGTGTGGAGTTGGTATCAAAAGCTTTATAAAATTGGTTGAGAAAAGTATTTGTTTTCTATTGCTGCAGTAATAGACTCCCACAAACATGATTTTTGTAATTTAATGCCTCTTTTTGGAAATATGTGAGCCATGATAAAACTTACTAAAGTTTTCTCTATTTTATTAGTCTTTTACAAGAAACAAATTTTGGCATTACCAAAGGTGTACTTGTTCCCAATTCACTCATTTCTAACCTTGCCTTAATTACTTTCTTCTGTTCCCCAGGAATTATTGTATTGTTCTTTTATGATGTTCTTAGGTTATATATAATGTATTTTTTAACTTTTTATTGTATAATATAACATATATGCAAGGCAAAGAAAGAAAAAGCACTACTTTTCAAGGCACACTTCAACAAGTAGTTACAGGAAAGATCCCAGAGTTTGTCACAGGCTACCATACCATCACCTCAGATTTTTCTTTCTAGCTGTCCCAGAAACACTGGAGGCTAGAAGGAATATATATATATATTATCCACAAATGACCTTTTCTTCTTTTTTTGTGAAAAATAACATATATACAAAAAAGTAATAAATTTCAAAGTGCCTTGCAGCAATTAATTGTAGAACAGATTTCAGAGTTTGGGGTGGATTATGATTCCACCATTTTAGGTTTTTACTTCTAGCTGTTCCCAGACACTGGGGATTAAAAGAAATATCAATATAACGATTCAGCAATCATACTCATTTGTTAAACCCTACTTTTTCTGTGTATCTCCACAATCACTTTTGATCTTTCTCCCACACTTTAGGGGTATTTGGTCTATGCCCATTCTAAATTTTTCATGTTAGAAGGGGCTGTCAATATATGGGACAGTGGGATGGAACTAGCAGATGTTCTGGAAGGGCTGGTCCCTCTGCATTTCACGACTTACCTGGTCCAGAAACCCATCTGGAGATCGTAGGTTTTGGAGAGTTACCCTAGTGCATGGAACCTTTGTAGAATCTTATAAAATGCCCTAGGTGTTCTCTAGGATTGGCAGGAATCATTCTGGTTAGGGTTTGGCAAGCTATGATAGGTAGTAATGTCTAACTGAAGCCTGTGTAAGAGTGACCTCCAGAGTAGCCTCTTGACTCTATTTGAACTCTCTCAGCTATTGATACCTTATTTATTACACTTCTTTTTTCCATTTGATTTTCATATTAGAAATGAGAGTTCTAACCTACTTCCATTGTTAGGACTCACCGGCAAATACAAACGTTAATTAGGAATATGGATTTATATCTGGAACACTGTACTTGTCAAGTTTATCAAGTTCATACTTTGGAAGGTTTTCTCTAACCTGTTTGAAAAGCTTGCTCTTCAGGTAAAATGTTTGTCTCTCAGAACTGTATCCAAGAAATTAGGATTTAGGGGATAATTATAATTACTGAATCATTATTTAGATATTCCTTTTTACTTTCTGGCATATTAGAGTAGACAGAGGGAAATATCTGAAATCTCTGAACTGTAATCCAGCTGCCTTGATCTCTGACAATGACTGTAAAACCTTTATTTTGTGCCCTTGTGATTGGAAAACCCTGGTACTCCGTTTATCCAATTTTTACTTTAGAGAGTTGAAATCACAAGGGCAACCTCCCCTAATGCTAATGAAGGAACATGAATCAGCTGAGAACTATTGACTTGGTTTCTAGCACAGTTCTGCTCCTTTATATTTGTAAATTGTTTCTGCCTGTACTCGCTATGGAAATGATAACCCCACCTCCCTACCTTTCCACGTACACCTGCTAGTGAAATGGTACTGATGCCACCTCTCTTGTGTCAATCCGTAAAAACCCTGAATTCCTTAGACTTGGAGACACAGACTTTTAGGTCAATAGGCCATCTGATCTCCTGCTTCATGCCTACCCACATACTCTTTCTCTCTTTGAAACCCCGGTGTCTCAAGAATTGGTCATTGCAGCGCATCGGGCAAAGAATTCACCATCTTTGTCCAGTATCAGAGTTACTGTACAAAATTGAAACACGTGCACCCTTCCTCCTAGGCTCTGAGATGGAAAAATAAAGAAGAGTTTGTCCAGTATATATTTTTTGAGCATGTGGTTTTATGGGTTTTGATAAGTGGTACTCCTTTCTTTAAAAAAAAAAAAAAAAAGGCAAAAATTTAGGGATACTTACAGGTATGCCATCCAAACCCGGAAATCCAGGAACACCCGTTGGACCCTAAAATCCCAGAAAATAAAACAAAGATTTAAAAGTTGCTAAATTATTAGATTAACAATTTGGTTTATCTGAGAACTAATAAACAATGACATATTTAAAAACACATACTAGTCACTGACACCTATTTTTACATTAATGAACTTAAATTCCAATATTTAAGTGTCCTCTTTTTGGTAACTCTACTTAGGAAGACAACTTGGCACAATCAGCCACAGTTAACACTCTGCAAGAAGTTCAACTTCTCAGAATCTATCCTAGAGAAATGAGCAATCTGAAATGTGAACACAGGTAAACTACAAGATTGTTTTTGCACACTTGTACTGCACAAAATATCAAGGTAGATTCTCAAATTCTCATTAACAGATAATAAACTACGCTTTATCCATAATATGGCATGCTATGCACTGTCTTCAAAGCAATGAGCTCGAGCTCTATGAATTGGTGTGGAACGACTCTCTAAGAATATTGTTGAGTGAAGAAAGAAAGGTTCAGAAGGATACATATAATACAATATCATTTAAGTTTTCTTAAAAAGCCACAGAACAATACTATAACTCTTTACTGGGCTGAGACTTACGTATTTAAATGCGTAGAATGAACTGCTCTGGAAAGGGGTTTGAGATAGGAGAGTTGATTGTCAGAAAGGAGCTTAGACTTAGTTTTTATCAGGAACAAATGTGAATCACTTGGAATTATAAAAGCTCCAGCCTAGGCATGCTGGAAAGTCTTCTCCTTAAGCAGAGGCCTACCTTATCTCCTTTCTCCCCCATCGCTCCAGGACGGCCGCTGTCACCTCTCATTCCTTTCTCTCCTGGGATCCCAATGGGTCCTGGGGGTCCCAGGGATCCAATTGGACCCTGTGGTCCCAGGGGTCCTGGCTGACCCTGAAAAACAAGATAATAAGAAGGAAAGGGTGATTCTGAAGAAGTGCCATCTAATACCAGTATATGGTCATCTGGGCCAGCAAGACTAGAAAAGGAGATTCTGCACAAGTCTCAACAATAGAAAGCCAGGTGATAGGACAAAATAAGGAAAACTGCCTTCTTCAGTCTGAAATTAAACTGTATTATAAATTTGAATTACTGTGTGTGTGTGCATGTGTGTGTTTGTATGTGAGCAAGCATCATCGATCCTTCTCCTGGAATCAGGGCCCAGAAAACGTAGGGATATTTACAGGTATGCCATCCAAACCCAGAAATCCAGCAGGATCACAGGGCCAGATTACAGGATCACCAGGCCAGATCACAGGATTACAGGCCAGATCACAGGATTACAGGCCAGATCACAGGACTAGATCACAGGGTCTGAACCAGCCCATAAGCATGAATCTTGGAGCCCCTTACATGGTCCGTCCCATGTGGGGTACAGGGTCAGAGAGAGGGCCTCAAAGGGAAGAAACAGGGACTGGGGTCCACCTAGGGCCTGGTCCGTGCTTGGGATGCCACCGAGAAAGCACCGCCGGCCTTGGCCAGTCTCCAGCACAAGGAGGACAGGGCCCTATAAGGCATGGGCCCCAAGGCAGGGGCCCAGCTTACCCTGGACTAAGGACAGCAATGCAAGAACATTAACCACATTATTTGTAATTGTTGTAAAAACTGGAAACCTCCTCAAAATCTGCCAACATGAGGCTAATTGAATAAACTATGGTATCTTCATACAGTGGGGCCTCATAGCCCGTCTTTGTCTGGATCTACCAGAAGCAAACCTTAGAGGAAAGACTCAAAGCAAATAGTTTATTTGGGAAGAAAAGGAGAGAAGACATGAAGCAGGGAAGGGAGGCAGGCAGTACAAGCCTGGTACCATCCTGGCAACTGGAGCTTGGCCGTGTGGGAAATTCTGAGAGTTAGTATGGACCACACATCTCAGAGTTCCCTGAAGGCAGGGAACTGGGGTATTCACTCCATTGCTGATGGCTACTAGCAGTGGGTGAGGTGTGCCTGCTGCTACATGGGCCTCTGTGGCAGGTCCTGGTGGCTGGATTTCCCCAGAGCCCCTGAGACTGAAGCATTAGGTCTGAGGGAAAAGTATAGGGTTCAGGCAGCATCTGCAAAACAGACCTTAAGAGACCAAAGTAGCTCTGTCTGAGCTAATATAGATTTTCCTCATGGAATATAGAAACAACTTTGTGATACAGCACCTGGCTCTGGACTCAGTCCCCCTGGGTTTGAAGCCCAAGTCAAATGTTCTAGCTGTGTGACCTTGGGTATGTTTCTTAGCCTCTCTGTTCCTTAGTTTCATCTGTTAATGGCCAGTGGGCATAAAAAGAATTATGCACATCAAGTGTTCATCATTGCACTGGGCACAGTAAATGCCAGCTTATGTTATTATAATTGCTGTAATAAATGGGTAAATGCTAAATGGAAAAACACAAACCACAGAATAGTATGTCATATGATCACACCTGTAGAGAAACAAATGGATGGACATTTTCTCCAAATATATGTTTGCTGATAAACATTCTTAGAAAGAGGTACAACAAATGTCACATAATCATATCTCACGAGTGATAAGGCAGGCAGGGAAACTTAACCTTCTGTTTTGTGCATACCTTAATATCAGCACGTGGAACATTTATAACAAAAATCAAATATATTTTCTCTTTCACCATTAATTCATTGATTCAATAAACATCATCAACCACCTTAATATCTGCTTAAATTTCACAAATCAAAACTGGACTTTCTATTTTTCCTCTTCTTCCATGCTTTTCCATTTCATCATAACAATATAATTCATTGAGTAAACATAAAAAAACTAAAAACTTAGAATGTTAAAGGAAGCCTATGTAAAAATATGTTGCTAAAAAAGACAACAGTAAAATCTAAACCATATATATGGGCCCAAACCATTTTGTGGGCATTTTGAGAGCATATCAATTGACTATAGATATTATACAAATTATAAACTAAAATTTAAAATTAAGAAGAAATAATGAGTTCAGTGGACCTTATACTTAAGATTAATTAACATAGGTAAAATGGCTTCCATTTCTCCTAGACATAAGATTTGGGAAATAATTAATTTTTCATTACGTTTAAGAATTATCTTTTCATCTTGCACATAATTATACATAAATTCCCCAAATTATCTTTTGTGAATGATACACTTTAAAATAATGTATTATTTATGTAGATGACATAAAGCAGGCTTGAACATAAAAGGGTAATTGAGAAAGAGACAGCCAATTAACTGGCTATAAATCTCTACAATGTGTTTAATCTGAGACACGCAGTAGTAAATTCAGTAAGCTAATGGAACTTTGCACAGGTAACAAAAAGGAGTGGAAGTGTTCAACACAGTGCTAGGAACAAAAATATTCCATTTGGTATAGAAATGTGTCCTGATTTAAGAAAGTACCACATAAGACATTTTCAAAAACAAAAACCACAAAAGAGGGAATGGCTATTTGCATTATCAAGTGACATGGATTGTGGTGGATTGAACTGTGTACCCCAGTTTGGAGATACTCTTGGCTTGGTCTGCATTCTGTTGGACATGGACCCATCCTAAATAAGATCTTTTCAAGATGTTACTTCGGTTAAGGTGTGACCCAACTGAATCGGTTTGGACTTTGGTGAGGTGTACTGGAGTCCTTATTAGGCAGAGTGAAAGTCAAACAGAGCAGGGAGCTGGCAGAAGCTGGAAACCCATGGAAGCAGAAGGAGAAAGGAGAAGACACTATCATGTGCATTGCTGTGTGATGGAAAAGCCAAGGAACCCCAGAGGTTACCAGTCACCCAATAAAGATACCAACCCAAGGAGGAAGCAAGTCTTCCAGCCTCTGAAACCATGAGCCAATAAAGACTCCTTACCTGGTATTTGTTTTAAAGCCTTGGTCTCCATCTTTCCTTCTTCCCTAACCCCCAATTCTGACTCCCTTGCCTTGCTGAACAAACTCTGTTCTTTCACAATCTGAGCATGAAGACCCTTTCCGGGAGCTCTGTCCCCCTACCCCCACCCCCAAGCCCATCCCCTGGCTAACTGCTCCCATGGAAAGTCTCCCCTGATCTCTTTCCCCATGCAACCCCTCCACACCACATACACCATTCAGAATTCGATGTTTGTCTCGGATGCTTCTGTAATAACACTCCTCACCTGTATCCATGTGTACCTACTCCACTCCCAGCAGGACATGAGCTCCTGGAGAGCTGAGTCCAGGGAAGGATGGTAAAAGCAGAGAGCAAGAAATGGTCAATAAACTCCACTTCCCCAGTGGAAGACCATGCACGGAGAAAAGGCGCTGCTTTCTCATGTCTCAGGACCACCATCTCCAGAAAACTGTCTGGGTGGAATTATGCAAAGCTGCAATGATTCCTTGCCAGGTGTGTGAGTACAGAGTGAGGAATGGCCCTGACTGCAGGGGTGTCACCATCTTTTTGTTGTTGAGATATGACCCCAGCATTATTATTGCATCTTCATTTCAACCACATCTGATGGTAAAGGAATTCCTACTGGGCAAGTGCAAAAACTAACATAAAACACTAAATGCCTAATGGTTTACATTCAGTGGTTTATTGCATACTCAGTGCTTTTTTTTTTTTCCAAATGAATAGTATTTTATTACAGCCTACATTTTTAAAAGAAATACACTAAACTTTGGATAACAGTATTAAATCCATTGGGAGCTGCCTACAAAAATTTCTGTCACATCAATCTTTGAAACAATCATTGTCAGGTCACCCAATTTGAGTAAATAATTTATGCACAGCAATATAGAAAAATTCCATTTTCATTAAATTATTCCATGTAAGAAAGGGGATCAGTTTAAAAAGAAAAAACTATGCTTATGAGTGACTATTTGAGCTTACTTATATATAAGGCAATAATAGAATTAACTTCAGGATGGAAAATGTATAAAGGACCATAAAAGGCAATTTTATAAGTAAAGATTAAATAATCACAGAAATTTTGCATCTTCAAAAAAATTTTTTTTAATATTTCATCCATTTCTAACCCCACACCTCTACTCACTAAAAATGACATGATGTCAAATGGTTGCTATGCCAAATCCAGCCTAGCAAAAAGAAAAAAATGCACAGTAGAATGTCTGACTTTTATCCATGGTATCTCTGATTTTTTTTTTTTTTTTCGTGCATGAAATGGCTTCTGTGGTTTATGTCATTCAGAGGGAGATGCGGAAGTCAGAGCACAGGCCCACAGAATCCAAAAACGACAACCAGCATGACAGCTGATGAAACCTGAGCACCGTCTAAGGGCCATTTGAAGCCATGAGATTGTCTCCTTCTGTCCCCTCCACGGCCAGCCATGGTTGCGGCTTCATCATGCCTGTTACAAGCGCTCCCCTGCGGAGGCTGCAGCAACGGGAGCCTCCCAGGCCAGCTGTCCAAATAAAGGATGAGGCAGATCGCGTTAGAGGAAGGAGAATCGGCTGCCTCCTTCACCCGCTGCGGCCAGGGAATTCCTTAAGGACTCAGCCCCGTCAATCGTCCACTGCGGAACGACCCTTGAGCAGGGCCAAGATCCAATCATTTTACCCCTCAGTAGAAGAAACCAACAGATAGGAGGGTACTTCCATATTGAAAAACAAAGTCTTTAAACCAGCACTGATCTGGCCAGTGCCCCTGAGGAATGATGAAAGCCTCAGAAATTCTTTGTCATTTCAACAGTTTGAGGATTTGGGAGAAACACCCATAAAGCAATGACAAGTGTACACACACCACACTTCTTCTGCAACGACTTCATGTTCTTTCCACCTAATCAGAGGTTGACTTAGTGGCAAAGTATAAGTGAATGAATGACAAACGAATGAATGAGTGAATTAATGAATAATAAATAAGTGAACGAGAGAACAAATAAATAAGAAAGACGTTTCTGTTCTACTAATTATACAGAAATTCCCAAATCACCCTTGGACGCTAAGACCCTGACATGTACTGAGTGTCCCAGGAAAGGGAAGGAGTTTATTTAATGCACCTGGTCATGTGCCGGGCCCTCTCCAACCTTCCCTTGTTTGCTCCCACCAGCAACACTGAGAAATGCACGTTATTATTCCCACAGAGATGAGGAAAGCCAGGCCCTGACAGGGGGTGTATTTTACTCAAACTCACACAACTAATAAGCTTGAAATCACACCTGGGCCAGGCAGACTCCAAACCCTCTCCTTTCGCCCTCACGCCAGCCTGCCACTTGCAGGATCCTTTCACTAAATCGCACCACGCTGGGCCCAGAGGGACTATTTCTAGCAAGTAGACAGGGAGCGCTTCACCCACCAGAACACATTTTCCTCCCTCACCTCACTGCACCCTCATCTGACTTTGATGCTTGAAAAATATATACGTCAAACAATAAAAATACATATGCTAATGTATCCTATGTGCTTTTGCAAAGTTTCCTTAGGAAACCAAATAATTAACCGGCCAATTAAAGATCTCGACTTTTGTGATTCTCAAATCTAATTTTTTAGTCCCACCTTGTATTCCCTACTGTTTTTTCAAAATTGTGTGCACCTTCTTTCCCGGTTAACTCACTCTCATCGGCTTCCAGGCTAAGTTCATTTCCAAACTAGTTCCTGTCTCCTCCTTCCTGTCTCCACGGAGGGACTCTCGGTTCCTTCCATCACCAGGCTCATGGCAGAGGTCAGCTTCCAACCACCCTCTCTCCTCATCCCCCTAGCCCAGCCTGCCCCAGGTCTAGCACATCTGTCTTACCTCCACCCCACCACAGAGGCCCTGCGACAAGGTCTCCTCCCCTCTCCTGGCGCCACCTCAACACCACCCTCACTTGCATCCTCCCCCGTGTTCCCGGGACCCCAGCCATCCCGCACACAGCCTTTTCCAATCTCCCTCATCCTCCCTTTCCTGCGGCCTCGCTCTCCGCAGCCCCCTGCGGCGCTTGGGCGCACCGCATCCCCCAGCGCCCAGCCAGACTCAGCCCTGCAATGTCCGCACCTGCGCCCTCTGCTCCCAGCGCACGCGTCCTTTCTATTTGCCCGACAGAGAGCAGCCTGCCTTCATCTGGAGCTCAAATTCTACCTTCCTCCCACTGAAATAGAAAGAGGACGGAAGAAAAGATGCTGACGATGATGGCAGTAACGTAATAACCACCACAACTCACCTGCCACGTACTTCCTTCTAGGCACCCACATAGCGCTTTATGTTCTCTTCATGTGCCCCTGGCAGCCGTACAAAGCAGCAAGTCATCCCTGATTCTACTTGTCACCCCCGATTCTACTTGCTCATTCCTGAGCAGGGAAACCGAGGACCAGAGAGATGAAGCAACTGACCTGTGGTTACGCGGCTAGCAGGCGGAGAAGCTCCTTTGACCTCAAATGTGCTGGTTTCCTTTTTATCCTTTCTTATTGAGCTCACTTTCCTCCAGACTCGCACATCCACCCTTAGACAATTAACATCCAATTTTAGACCCCATCACCTCTTTCTCAGTACTGTTTCCTGGAGGCTAGTTAATAAAGCGAGCTTGAGGTGATGTCTTCATTATTAGAATGTAAGCTTTTTGAGGACAGTGGTTCAGCACACGTTATTGCTTCCGTCTCTGTGCCAAGGGCACTGCCTCACACAGGATAGATTCCAATTTTATACTTAATGGATTAAGATGTCTTTGATAAATTTAAAGAAGCATTCAGTGGCAGCCTTCCGTCCCTCATGAAGCTTGCATGTAATTCACCAGTTAGCCACCAGGTGTCACTGTAGTGTCACCTAAACCCTCAAGTCCAAAGCATAGCTGAAGTACTCTGGATAATGCTGTAAGATCCTCCCCTACTACAGGGAAAGGATCCTCAGAAGTCAGGAAGAATTATCAAAATAAATCAGGAAAAGGTGTTACTCAAAGAGTAGGCAATCCAAAGAGACTGGACTGCATTTGGCAGAGTATTTTCTTGTACCTTAAGCTCACCTCACCCATTAATAAGGGGCCAAGCCAATAACTTCAGTCGTGTTTATGAGGAGGGGGCAATGAAAGAACTGCACCGAGAACCAGCAGACGTGGCTTTGCCACAAAACAATAAGGTCACCCCTTGAATGAGATCACTGAGTGGTTTTTGCAATTAAAAAAAAATGGCGGTCATCTCTGCTCCACACCGTACCCCCAACTGGTGGGGCTGAGGAGCCAGTGCCAAGAGCTTACAGCCAGCTGACCTCTCCCTCCCTCCTCTCTTGGCACCCCTGGCCCTTGCCCTCTATGTGTTCTCCCACCAGTGTCTTTGGGCCACTCCTCTTCCTCCCTGCAGAAGGCCCCACCTGGGGCTCCTCACCTTTCTCGCTTCTCCCCTCCTCATAGGCAAACTCATCCATTTCCACATGGTTGGCTGAATTTTCAGCCTATCATTCCCCTAGTGTCCCTCCGTGGCCTGGAGCCCTCTTTCTAGGTCCCAGCCACATATCCAACCACCCTCCAGCTCTTCACGCTGCAAACTGGGCTGGTGGCCAGGTCCCACCTGTGCTGTCCCGTGTCCCTCCACACAGCCACCTGTGCCTCGGCCAGGAGCCTCCTGGGCGCCGCCACTTGCCCATCGCCCACCTACCCCACCACGGCTCTCCTTTCCTACAATCATGCCTCCCAAAGTCCACACAAGATGCACGTACCCCTCACACCCGCCCCCTCACACCCGCCCCCTGCCTGGCCACCATGATCTCGCACCTGGATGATGGCAGAAGATTCCCAACAGGTGTGCCCCATCATTCCCACCCCAACCCCTCTATGCTTTCCAAACTGCAGCAAGAATGATCTTACAACATAAATTCAACCTGCTTCCTCAGTTCTTACAGATCGTTCAAAGCCTTACTGTGCAGGGTCAAGTCCAAATCCGCCCCCAGTCTGCTTTTGCCTGCATTTCATGCCACCTGCGCCCACAACGATCAAACCTCTCTGCCACGTTGAGCCCCTCCCACATGCCCGTTGGCCTCCTTCCCACTGTGCAGCTGTTCAAGGGGCCTGAGAACGCTCCACTAGGTGATTCTAATTCACCAGGTGCGAGCTGAGCCTGAGCACGCATACTCAGGTGTAAAAGCATGTTAGGTCACCGTGTGGCTTGGAGCTACGGACCCCAGAAAAACTCGTCCTTAATCTTAATCCATACCTGTGGCTGTGAATCCCCTATAAACAGACTATTTGATGAGGGTACTTCAGTTAAGGTGTGGCCCCACTCAATTAGGATGGCTCTTAATCGTATTACTGGAATCTTTTATAGTAGTACGAAATTCAGACCCAGAGAGAGAAAACCACCGGAAGAAGCTGGAATTTAATGGAATCCTGAGAAGCCAAGGGAGGCCGCCATATGCACTGCCATGTAACAGAAAAGGGGACCAAGGGACCAAGGAAGGCCGGCAGCCAGTGTCAGAACACACAGCTTTCTGGGAGAAAGCGTGGCCTTGACGACACCTTGATTTTTGACTTCTCCTAGCATCAAAGTTGTAAGCCAATAAATTCCATTTTGTTTTGTTTTTAAGCCAACCCATCGCATGGCATTTCTTTCAGCAGCCAGGAAACTACAACAGTCACCGAACTATATACTCGGGTAAAATTCTGTATTGTTCCTTTATACTATTGTGCATTGTTGATATTTATTACCACTTTACTTATTTGATGCAAGCTCCAGGAGGGCAATGGGCCTTTGTTTTCTCTTTGCACTTATGCACCGAAGCACCTAGAAGAGGGTCTGGCCCTTTTCATGCACCCCAGGAATATCAGCTGGAGAGTGAATTTCATCCTGTGTCTTCTGCTTAGCTTTAGGCTCCAGGATGCAGGGACTTTCCTCTCCTCTTTGTCATTGAGTCTTCACAGTGCAGCACACAATGGTCATTGTTGGATAAATGAAAGAGAATTATTATTCTTTACAAATAAGACTGAATGACATATGAGCCGTTTTGGAACAAATATGTACTCCAGGAAAGGCATGTTTTAATCCCGATCCAATCCTGTAGGGCCAAACCTATTGTTTAGGGTGGAAACTTTGAATGGATTATTTCCACGGAGATGTGATACAGCCAGTTGTGGGTGTAACCCTTTGATCAGATGGAGATGTGACTCTGCTCATTCAAGGTGGGTCTTGATTAGTTTGCTGGAGTCCTTTAAAAGGGGAAACATTTTGGAGAAAGTCCAGAGCCAACAGGAGACCCAGATGTTCGGAGATGCAGAAAGAAAATATCCTCTGGGAAGCTGTTCGAAACCAGAAGCCAAAGACCCAGCAGATGCCAGCCACGTCCCTTCCCAGGTGAAGGAGGGGTTCTGGGCCCATCGGCCTTTCTTGAACCAAGGTATCCTTCTCTGGATGCCTTAGTATAGACATTTTTATGGTCTTAGAACTGTAAACTTGCAATTTAATAAATTCCCTTTATAAAAGTCATTCCAGGAGGTGTGAGGGTATTTCAGGGTAGAATTCCTGTCTGCCATGCGGGAGACCCAGGTCTGAGTCCCAGCCCATTCACTTCGCCCAAAACAAACAAACAAGCAAACAGACAAATGAAAAACCAAACAAAAAGAAATTCAACACATGGTGCTGCAATAAGGGGATACTCCCATGGAAAAAGAATGAAATGTGACCCCTGCCATACAGCATACAAAGATAACAAGAAAAAACAATGTCATTCCATTTCTGGTATTTTGCATTCTGTCGGCTTCAGCAAACCCAAAACAACGTAGAAGTCGGGGCAGAAAAAAAGCACCTTGGAGACACAACTATTTCCCTCAGGATTTCTTGACATTTTACTGAAAATGGTATTTAAAGAGATAAACTCATTTTTCTTTCCTAAAGCTTTTTAATTCAGCCTTTTAACTAATTTGGTCACCCATAACCCTTGCACCAGACAGGTGTTCTTATCATCACAACACCACGTCTCATTTTCTGGTGCAGGCTTTTTCCCCTAGAATACACCATGCTTTTGGAAGCTCTTGCATTCCCAGCTCTTGATTCTCACCAAGAACAAGGCGTCCTCAGCATCGGTGAGAACTTGCCCTCTTGAGCTCGGCATGGCCCCACGCTAGCCGAGCTGTGCACCCAGCCTGGCCTTCCTTCCCTCTCACCCACAGAGCCCGGCATCCGAGCTGTGGAATTGACACCACTTGAGGAGACCAAACACCCTGCACAAGTCACTGGAAACCGAAAGAGGGATTGACCAGCCAAGATATGCCAAGAATCTGCTCCAAACCCAAGCCGCAGGCAAGATTCCCAAGTGAAGTGTTACATTAGCCCTATATGTACTCCCCTGTTTAGAAAATAATAGAGTCTATGATGTAAACCAGCTGTTTTCTCTCCTGCTTTCTCAAGCACACGTTCTAGGTTTACTTTTTTTTTTTCTTCTTTTGCATCGGCAGGCACCGGGAATTGAACCCAGGTCTCCAGCATGGCAGGTGAGAACTCTGCCACTGAGCCACCGTCGCACCGCCCACATTCTAGGTTTAAAGACTGATTTTTTCAGTATACTGAAGGTGAGGTGAGTTCGACAGAGTATTCTACTGCTAGCAACTACTTCCATGTCTACCATTAATGTTACTAAAAGGCTAAATAGTACAAAATAACAGGCATGTATGCCTCCCTCCAGCCCCTAGACCTCCCACGCCCTGTTCAGAAATACTTTCTCAAGCGCCTACTTGAGAAGTCCTACACCTGAGGAGTCATTCTTTTAATGTTTGCCAGCTTTTCATTCCTCAAAAATCAAGATTAACGTCCTTGAGACGCGGAACATGTTAACTAGCTAAGCCGAATTGGTGAACTGGCAGCTGGGGAGCTGGATTCTGCCAAGAAATCTGTTTGTTCTGCAGGTTTTAGAGCAATTTTGAATTCTGCTGCCTTTAGGTGACAGATGCATCGTCCACCTCCCCACAATCCGCAATGCCGACTATCCCAGTCCCACGCCCCCTTCACTCAGGGTGTCCACCCGTCTGCTCAAGGCATCTCAGACATGGATTCATTTAGCAGAGGCAGAGTGAGGCAGAAAGCTAGTTCTTGGAGAAGACATGACATAATAACAAGGGAGCACAACCAAAAGGTAAGGAGTTGGTGACAGACCACAGCTGCCAACTTCTCAATTGTCATTGGAATGTGCATATATTAAAATATATCATAGTTGATTTATATGAACTTCAGGATATAAAAATAATTGCTCTGAACCATTTATCAGGTCGCAGTTATAGAATGTACTAGAACACAGTGTGTGAGGAGTAAAGAGGTCGAGTTCCAGAACCTTGTGTGCAAATAATTTAATGATATGAAAAATACTCATAATAATTAAAGTTTCCCAAGTAAATTTCATTTTTATCATGGAATGCAGGGTCTCAGGAGCATAAGGAACAAATGAAAGAAACTGCAGGAAAACATTTGTACCTTATTTAATGATTTAAAAATCCCCTAGTAAAGACTGACTCACTGATGTTTGATTTTTGGCTTTCAAACCCAAAAAAAACTAAGAGAAATCTTTAGTGTCACGCCTCTTAACCTCCTCATACATAAAACTATCACATCATAAAGTTTTGTCCATTTGACAGTTGCCAGGCTCCCCTGAGTGAAAAGCAAAATGGACATATTTTATGCTGGAAACAACTAGAGAAAGTGTCTTTATATCATGCTAGTTACTAAAAGAGAACTTACAAAAGGCCCCATCTTTGTCCATAATAAAAAAAATTGTCATTTTTTCTGCAAGAAGACCACCATCAAAACGCATAGTTTCCTTCTCCAAAAATGATAAAGAATAGTTTAAAAGTTTGTCCAATGACACCCCCTACACAGCCTTACAGGGAGACTATAATGAGGTTTGGGAAGTGTTAGGGTTTAGTCACAAAATGTGCTGGAAGGAAATTAAAGAGCCACCGGATATGAAAAGTCATGTCCCATATCACACAATCACCAGGCGTCAGAACTGGGGGAACAGGGCCACCCTCTAGCACAAGCCCTTTTTCTCCTCAGCTGAGAGCTCGTTGACAGTTACAATGTTGGAGCAGGGCAAGGGTCCCGTTTCTTGCTGCTGTTCAAGGTGCCAATTCCAGGCCCTACCTGAATCATTCACAGGAAGATGACAATCAAGAGAGAGCACTTATTTCAGCAACAGATGTAAACCACAGGTTTAAATAGGGAGAGAAACTGGGCAGAAAGAGCCTTCACTAATTCTGTGTGCCCTCCTGTTGGACGTGGTAGGTACCCCTCCAGACCTCTGGAGCCTAGCTGGGCAGCTAGTTCAGGTTGGCTGGTTTTCTGTATGTCATTCTGATCACCCAGATATGGGACACAGGCTCAGCAGAGTAAAGGTCATCACCATAAACCCTTCATGGTACATGGAGCCCTAAATAGCACTAGAGGGTATACAAGTGCTTTTGCATATGTCATTGCATTTGCTTGTCTAACAGCCTGATGAAATAGAAGGGAAAGGACCAGTGGTGAAAATTGGAAGAAACTCGGGCTTGGGCAGATTATTAGGAATAAAACCTGGGTGTTTGAACCTTAGTATAATCCTCTTTTCATGAACAAAGCAAATGCTAGGGTTGAAGTTAGAGAGCTTTAAAGCTCTTCAAAATTCAGGCTCCTTGTATTAACAGATGGAAATAATAATACCTGTTGTGGAATTAGAGTGGAGTCTCCTAGCCATGGTGCTATTGACATGTTGGCCTGATGATTCTTTGTCATAGTTGGGGGTGAGGGGGCCATCCTGTGCATTGAGGCATGTTGATTAGCACCCCTGGGCTCTACCCACGAGATGCTAGCATTCCCTCTCCCATACCAGTTATGACAACCAAAAATGTCTCCAGGCATTGCCAAAATCACCCCTGGTTGAGAAGCCCTGAATTTAAACAGCCAGTTTTATAAAGATATAGCTGCTAAACAGATGTATATATACAACATGATAGAGCTGCTAAAACAGCTCTCAGTCTCATTAGAATCCGAAGACTACACCAAGTTGGCTTCATTATAGCCACTGTCGTTCTTTGATTGCTTTCTGGTCTTCACAGCCCCCTCCTGCCACAGGTGTAGGTCAAATTCATTTTCCTTGGGCTTCTCTCAAAAGATCTTCAAATTCAGATGCACTGATTGCATTTGGCATTTGCATGGTCTTAAAACAACCTCACATGAAAGTCAGGCTTTTTTCCTCCTAAATAATTTGTAAATTTACACAGAAAATGCTAAAACACTTTTTAGGTTGCTAGATTTTCGTGTCCTAACATTGTTTCCTTGCAGCTTCAGTTTTTAGACTGACTTTTACTGAATTTTACTTTTGAATGTCAAGCACCATCCCTGTAGAATTGATTTGGACACATTTCCAAAAAATCACCAATCTGCCTTGAAAATTGTCCACAGCATCTGAAACATACTCCTTTCTTGTAAGACTGTGGAAATATTTTAATCAAATAAAGTACTGGATCTAATTTTCCAGCACAAATAATTAATGGGCTGCCAGGTACTGCTGTTGGAAAGTAAGTGAGATGTTCATAAATGCTAAAGAGACAGGATTCTCAGTAATTAGGATTCACGGTAACCAAGATTCACGGTAACCAGGATTCATGGTAAACTGACCTCGTCCTCAAGAGCACAGTTCTGGGTGGACTTGAGCAAGATGCTCAACTGCCCTGTACTTCTGTCCCCCGCACTGCCATGTGTCACCAAAGGCCAGCTGGCAGGATTTGATCCACAGATGCATTCAGAACTGTGGAGCAGCTCCCAGCACATAGTAAGCATGTGATAAAGGTGGCTCTTGTTTCCATCACAGAATATCATTCCACAGGATTTTAATAAGTGTTATCCAAAAAAGAGTCTTGTTGATCAGGAAAGTTGGTAGCAATGGTAGTGATGATGGTGGCCTAAGATTGTAAATGTAATAACCACTACTGAACTGTAGACCTGAATGTGGTTAAAATTGAAATTTTAGGCTACATATATGCTGCCACAATAAAAATTTTAAAAATCCATACAACTGTACAACACAGGAAAACCTAATGGAAACTGTGGACTACAGTTAATAGCATGACTTTAATAATATTATTTCTTCAAGTGTAATAAAAGTACCACAGTAATGCAAAGAGTCAATAATAGGGAAAACCGTGTGTGTGATGGAGTCTGTGGGAACTCTGTACTATCTACCGGCTTTTTCTATAAACCTCAACTTCTCCAACAATAAAAAAAATAAAGAGTCTTGTGGTGAAACATCTAGGAGAGACTAAGTTAAAGTCAATGAGTGTCTTTACTCACTACAGTAGTACTCCTGAGAGCCTTTAAAATGTTG
The DNA here is from genome assembly GCF_023851605.1 of Tamandua tetradactyla. Lineage (NCBI taxonomy): Eukaryota > Metazoa > Chordata > Mammalia > Pilosa > Myrmecophagidae > Tamandua > Tamandua tetradactyla. The sequence goes on from NC_135329.1 coordinate 202,873,435, forward strand.
ACATGCAACATGAATCTTCAAGACGGTGGACCAGTTGACACCAGCACCCTTTCTTCAGAGGATAATTCACAAAACCAATAACATACAAAACACAGGAAGAATCACTGCTTCCCAAACTCTCCTAAGCCTGATGCACATTCTCCTATAATTAGGAAAGCTTATCAGAATGTAAAGGGCTTTGACTGGAAAAGATATAAACATAATAAGCATCTGGGACTACTTAACACTAAATACTCACAATGGTTCAAAATGCAGTGACGCTGTCCTTGTTGATTTTCATGTCACTTACCTGAGACCCTTTTTCAGGAAAGCACTGGCAAATGGAACAATCTCTTCCTCCACAAGGACCAATATATTTCTTTCCACCCTGAAAAGAGAAGCATCTTATTTAGTATACTGGTATTCATCTTAGCTACCGTGCATAGTCTAAATGCTATAACAAGCACTCTTGGTTTACCTAACTCCTGAGATTTCCACAAAATACCTTTATGGTTGAATCTAAGAGAAGAAAAGACCAGTACTGATAGATAAAAAAGGCATAGAACTTAATCTGCAGCTTGATAATCAAGAGGATGAAGTGTCCAAAGCTGTGGACACTAGGGGGAAAAGCCAACCTCCTTCTGAAACCACTTTACTTTAGCCAGAATCCTCTGTGATTTCTCATTCCTGGTAATCTATTGCATAATGAACAAATTTAGAGCACATACTACGTAGTTAGAAAATCATAATTACACAATGGAGTCCAGCTGACATTATAAGCCTGTCCTTTCTTTAGATCAGTTTAGGGAATATCTCTCCCATCAAGTTCCTTCTGGGTCAAGTCTCCAGTCACAGCCTTGGGCCTCACATTCAGGACACTCTTCCTGAAAAGTGCTGATACTACACACTGGTTCCTCTAATGTGTCCCTCAACCAGAAAGTTCCAGAATTTAAATAATATGTTCCCTATTTCCTGCTTTCACCTAACTTTTCTCCAACACTCTCCTTAGAGTAGCACCTCTTTCCCAAAAGTATACACATATTTTTCTTTAATGCTTTCTCCAAACACACACATACAAAACACAAACACATGCATGCACACACATGGACACTCTTTGGGAAGAATTAGCATCTTGTTCTCACAAATCCCCATTATCTGTATCTAGGCTAATGATTCATTTCAGTACAAAAGTATATTCCTAGAGTAACAATTTCTGTAAGTAGATCCCTTAGAGATGGTCATGATGATGCATGTGCAATGAAATTGGTGCTGATCATTCATTCATTCACACTCTAGGGCTGTGAGTTGGGAAGGGGTGGGGATGCAGGTCCCAAGTAGGGTAAAGCAGCTCTGGGTGCTAGACACAGACAAGCATGTCAGAAGGCCCCTCGAGTCAATTTTGCCTTGTTCTTGATTGTGTTAAAGACTGAATTATGCACTCTACCAAAGATAATATTCTTAATCTTAATCTGCAGAACTGTGGGTGCGAACCCATTGAAAATAGCACCCTTTGAGATGTAATATTAGTTAAGGTGTGGATTCATTCATAAAGAGAATCTTCTAAGATCCTATTCAGATGTAGCCATCTGAGTTGGGTCTGAGTCCATATTACTGAAGAACATATAAAGAGAAGAAATCAGAAGCCAGAAGTCAGAGAAAGACACAAAAGGAGACAAAACACATCACCAGGTGATGGTGGCAGAGATGCAAGACCAGGAACCCCAGGGGTTGTGCCAAGCAAGCACCAGAATGCTACAGACTTCAGGGGAAAAGAATGGTCTTCCTTGCTGATGCCTTGATTTGGGACTTCGGGCCTCCCAAACCACGAGCAATAAATTCCCACTGGTTAAGCCAACCCATTATGTGACATTTGTCATAGCACTGCTGGCAAACTAAGACAACAATCTTGCCTAATCCAGCCCTCACTGCCACATTCAAATATTAATGGTATATTTCTATACTTGATAGATCTTTTTCAACTTAAGGCTGTAAGCTTATGCCTTTAGCCCAATGTAGTAAAAAGTTGAGTTAATATTTATAGTTTTAATGAAAGACACACACACACATATATATATGCTGTATACCTGCATATGTATATGGGAGGGATAGGAGTCCCTCTAGCATGTATTTTTCTTTTCAATTTCACAATTTAGGCTTCTTTTATGGAAGAAAATATGCTCAGTCACAATCCAAAAGAAAATATCTTTGAATTAATCATTAAAAATCAAAGACATATTTAAAAATAAAACTCTCATGGGTCATTGAAAGTGTATAAGGATTTGAACCTTGGCAAGAGCCAAGCAATTAGATAATTTAAGTTTAAAAGTATATTTGAAGTTTCTGAAATATATGCCTCTTGAGCTTTGACTAACGTTATTCTCTGATGCAGAAACATTAAGGTCAAAACCTTGATAAGCTAAAAAAAAAAAAAAAAAGAAATGCCCAGGGATAGGTCAAGAAAAATTGAAATCATGCAAAGGAACTTATCTGAACACTTGGGTTCTTTTAAGGTTGGGATTCATCACCACGTATTCAGTAAAATATCAAAAAATATCAAACAACCGGAGAAAAGAGGCCAATTGATTCCATGGCTTGATAATAAAGGCAAGTTTGTTATTTTTCACTTGATTTTGCCAGGCATCACTGAGATGTTTGTAGCAAAATTACATTTCAGGAAGGAATGGGCTTAAAATATATTAGCAGCTCTAAGAAAGAAACAGGAATAGTTATACCTATATAAATCTTTGACCGGGACCAACAAAAGAAAAAGCAAGAGATTATTTCAATCTCTAAATATTTCTTCTACATTAAACATATCCCCATTAACATTACTTTAAACGGGAGATGCATTCATTGAGGTTAACTATGCACCTCAAAAGTAGATCATATATAAACCTGTTGAAAGAAGATAAAGACAAGAACTTGGACAACCAAATATTTAAAGTATGAACCATAGTCACTGGGAATGCGATATTTGCTTCCTTGTTCTCACAGAGAAAAAGGAAAATTCACTATCTGCTTTATTGCAGGTATTTTTAAACAAATATTTGTTGCATAGAAAGTTCAAGAAAAGAAGCTATTTCCTAGAAGATTAATAACCTGCCTTACAGTTGTACCTCTATATTCTTTTTCTGAAAAACAAATCATCAATGGATGTAAGAAATTCAACTAGTGTAAAAAGTATAATATTTTTTCAATTGCAATGAAAAAGAAATATTCTCTTCTAGCCTTACCCCCATTTCCCTTCCCCTGAGGCCATCATTCTCTTCCAAAGAGTGTCTGGGCATTTATAAGCATGTTCACACACACAAGTATCACACACACACACACACACACACACACACCTTTTTGTGATTCAGTCTTGTTTTATTTTAACCCAAATAGTATATTGCTCTGAAATTTGTATGTCTTCAAAATTATCCTGAGTTAGTACGTATGGCTATGCAACAGACAATGTACCATTCTTTGGTTAACCAGTCCCCACTGATGGGCATTTTGGTGGCTCCCTTCTTTTGCTACTGAACACCACTCTACAATGAATAATCTTGTGCATTTATATTTGTGCCTAAGTCAAAGTAAACCTCTGTGATAAATTCTTAAAAGGGAAATCACTTTGTCAAAAGATATGTGCATTTAAAATTCTGATGGATAAAACCAAATTGCCTTCCTGAATTAGTACATCAATTTAGCATCTCTACCTTTAAAACTCAACTACAGTAAAGCCATTCTCTGTAGGAAATCTCTAGAATTTCTGCATGTAACAAGCTGATAGGAGTATTCAGCATAGAACAATCTTTGGTTCAGGAATGATATTCACTCATACGGGACATAAGGAACAATGGAAGTGAAATTTAAGACTCTACAGACTTTTCTATAACAGAAAAAAGAATATAGACAAAAACAACTTGGAAAAAGAGGATAAAAGAAACAGAAAACGTACATATACACAAATATTTCACAGCGTGTTTATGTTCATTGTTTAAGGTAATGCTCTCAAATGCATGTGAACTAAATTCAGCAAGTCTTATCCCAACTTGACACAGGAGAAAACCAGGTCTCAGAAAGGATTTGTTCAGATTACTCCATGCACTACTGGCAGAGCCAAAAAACAAGGGCACTTCATTCCTTGATCCATGTGCTTTCCACTTCCAGCTGGTAGGAAAAGGAGAAAGGAAGGTAACTTTCTATTCTGGTTTTCTTTGAAAGTACCTATGATAACTAGAGTCACAGAAATTGGAGAAGATGGACAGAGCTGTGTTCACTAGTTATTTAAACCTGTTCAGTCATCATAACACTAGTCTGAGTTATAAGAAATCTATAGTGGAGTTTTCCAGAAACCTCTGAGGTTGGGCTTAATAACTTGGATTCTTCAGTGAGGAAACAAAAGAGAAAGAGCTTATTATGGAATGTTCCACGCTTATCTGTCTCCAGAGTTAAAATGTTCAAGTTTAATCTTACACTTCTTGATTTAATCTTGAAATGGCCCAGCTGCCTCCTGCCCTTCTCTAAAAAAAAATCTTTTTCTTTTTTTAGGAAAGGGTCACTCGTGTTAGTCATAAAATAAAGAAACCTTCAACACCTAGACAATTTGGTAAGCTACCATCAGTGTAAAATATAAAAGAAACTTTAGAGTTCATCTAACCTTTCATTTTATAGAAAGCTGAGGTCAAGAGAGAGACATTTCAAAATGAAAACAATACATGCAATAAAGTGAATTTTCAACATGTAATCAGGGAAAATTAATGTACTTACCCCATATACAGACTGTACAGCAAAGAGAATAAATATAAGTGACCTAAGATAAAACAAAAATTCAGATTAATTTAAATTGTTCCTTTTCATGAGAAACAAACTAAAAAGAAGAGGAAATGAATTCCAGATTCTTTTTATCTCTAATGGTTGCTGCCACCAGCTGATTTGTCATCAGTGACAAGTGCAGTGGTATCCTACCTCTGACAGATGTCATCATTCCTTTCCCCCTTTTTAATCCATCAAGAAGTAGGTACTGAACCCCTTAATTGGTCCTTCATAGTGCTGGGTAACATGGGACATTGTGAAGGTAAGAGCTGAATGGATGGAGGGGTGAAGGGATTCCTGGTGACAAAAACCAAATAAAAGAAGGCAAGAGGCAGCATTGTTCAGGGGCAGCGCAGAGACCAATGTGTCTTGGTAAATGGAAGGCTGGAAGGAGGGAGGACGGAAGAGAGCCCAACTGTAGTGGAGGATGGTTTAGAGGGGAAGGAATGAATGAGATACTTAGGGAAGGTTCCAGATTCCAGGGCCTTATATATGAGGCAGAAATTGGACTTTGAGTGGTCAAATAACAACTGGAGTAATTATTACAACCCAATTTTGACACAGGAGAGGCACACTCAAAAAAGCCCATCGAATGTTTGCATTCATTTGCGGAGGACTTATATTTGTCAAAGAGCTTCCCTCCCCAGCATCTGATCTGATCCTTCCAATAATCGTGACGAGCTGGAACAGCTGGCCATTGTATCTCCACAGATGGTAAGGGAACTGGGGCCCAGGCATGAGCTGTGACTTCACTGCTGTCTTGTTTTTTGTTCTGTGTAGAGCCTTCTCCCCTCTGAAAACTCTTATCCAAACCGAGCCTTCCTTCTCTATCCACCACACTCTATTTCCCTCTGACCATGGAGTCCTTTCCCTTGTGTCAAGATGTTGGTCAACACCATATAAATTTACAGAGGCACACCTTGGAGATTGGAAGACTTGGGGAGAGGGGTCATACAAGCCCTTACTTACTGGCCTTCCATGCCAAAGCCCTCTTCTCTTCATCCATTTTTTTGGAATTCATGGTAATTCTCCTAATGACCCAATTATCATTTCTAGGTAGTAACTAAATAGAGTAAGAGAATGAAGAACTGAAGGAAGAATAAAAAACTGTCTTAGTTTCCCAGCTGCTATGACAAATATCACACGATGGATTGGCTTCAACAATGGGAATTTATTGGCTCACGGTTTCAGAGGCTAGAACTCCAAATCAAGGTATTGACTAGAATATTTGCTTCCTGCTAGGGTCAGAAGCATTCTGGCTGACTAGCAGCAATCTTTAAGTTCCTTGACCTTCCCATTACATGTCTATTTTCTTTCCTTTCTCTTCCAAGTTCCTGCTAACTTCCAGCTTCCAGCTCTTTCCTGTGGCTTTCTCCACTGTGTCCAGTTTCCTCTGGCTATAAGAACTTCCGTTACATTGGATGAAAGCCTGCCACCATTCAGTTTGGGCATGCCTTAACCAGCAACATCTTCAAAGTTCCTGTTTACAAATGACTTCACATCCCCAGGGCCAGGGTTTGGACCTGATCACGCCTTCTGTGGGGAACATAATTCAATCCAAAGTATTAATCACTGAAAATAAACCATGTTAAATCAAGTTGAACTTGTATTTACGACTGTTTGTTAACTGACTTCTTATCACTTTGAACATTTGTAAATAAGGATGCATTTCATCTCATAACAGTTTGGGCTTCTACATACATATGTAAGTGCATTAAAGCAATAAGCAGGGCAAATTTTATCCACATTTTACAGAAGAGTAAACTGGCACAGGAATTTTGGCTGGCATACTCAAAAGGCTGCAGGCTAAGGGGCCCAGGTGGAGACGGCTGGAGCTGGTCAGCTCCTTCCTCCTGTTCCTTCGCTTGTCACTCTGCTTGTTGCTCTTACTGGGGCATGTATTTCAAAACAAGAAAATTACCTTCACCCTCCAAAAACCCATCCACAATGGTTACAACGTAGAAGTCACTTTGCCGTTTCCTCCACTTCCACTCCAAATAAGTAGGGACTGGCCAAATTTTTAAAATAAATACAGTCTCATTCCTGTCACCCTCTCCTTCTTCATTGCCATCAATACTTGTTCAATGGCTTCAACATTTTTCATTATTTAATATTTCCTTGTCTTAACTCCCAGTATGTTTTTCTTTGTCATTTCTAACCATATTGTCATATTAGTGTCCTACTGCTGGATAGTACCTTATCACAAACTTGGTGGATTAAGACAATGCAAATTTATTCTCTTACAATTCTGAAGATGAGGAGTACAAAATATGTCTTCCTGGTGAAAGTCAAGTGCAGCATTTCCTCTGGAAGCTCCAGGAGAGAATCTGTTTCTTTACCTTTCCCAGTTTTTCCAGCTTCTAGCCCTCACCTGCATTCATTGGCTTGCAATTTCTTTCATCTTCAAAGCCAGTGATGCCCCATAGAGTTTTCTCATGCTGCATTGCTCTGACCTCTGCTTCATTGCTACATCCCCTTCTCTGACTCACCTGCCTCACTCTTTCATTTATAAGGATCCCAGTGATGGCATTGGGTCTTTTTGGACTATCCAGAATAATCTTCCCATTTTGAGGTCAGCAACCTCTGTTTCATCTACATAACTCCCCCCTTGCCATTTAATATAACATGTTCACAGATTCCATTTAGGGGCTGGTATCTTGCCTACCACAATGACAAGGTGCCTTGTCCCAACTCTACTAACCATGGGGGGTTGTGGTTGAGTTATGTACCCCAGAAAAAACCACATTCTTAATCTTAATCATTTCTGTGGCTGTAAAAAGGACCTTTCCAAGACATGGCTTTTAGTTAAGGAGGCCCAACTGAATCAGGATGGGTCTTACTCTATGGAGACCTCACAGAGAAGCCCGCAGAGAGAAAGCCACATGAAGGAGGAGAAGCCAGGAATCAACAGAACCCAGAGGAGAAAGGAGAATATATCACCATGTGTGCTGCAATGTGACAGAAAAGTCAAGGACTTGGGATCATCAGCAGCCAACCCCGAAAATGCCACAGTCTTCAGGGAGAAAGCATCGCCTTGCTGACACCTCAATTTTGGACCTCGACCAGACTTATAATTGTGAACCAGTAAATTTCCATAGTCTAAGCCAGCCCATTGCATGGCATTTGTTTTAGCAGCTGAGAAACCAAGACAGAGGTCTTGCAGCTCTGGGGATACAAGAAAGTCTTGCTGTTCAAAACTAGTGAGTAAGAGAGCAAAAGTCTGGCCTTTACTCAGGCCACTTCCCATTTGGTGATTATCTAGATACATTCTGGAGAGAAGCAGACAGAGTTGGTGTTTAATAAAAATTAGTCACAGAATGGCAGACATAATCCATAGATTCTGGAACAATTTAGCTTTTTCACATGTAGAGCATTTAGACGATTTATACCCATAGATCAAACACCTAGGGGAAATTGCTAAATAAAAGTAGGCATCACACTGAGGACACTCACCAGGGATCTGTGGCCAAGGGCTTGATCCATCTGAAAAGGCATCTTATTAACGCCATATGCAAGGATCACTTCACAGTCACGTCTCGATACTTCTAAAAAATTCTGCCAGGCTTCTCTTCCATTCCAGAAGACTCTCATTTAGAGGTACAGTTCTACGTTCTTGGTGTAAATTCTGTATGTTAAATATAAATATATCTCTTTAAACACAGTATGTGTTATGATGTCAAAAATAATTACTTTCATTATTTATATATAGAGACAGAAATATTCCCTAAAGGGGGGGATTTAAGAAAGTTTTTTTTTTTTACCTAATCACAACCTTTCCTTAGTGAGTGTTAAATGGAATAAATATGGGTTTTAATCCTTGGAAATAAAAATATTCTCATATTCTTGATATGTCATAAGTATATTTTTGATAAATGGAAAGATGTATATATAGCACTTCTGTTATTCACCCATAAAAAGGTGAAGTACCATACATGCTACAACATGAATGAATCTTGAAAACATTAAGCAAAATGAAAGAAGCCATACATAAAAGACCATATAATGTGTGATTCCATTTATATGAAAATTTCAGAAGAAAAATCTATAGAAACATAAAATAAATTAACCATTGCCAGAGGATGGGCTGAGGGAGAAATTGGGACGCTTGGTTTTTGTTTTTAGAGGGAGTAACTGAAGTGTTCTGGAAATAAATACAGGTGGAGGTTATACAACACTGTGAATACACTACAAACCACTGATTTGTACACTTTAAGAGAGTTAAAACTGGTGAGTTTTATGTTGTGAATTTTATCTCTATAAAAAAATGAAAAACAATAATTTTCTACTTGACTCAAAGAACTCTTTTACCTTATTCCAAGTTCTCTTTGCCTCAGGGAATTAAAAATGTCTCATCTTAAAACTTTTGGCTTCTCTGAAGACCTGAACTTGCTATGAGAATTGGGTAGTGAGAAGGAAACAGGATATATTGAATATTACATGCTATTTTTAAATTTCTGGTTGATATCTGGTTAAACTTACTCAGTGCTATATTTACAGTAGAGTAGTTTTACAAATAAGTGGTAGACCAACCTTCCAACAATAATAATTTCAAAATTAAGGAGACACAGAATCATTTTGAGTACCCAGATTTTTTTCCCATCACTAAATCCACAGTTGTAAGTACTTTTAGAAGTAAGATGCACTTAAACAAATTATTGTTTTGTAAGGAAAACACACATTGGTTTGAATTATTCAAATCATATTAAATATTCCATACCACCTAACATAGAAGAGGACATGTAACCCAATTGTTAGAGTCCATAATTTTCTCAACTCCAGCATCTGGGTTGTCCCTTTGTTGGCCCCAAAGACTCTCTTTACACTCTGGGACAATGCAGGTGCTAACATTTAGGATGGGTGGGTGTATGTCTTTTTTTAAAAAAAAAAAAAGTAGGATGATTGTGAAAGAGGAGGTAAGAATCCTAACCAGAGGCATATTCTCAGACAGATAAATTCTAAGAAAGAATACCTATGGTGGGTGAAGATCTGGAAAATGATTCCTTTAATTAGTTTTCCAAGGTCGTATACATAGCCCTGGAGAACATTTTTTGTCTCCCAAAGGTACACATACCTCAGTCTGAAGATTTCCGCCTTGGATGGGCTGCCAAAGATAAAAATCTGTCTCCTCCCCAGGTGAGCAAGCTTAACATTTTTCTTAAGAAAGAGAGGCTCCCAATTTAACAAGCCAAGGCCTCAATTTTGAGGCCTGCCCTTATGAAACTTATTTCTGTAATAGTAAACAGAACCTACTTAAGATTAGTGCTTAAGAGCCCTCTCCAAAAAATCTCTGCTGTTGCTCAAATGCGGTCTCTCTCTAAGCCAAACACTGAGCTTTCCCCCAACAGGGGACATAATTTCCAGGGATGTAAACCTGGACTGGCAGTGTGAAACATAATGGGCCCTGGCATCATAAGACATAACTAGCCCTAGCATCATGGAACATAACTGACCCTGGCACTGTGAAACATAAGCTCCAAGGATAAGACTGGCCCTAACACCGTGGATGAACTGACGAAAAGAGGGGAAAGAAACAGAGTTTCAATGGTTAAGAAATTTCAAATTGAGTCGAGAGGTTATTATTCTGGAGGTTATTATTATTCAAGTATAACAACAAATGCAAATTCATGTATTCTTATGCAAGTATAACAGCAAATACAAATTCATCTTGGCTAGAAAACTTTCTCTCAAATTTTCTTTCATTCTTCTCTGCCCATTTACAAGCTATTCTGCTCTCCCTCACTAGGTCCTTAATTATCCTCATGTTAATTTTCCTCTTAGCCCTCTGCCTCTTACAGTGTCTTTCTAGATTTGTTCACAGGTCAATAGCAGCCATGACCAACCAGTAAAATTCTGAAAATATACTCCTGCTACAACAAAAATTTGAAAATCTGCTCCTGTTGCAGCAAAAACATCGCTATCCACCCATTCCAATGGAAGGTGCCCATAAACCCAATTAGTATCGCCCCTGCTCAGCTCAAAGTGATTTCTTCCCCTTAACTCCATCCAAACTCAGCCAGAAGCAGCCAAAGAAAGAATCCAACACCCCCACTCCTTCTAAAAATTTCCTTCGAGCTAAGCTAAGGCAGTAACTCAACTCCAACCCCAGTGTCATTCAATTCTATTAAAAGAAAAAGGCAGGAATGTCAGGTCTCAGAAAAAAAAAACTTTTAAAATGATCTCCATGAACTGAGGGTCCCTCAGCTTCTTTTGCAGAGCCTGATGTTTGAGAGACAGAGCAGTGTGTCAGTAAGAGAGCAATGTGTCAAAAACCCAGCAATCAATCAAAGTAAGTTAACAAGCCCCATCCAATCAAGGGACAGCATACCATCTAGTAGTCACCCTCCCCTCCTGACATCACTGTACCTTTAAAACACAGCTCCCAGAACAAAGAACCAGATCCATTTTCTCTTTCCTTTCACTGGCTCCCCACATGGGAACCATTTTCAGGCTCCCACCTGCTTTATCCCTTTTGCTCTCCCACCTACCTTCTCCCTGCTTCCTGACCTCAGTATATCTGTTAAACTTTGAATAAAAAGTCTTCACTGTCTTACCTTATGGAGAATTTAGAGGTGTGTGTGCTCAGTTGATGGTTCTAGTCCCCAACCAAGCTAAAATGATCTGCAAAGACATGATGATGGTTCTCCTGCCTAACATGTAGCTACCAGGTCACTGCTAAACAGAGCCCCTACTCTCACTCTACACCAGACACCTTGAGCAGCAGTACATACAGTGCTATACAGATCACAACATGCCTCAATATCCACAATTATCCATGATGCATGCAGGGTTTCCTTTGTCACAACCATCTATATTGACAGCATAAAAACTTTTGACTCCATGGGTTCATGAGTGGTTCAGTGGTAGGATGCTTACCTTTCCTACAGGGGACCTGGGTTCAATTCCCAGACCATGCACCCTCCAAAAAAGAAACTTTTTACTCCATCAGACTTTTGAGTACCCCAAACAAAAATACCCCATCACTCTGAATAGCATCCCTCTAATGTCCTTCTTGTAAATAAATACCCGTTCTTGTGTTGAACTGGGTGAGACAGTGTGCTTCCATTGGAGTCTATCACTCCTACTGCACACAAAAAACTATGGTCCAAACTATCCAACGTGTTGTGTCTAGAAGACCGTTTACTTAGGAAACTTCTGCAGAAGTTCTGTGGCATTCAAATGACATACTTTATTTCATCAACCATTGTTATCAAGGAGAGAGAAGAGAGACCACTGAGTCAGCCACTCAGATCCCACCTTCAGCAAAGTGGTGGTATAGACAGGTTTTCTATCATTTGTTCCTGTCACCACAGCCACACTGAAAGGATCCAGATAAGCACTTGACCCAAAGGTGGCCCAACACAGAGCTTTGTTTAGTGACACAGACCCTGACTCTGGACCAGGGGATGTTACAAAGGCATAATCTGAACAAGGTCTCTTGAAGAGTTGACGTTAGAACACTGAGAAGAGATGATGACACAGGAGGAAGGATGTATCAAGAGATGCCCCCAGGTAGAGTGGGCATGAGAGGTTTGGGACAGGCCAAGTCTGAATCTGGAGGAAGCAGACATGCTTAGTAAGCATAGAAAGCCAGTTGCTAAAGAGGAAAATGTAGAAAAAGGAAGACAATGTCATAAGAGAATGAATGACTAACATCCCCTAGAGTCACCCACTGCTGAAGTAAACCTCATAGGTTATCACCAACCAAGGCTTACTAAAAGCACTGCCTCCTCACTACAAGTCCATAGACTGCAGCACCCATGAGGGAGCTCGGTTGATGTGCACCCCTCCACCCCCCATCCAGGGAAGCTGAAATAAACTCCCAGGGCTATAACATCCTTACCACTCACTGAATCAGGTAAGAGCCACAGGGTCTTTCAGTAATTTCTTTCTTTTTTTTTTTTAGTTATACAACAGATTTTAAAGTTTAGTATGGGTTACAGGTCCACAATGTTCCATTTTTTCTTCTAGCTTATCCAAGACACTGGAGGCCAAAAGAAATATCAACATATTAATTTAGCAGTCATATTCATTTGTTAAATCCTACCTTCTCCATTATACTTTTCCTTCTGTTTTTTTTTCTTTTTTGTGAAAAATAACATATGTACAAAAAAGCAATAAATGTCAAAATACATTGCAACTGTGGTAGTTAGCTTCAGTTGTCAACTTGGCCAGGTGAAGATGCCTAGATTTATTGCTGTGGACATGAGCCAACAGCGTGTGAACCTCATCTGTTGCTGATTACATCTGCAGTTGGCTAAGAGGCGTGCCTGCTGCAATGAATGATGTTTGACTTAATTGGTTGGTGCTTAAATGAGAGAGCTTAACGTAGCACAGCCCAAGCAGCTCAGCATACCTCATCTCAGCACTCACAGCTCAGCCCAGGTCTTTGGAGATGCAGATAGGAATCACCCTGGGGAAAGTTGTTGGAACCCAGAGGCCTGGAGAAAAGGCCAGTAGAGATCACCTTGTGCCTTCCTGCATAAGAAAGAACCTCAGTTGAAAGTTAGCTGCCTTTCCTCTGAAGAACTAATGAAATAAATCCCCCTTTATTAAAAGCCAATCCATCTCTGGTGTGTTGCATTCCGGCAGCTAGCAAATTAGAACAGCAACAGTTAGTTGTAGGACAGATTTCAGAGTTTGATATGGGTTACAATTCCACAATTTTAGGTTTTTATTTCTAGCTGCTTTAAGGTATTGGAGACTAAAAGAAATATTAATATAATGATTTATCAATCATACTCGTTTGTTAAATCCTACCTTCTCTGTAGAACTCCACCATCACCTTTGATCTTTCTCTCTCTCTTTAGAATGGCTATGACCATTCTAACTTGTTCATGTTGAAAGAGGCTGTTGGCAACATGGGATGGGGGATGGAACTACTTGATGTTTTGGAAAGGCTGGCCTCTCAGCATTTCAGGACTTACCTGGTTTGGGGACCCATCTGGAAGTTGCAGGTTTCTGGAAAGTTACCCTAGTGCATGGAATCTTTGTAGAATCTTATATAATGCCCTATGTATTCTTTAGAATTGACAGGAATGGTTTTGGTTGGGGTTTGGCAAGCTATGACAGTAGCAATGTCTAACTGATCTATGCATAAGAGTGACCTCAGGAGTAGCCTCTTGACTCTATTTGAATTCTCTCATCTACTGATACCTTATTAGTTACACTCCTTTTCCCCCTTTGGTCAGGATGGCATTGTTAATCCCACAGTGCCATGGCCAGACATCCCTGGGAATCATCTCCCACATCACCAGGAAGACTTTCATCCCTCTTTCAGTAATTTCTAACATGTCTATTCAGCACATACCATCTTGTTATCTTCCTCCAGTTCTCTGCAGTTTATTTCTTCACTTTATGAAAATTCCAGCTCCATGTCCTCTGGGACTCCTGATGATTCTCTGCCTGATGTTTTCCAAATGCTAAGTTTGGGAACAAGGTCTGAGATCTTCCAAATCACTATCTCCATCAGAGGAATTTGTTTACTCTGCAACCCAATCTTGAAAAGAAATGTACCCGCTGGAGTTCTCAGCAATTTGGGGGAGGGGAACAGAGCCAAGACTGGGGGACCAGATAAACAGGAGAATTTGAGTATTGGAATCTTTTATCAATGCTGGCTACAAAAAAAAAAAAAAAAGGTGACAGAAACAACTTCTTTTCTCTTCCCAAGTAATATTAAATCTTTAGGTTCTTTTTAATGATAACTTCTTTGTTATTGCAATGAACTTCCTATTAACTCAAAGACTACATGTTCCTTCTTTTCCACCTTCTGACACTGAGCTATCTGAAGACTTTCTTTCCAAGGATAAACTTTTTTCATTGGCTGAACACCTATTTGTACATAACTTTCTCTTTCTGAAACAGATTTCTTAAAAGCTCGGCTTTTGTAGAGAAATAAGCAAAGGGCCTAGAGAGATAGGAAGGTGCTCCCAGAAAAAGAATGGGATGCCTGTTCCACTTTGGTGATGGGACACCTCATTTTGAGGTTTGTATCTTCCTTTTTAAAAGTTTACCTGACTCTATTAGATTGAATAGTGTCTCCCCAGAATTCATGTCCACCCAGAACCTTGGAATGTCACCTTATTTGGAAATAGGATCTTTGCAGACGTAATGAGTTAAATCGAGATGAGGTCATATAGGATTAAGGTGGATCCTAATCCAATATGACTGTTGTCAGTACATGCAGAGGGAAATCTGGACACAGCATACAGAGAAAATGGTCATTTGACGTTGAAGGAGAGATTATTGTTCTGATGTCACAAGCCAAGGATCACGGGACCTACTAGAAGCTGGAAGAAGCAAGGAAGGTTCTCTTCTAGAGGCTTCAGAGGGGGCACTGCGCTGCTAACACCTTGCTTTCAGATTCCTAGCACCCAAAAATGTGTGAATAAATTTCTGTTGTGTTAAGCCCCCCAGACTGTGGTACTTTGTTACGGCAGCCCTAGGAAACTAAGACACTGATCGCTTTCCAGCATACAACCTGGTTAATTTTTTTGCTCTTTCTAAAATCCCATTTCTTTGAAGTGATTATAGCTGCAGACTTTCAAAGACTTCAAGTGGGTTTGAGCATTTTTGTTAAAACCATCAATCTTATCAAATATGACAAGTTTGTAAAGTAGGTCATGACTCTATGTTGTTCATGAGTCTCTCTAATGTGGCTGGGGGTTCACGTTGTCTGAAAAAGAACAGGGAAAACTTGAGAAGCACTCAAGGAAATTCAAGATAAATTCTTGACAGTCTGAGTTCCAGCCTAAGCCTAATGTTACTGGGTGATGGCCAAGGTCATTGCCACCTCTCCTTCCCTCCAGATTCAGCTGAATCATTTGACAGTACTTCAGAATCCTCAGTTGACACTAGAGTTGAGTTTGCTAGATAGGGGCTAACTGGACCATTCTACTCTACCATTTTGGTAATAAAGGCCTTTATTACCATTTTCTCCTTGAGGTCTCCTGCCAATAACAATAGATAATTTGACAATAATAACAATGTCACCACTTGGGAATTATATGAATGTAATACATATTCTGAAAATATACAACTGACTTTCAAAACCAGAAGAACCATTTACTTCAAAGTTAAAAACGTCATTCTTGACTGAGTATACTCCCTATTCTCAAGTTTCTTGCCCAAACACTAATCCCCCAGGTTTCCTTGGTCTATGATTTTTCCCTCTGAGCAGGACTGGAGTGTCTCTTTCTGAATTCTCTGGGCCTCTGATTTCCTGGAACAGCCTTTGGGGTAATTTCTGGCAGTAACTCACCATGATCCTGCCAGATAAGGCCCATCCCCTCCACTGTGAGGCTAGCATTTGTCTTTGAAGATTTCTCACCTCTGTTGCCACTCCCTTCCTCTGCAGAGACCATCTGCTTTCTTCCATTGGTACCTCATGCCCTCATAGTAGGTGATGAAGGGAGGGCTTTGGAGTTATTAAAACTGGTTCAAAACTTGAACTTAGCAATGTAACCTTGCGAAAGCTTGTCACTCCTCTGAGCTCTTGATTTCTCAGTATGTAAAGAGATTTCTCTATCTAGTTGGTGATAAAGACAAAAAGAGCTCACAATGTATTAGAGATGAGCAAGAAAGGCAGGAACTGGTGCAAACTAGGGCAGACCCAAGGACAGGAGTGGGGAGGGAGCAAGACTGATCCAGGAAGGAAGGAAGATCTGAGTAGAAGAAAGGGAGAGAAATTATTGAGATGAATGAATCCATCTACAAGAAGAAGGGATGCAGCATAATTCTAGTTACAAACACAGGAAAACAGCTAGTAAAAAATTAACATCTAGTTTTACACACATGTATGCTAGCTCCTTCTGCTGCTGCTTTCTCTTCTTCATCATCATCATCCCCTCAACTCCATAAGAAATGATAATAGCCAGAATTTGCAGAGGGCTACTTATATGCTAAGCACCATGCTAAGGACCTTGTATAGATCTTCAATCTCCACAAAAAGCCTGCAAGATAAGTGTGCTGGTTTGAAAGGATGTATGTACCCTTGAAAAGCCATGTTTTAATCCTAATCCCATTTTGTAAAGGCAGTCATTTCTTATGTGATTTTAATCAAGAGTGGTTGTTAAACTGGATTAACTGGAAACATGTCTTTACCCATTCAGGTGGGTCTTGATTAGTTTCTGAAGTCCTAAAAAAGAGGAAATATTTTGGAGAATGAGAAATTCAGAGAAAGCAGAGAATGTTGCAGTACCATGAAGCAGAGAGTTCATGAGCCAGCAACCTTTGGAGATGAAGAAGGAAAATGCCTCCCGGGGAGCTTCATGAAACAGGAAGCCAGGAGAAGAACCATGTTTGCCATGTGCCTTCTCACTTGAGAGAGAAACCCTGAACTTCATCGGCGTTCTTGAACCAAGGTATCTTTCCCTGGATGCCTTTGATTGAACATTTCTTTAGACTTGTTGTAATTGGAACATTTTCTCGGCCTTAGAACTGTAAACTAGCAACTTATTGAATTCCCCTTTTTAAAAGCCATTCTGTTTCTAGTATATTGCATTCTGGCAGCTAGTAAACTAGAACAGTAAGTAATATGATTATCTTCATTTTACAAATGAATCACATAGTTAAATGACATTCCCAAGATTCAAACTCTAAGACCTTAATAGTTGATCACTACATGGCACAGATTCATTATTCATGGAAATTCATGAGTGAGTTTCAAATCATTTGGGAGGAGAACAACTTTATCCTCCAATACAGTAGTAACAGGGAAAGTCAATTACAAATGCAAGCAGTCCACTATGATACAAAGACATCCTGCTTACTGTGAATCCCAGAAAACTTGAGTTCTCAGGTGAAAGTCCTTATGTTTAGAATTTCAAATCTAAAAATTGCTATAGGACAGTTGGAAATCTTGAAGGCGCCATGTTTAAATAAGATCTAGGAAAGGGAAATTTTAAAGCATTAAAGGAGGCATGAAGGCAAAGCAGAAGTGTCTAATGGAAGATTGAAGTCAAGCAAACATACTGGGGCCGGGTGAGATTGGTTCTCAAGTAGGAGGAGAGCTTTGCCTTACTGGTATAAGAGGGACTGAAGTTATGTGAGCCTTCAGTCTTTTCTAACTAGAGCTTAATGACTTCCTTTTGCATTCCCTTCTCCTGGCCAGCCTCTGCCTCCCTTGCTTCCAGTAGGTGTTAGTTCCAAGAGACTTGGGACCCAGAACTAGACTCCCCAAGGAATGGTTCTGCCACTCTGAAACCTAATAAAAGTTCAGGTTGTCCCTCAAGCCTAGGCTTCAGAACTGTGTCATCTCTCAATCTACTGCGAACCATGAAAACACATTCATTGCAGACTTTATACACAGTAACAGTAAAGCCAAGAAAACTCACTGGGCATAGAATGAGGTTGACATGTGGACAGAGTGACCAAAACAATTAGTAATTGAAAGTTTCACAAAAATATAAAGAATGCCACAAAGTAAGAATTCTTCCCCATCCTGAAATTTGGAAAGGAGCATATATATATAAATATATTTTTGAAACTTCAGGCATTAAGGTTAGGACAATGTCTGTATTAAATTTTAATACATATTTTTAATACAATGTCTGTATTAAATTTTTAATTTTTAGGCATATGGGAATAAAATAAAATAATACATAGAATCTAATCTACATATGAAATTAAAGAAAAATATTTATAAATTTAAATCCATTAAAAAATGTAATGATGCTTAAAATTGTACTGGTTTTCTGTTAACTAGCTTGGTATTACCCAAAATTATTTCATTTTTTTTGTAGTGTCACCTTCCTATATCTCTAATACAACAAAAATAAACATCTATGATTATTATTCATCCAAGAAATATTTATAGATGTCCAGTTTTGTGTCAAATCCCATGACAGTTCTTATGGATACAAGAACTAACTCAATTTACCTGACATAATTCAGTGTTTATTTTAAATAAGTTAGCAAAAGTTAAAGATGAATATTGTAATTTCTGGAGCAATTACAAACAAAATGATGCAAAGAGATATCAGTATACCCGATCACAATTTCATCTATTTCTAGATGAATGCATAGAGAAATTAAATTGGAATACTAAAAATACTTGATTAACATGAAAGTAGTCTGTAAATAAGGAAAAGAACAAAAAAAAAACAGATAAAAGATAAATGGCAAAATGGCACACATAAATATAACCATATTACTATAAATGAAAATGTGCTGAACTATTAAAAGGCAGAGATTATCAAACTGGATTTTAAAAAAAGCAAAGGATTTCTGAGGAAGATGGTAGAATAAGAGCTGCAGGACTCAGTCCTTCTACAAAACAACCATTAAACAGACAGGAACTTTCTGAAACAACTATTTTGAAACCCTAGTCCAGAAGAAAATAACTGAAATGAAAAATGCCCAGGAAGGTTTTCAAGAGCAGAATGGAGTTGGCAGAAGAAAAAATCAGGAAGAGAATCCAGGGAAGAGCAGGAGGAGGAGATTGAAAAATTATAGTGAAGAACTGTAAATTGTTCTCTCCACGTGTTGGTTATCCGTGGCACCAAGGGACATAAAAATCTGCTTCCCCCAGAATGGGGAGGGGGTGGGGGGTGTGGGCACAGCCAATTGCTGATCACAGCTTTTGATTAGCAAATTCTGATCTCTCGGTTCAGGCTCTGAGGGCAAGGATTTAAAGACACAGTGGTTTCTCAGGGCTGTGGGGCACAGCTGAAGAATTCTATTTGCTTGGCAGGTAGGAAAGCTCAGCTTTGGGAAGTCATCAGAGTAGATTTTGTTGGCCTTCCTGATCCCTTCCCCAGGGCATTTTGGAGTCAGTCTGCACCCCCTTCATGTGTTCCTGGCCTTGGGTTGGATGGGAAGGTCATCAGAATTTACCCTTCAGGCAAAATCATCCCTGAGACAACAAAAGGAATGTAAAAAACCATACAGGCAGACAGTCTGCGACAGAGGCCTGCAGGTTTCAAATACCTGGGAGAGGAAGGTCTGTCTCCTGGGAAATAAAGGAAACAACCAAACTCCTTTTAACAAGGAACCCCAGAACAACTAACAGGCAAAAGTCCGAGACAATATGGAAGCACAGAATGACAGGGAAAGCCCCACACACTGCAGTCGCCTTGGGCAGACAGAGCTGAAACAAGAAAACTTTTATCTTGTCACCAACTGGTTACAAAATCAAAAAACAGACATTCCAGGGAGTAAATCTCACAGTTAATATTTTTAAATAGTATGATATACAGAGTGCAAAAAAAGAGTACAAGACAAAGAAATGGGAAACGATGGCTCATCCAAAGGAAGAGGAAAAAGACACAGAAAACACCAACGACGAAGATGAGAATGTGGACATACTGAACAAAGTCATTTAAAAAAATGATCTTAAAAATGCTCAAGGAGATGAAGGAAAGAACAGAGACAAACCAAAGTGTATCAGGAAAACAATGAATGAGAAATATAAGAAACCTAGTGAAGATCTAGAAATTTTAAAAGGAACCAAACAGAACTACTGGAGGTAGAGACCAAAATAACTGAAATGAAAAATGCCCAGGAAGGTTTTCAAGAGCAGAATGGAGCTGGCAGAAGAAAGAATCAGTGCACTTGAAGACAAGATACTTCAAATGAGTCAGCTGAGGAGAAGAAAGAAAAAAGAAATATTAGAAGTGAAAATAGCCTAAAACACCTCTGGGACACCATCAAGCACCCAGTATACACATTATGGGAATCCCAAAGAAGAAGAAAGAGAGAAATGGGGCAAAAGGAAGTGTTAAAGAAATAATGCGGAGAACTTAGTAAAAGATGTGAATATGCACATCCAAAGAGCACAGAGAACATCAAACAGGAAAAACATGAAGAAAGATATATCCTGTCATATACTCATTACATTATCAAATGCAAAGATCAAGGAGAGAACTCTGAAAGCTGCAAGAGAAAAGCAATGTATTAAGTACAAGGGAATCCCACTTAGAGTGGGTGCTGGATTCTCATCAGA